>NC_089978.1:93531285-93840785 GCF_036417845.1 Apteryx mantelli
TACACAGCAAATTGATGTCGTGAGAAGCTAATGTGGTTTGACCATAGTCTATGGTGTAACAGTACTCTACCTTGTATAATGCAAGAAAGCCAGTATGTGGGATTGCTTATTTCTATTTAAAGTAGGGCCATTACATTGATTTCCTGGGAGTGGGAGAGGGATGGCTGTGAAGGCTAATCCTGCATTAGCAGGGGATTGCCCAGTGAGTGCCACTATATCATTGTGGCCACAGAGACCACACTGATGATTCCATCTGAATGATGGGAGTTCACTTGCCCATGACATACATTAAAGCATTACTACTAAACTCTGAGTATTTATACAAAGTCCAAAATTACATAAATCTGGAAGATAAACATCTGCCTTTATCTCCTGCTGAAGTCAGTAAAAATTGATTACCATCATGACCTTGCATTTTGATAGCCATTTTTCCAATCAGAATTGTTTTACCATCCATATGCACAACGTGCTCAAACATACACCTTTTCCAGCATCTGCCTTGCTAAGAACATTTGCATTTTCTTTGGGGCATTTTATCTCTCTTCTATCATTCCTAATCTTAATCCATTTCAAGGCCCTTTGTCCTATTTTGGGGGGTAGGAGGGAACTTTGAAATATGGACTCAATATCAGTTACTGGAATGTGCAACATCCTGCATATTATCATAAGTAGTGATCATCATACAGTAACTATGAAGCAGAAAACTCCTCCATGAAAAATACTCCAGGAAACAGTCTGCTTTATGTCCCACAGATTCTTATTAATAGGGAAAAAACTGTATGATCATATGAGGTTATTATCCAGTGCACTACTAATGGAGGTCAGGAATTTGTAAAATTAGTGGGTAATGACCCAAAGAAATACAAAAAATATGGGCGCATATGTTAAAAAAAAAAAAAGAGGAGTATAACGACTTGATATCTAACATCTCAATGCTGAAAATAAGCATTGTTCTATGATATGTATTACTGTATGGTTTACAAGTGAATCATAATACGTGTTTGAATGTACACATTTCTTTATATTTTCTTCTATTCAATTTGTTCTTACACAATACTTACGGCACAATATCTTGATTGGGGGGAGCAATTCCTAAACAACTATCACTGATAATTTTATTACATTTATCTTCTATTTTAATTAGGCAGGGATACAGCTTGCCAGAAGGGGTAAAGCTGCACAACTGTAGTTAATTTGCAAAAGGTCAGCCTTTGGGGGGGTTATCTGCTTGTTTGATGCTCTATTCATGTTTAGATTTCCACTTAGATGCCAATTTACTGAGGGTATAATCTGTTACAATCAGGAGTACAGCATTAGATGGCACGATGAGAACATTTTGTTGAACATACACCATACTCTGAAGTACAGATTTTGTGTTTGCTTTTGTTGGTGGCAGAGAGCTGTACGCTTTAGCTGGCTACCAATAGTTGGCCTGATTTTCCTCCTTCGTATTTTGGTGAAAGAACACGTTAGTATCCCAGTGCCTACATTTCCAAGTTCCACTTAGCTTCCTTTCTCATCATTTCTTTTCTGCTTTGGCTTCATGTTCTTAATCTTTCATTACAAACATTTTCCCAATTTTGTACTTTCTTGCTTATGTATATGTTCTGTGAAGCAAGCTTTTTCTGTCTTCTACTGTTGTTTTCAGCACATCTGAAAGAGTCGTGATGCCTACAGTGGTTCTGAAAGTTAAATTTTCTCAGTGGCTTTTTTTTCCCCCCTCTGGCTGTATCACTAAGCAGCGTTATCGGCTTCTCTTAGTGCTGGTTCAGTGGTTAATATGATAAATAATACTGAAAAGGGGACATGTTCAAAAATGGCATTCCTTTTGTTTTCTGCTACAGTTATTCCTTCTCTCATTTCTTGCACTATCATCATACAACTGAATAAGTGTGGTGAGAGCTGAAAGCAATGTGTACACTTCCTTTTCAGTCCATGTCACTCCACAGTACTCCTGTGGCACAGAATCACAGAATATTTGAGGCTGGCAGGCACCTCTGGAGATTGTCTAGTCTAACCGCCCTGCTCAGAGCGGGGTCACCTAGAGCAGGTTGCTCAGGGCTGTGTCCAGTCGGGTTCTGAATAGCTCCAAGGATGGAGACTCTACAACCTCTCTGGGCAGCCTGTTCCAGTGTCTGACCACCCTCAAACAAACAAACTTCTTGCAGATGCAACTGTGCTAGTGATAAATATATTCAAAAACTTAATCTTTTTGAAACTGCCAAGATTTCCATTAAAATGTTATTAATAAAAAGACAAAAAAGTTTGGTACACTGTGTAGTAAGAAAGTGACAATGATCTTGAAACGTACAAGTAATGAAGTAATGAAATATGTTTGTTTAGATTTGCTATTATCTACGCAGTAATTGAACTAGGTATTCTAGAAGCAACAACAAAAACAAGGCATTAAATTCGAGAAATTCTCACTCATCAAGAATGCAAATTGCTTT
The DNA here is from genome assembly GCF_036417845.1 of Apteryx mantelli. Classification (NCBI taxonomy): domain Eukaryota; kingdom Metazoa; phylum Chordata; class Aves; order Apterygiformes; family Apterygidae; genus Apteryx; species Apteryx mantelli. The sequence continues at coordinate 93,533,736 of NC_089978.1, forward strand.
TTAATTTCCTGACCTTATAGTGCAAGAGGATGAGCACTGCAAGTAGATTATCATATCATAATCTCATGGAATTAAATAGGTGAAATACCTGATCACAAACACTCTGCATTGCAAAAAGACTAAGCAGGAAATGTACTTAATATACTAAAAGTAGGAAGATGACTTTTGAAAAAGAAAGGTACAAAATTTTGGATTACAAAGCTAATGATAATTTTAAAAGGTATATATTTCTTAAACAAAATGCCTTTAATTATTTCCTGAAATCAACTGCCTGGTGGAAATTATACTGGTCTTCAAATACCCTTAAACATACATGAACTCCATACATATTCCTTCATTCTAAAGACCTTTTTAAGGGTCTTGTTTTGTGTACATCAGATGTATATGTCTGATGGTAACACTTTTCTTTTTTCTATGCTACTCCCCAAGACCAGTAGTCATTTTAGGAACAGACCCCAGAAATGTACTGTTCTTCTGTAATTCTTCCCTATTTTTCCAAATAGGTCATTGTTTTATAGTTCCTGCAAAATTTTGACTGACCACAGAACTTAACAGCACAAATTACGGAAATGACTGTGAGCCACAAGATCAGCTTTAGCTTAAGCACTGAAGTCATATGCATTTGGACTAGTGAAGAAGAAGCTACTGTTGAAATAAAGTGCTAAAAAAAGATCAAGGGCTAAAGCCACAAGGTTAGTCCTAGGCTTTTTTATTCCTTATATACTCAGATCCACTGGATCGTGTGTCAGGGTTGAAGAGCTGCTGCCCTGACAATTAGCGTTCATTAATATTCATTAGACAAGTAAAGTCTACAGCTAGGGCTTTCAATAGCTCCCGTCTATAGCCTGTTTAAGTAGTCAAATGTAAAATGTAAAACTGAAATAAACCAAAATAAAATCAAAAAGAGGAAAAGAAAAAATTACTGGAGAATCAACATTGTCTACATCATTAACAAATCTCCTTATTGTTTTTTTCTTTGCACTGGTATGTTTGTAAAAGCATTGCTTCGCTTTCCATAACTCAAGACTAGCATGGACTGACACTATTTTGCTGTATGAATCTTTATTTGACATACTTTGACATTTTACAGGAGCAGAAGCATTCTGAAAGGACACTACAGAACGGTGTAAATGCTGAGTTTGTGGTCTACTATAACCAGTGAGTTGCAGCAGTGAGTGTATTCATAAACACTGGAAAATTTTAATAAACAGAACTAACCTTAAAATCCTATTTTCCACTCAGTTAAACTGGCTGTATTATGTTATAATTCCACTGACTTCTATGAAATTACATTATGAGTACAACCTAAAAGATATTCATGTTCTACTGCAAAAAATTTTTTAAATTCCAGTGAAGCCTAGCTGCATATTCCATTTAGTCTTAACAGATAATTTACATTTTCAAGACTTCTCATAAGAAAGAGAAACTTGAAATACATATGAAAAAGCATATTTATGTGTATATACCTATATATACACACAACTGTGTGCATTACGGTATGAAAAAGTATGTATTCCACTGACAGTATCATGGCACTACACATTTGAAGGTAAATCTGGAGCTCTGGCTCAGATCTCATGAAAATCAAGAAACCTGTTTTGAAGCCTACAGAGAAGTACCTCAAGGACTGATCTCCTTTATTTTATACAGCATCTCTTATACAAATATTTTAGAAGACTTTACCGCAGACACATGAGAAAAAAAAAAATCAAAAAGCAGATGAATGAGATAGAGATCAATGTCATTTCTTGAACAAGCAAGAAAACATTTCATATTGTCTTACAATCAGGAAGTATTAAATCTGAATCTCCCTAACTACTGAGTTACTGATTATAATGTCATTATAACAAAAATAACAAGAACATTGCCATTTATGCCTCACAGATTTTATAGCTTTCTCTAATCAGAACTTTACCAAAGTTTCCTGTAGAATTACTTTTATATGTAGCCTTGTCTTCTAAATAAAATTGGAGTTTGCTGCTTTTGATAGAAAGGGTAATAACAACTCTAGAGAAACATGAGCAAAATTATTAAAGAGCTGATGCTGACTTGAAAGCCTTGCAAACATTTAATTTAGAAATACAACGTGACTCCCTTGGTTGTTTCAGAATACCCACTTGAGAGTTTAACATGCAAAAGAACTTCTCAAGTTTAATAAGAGACCTTTTACAAAAGTTCTAATACTAGTCTGGAGTTTGTCTGGTTCTGAATATATTGAGGTGCAGATTTTGAACTATATCAAGTTTCACAAACACATTTATCTCAAAAACAATTACAAATTACTATTTGCACAACAACAATTGCACAACAAAAGCAAGGCAGAATAGCATGGAACATGTCATGCGCAATTTTTAATATTCTCAATATTTTACACATGAAAAGCTATGAACCTACCTTCAATACAGCTAAGTGGACAGGTAATTCACAATATCCTTGGCATTATCCGTATTTCTCAGTTATTCTAGTAGACTGCAGCCCTGAGACTAGGGTAAATAATCCACGTTCCCTTTGCATAGCTATCAAACACTCCCATTGGTAATCTCTGTTTCCTCTTGAAATAAAACACATCGTAATCATCCATTTAGACAGGGAATACTCTGCACACCATTACTAGTCCCCTGAGTTGCTTACCTCCATGTTTGCTTGGGGCTGTTCTAAGCATTTGTGTTTGCTCTGTTTTGAAGACAGAAGAAAGCAGTATTTTCCATGAAACTCCCAGAGAACAAACAGAGGGAGAGAATGCTAAAAACAACCCCCACCACTTGCAGGGGAGACTTTCTGAATATGACAAAATCCTGTCAAAGTCAGTAACAAAAGCCATTCCTGAATGTCTCCTCACTGTGGCTACTGCTGCGCCGGCACCGCCAGCCCCGAGCCGCTCCGCAGCCCCTTCCCGGGGTAGCGGCTGCCCACACTAGGGCTGGGCCCAGCCGTGGGGAGCAGGAGCCGCAGGAGCCTTGGCGGGGGCCTCTGCCCTGGGCCAGGAGCGGCGCCGCGGCCCCACGCTGGGGCGGAAAGGGGCACAGAAGGGCTGGGCTAGCTTTATACTCCACAGCCACGTACAGGTGAAAAGCAAACGGTAGAGAAGACTTTTAAGGCGACTTGTTATTTTTCAGTTAAGGCAATATATAACACTGCCTAAGTGCCAGAGATACTTTTACTGTAAATACTCAGAATTAAATATATGTGCCTAATTAAAAGTATGTGCCTAATTCTCTTTTAAAGCTCTGTCTACTGCATAATACGGTTTGATTAAAAGCCTTTGAAGTTTATGCCATGTATCTTTTAATTTATGGCATTTGCGTTTTTCCTACCTTACAGCCAAAGCTCATGAAATTACAGCAAAATCTCATTTTTACCTTATTAAAGAGTACATATTAAAATATAAAAGGACACAGGTTATGTAAAGACATTTACTTCTTTATTTCAAGTTTTTTAACCATTCTTACAACTCTGGGACCATATTTTTTAAAAAATCCTTGGAATATAGTAGAAGTTCTGCAAAATTAACCTTATTTCTGCTTAATGCTTATTTCACAGAATCACAGAATTGCTGAGGTTGGAAGGGGCCTCTGGAGATCATCTAGTCCAACCCCCCTGCTCAAGCAGGGTTACCTAGAGCACGTTGCACAGGATCGCGTCCAGGCAGGTTTTGAATATCTCCAGAGAAGGAGACTCCACCACCTCTCTGGGCAACCTGTTCCAGTGCTCTGTCACCCTCACAGTGAAAAAGTATTTCCTCATGTTCAGATGGAACTGTCTGTGTTTCAGTTTGTGCCCGTTGCCTCGCGTCCTGTCGCTGGGCACTACTGAAAAGAGTCTGGTCCCATCCTCTCGACACCCTCCCTTCAGATACTTGGTACACATTGATAAGGTCTCCTCTCAGCCTTCTCTTCTCCAGTCTAAAGAGGCCCAGCTCTCTCAGTCTTTCCTCATAAGAGAGATGCTCCAGTCCCCTAATCACCTTTGTAGCCCTTCGCTGGACTTGCTCCAGTAGTGCCACATCCCTCTTGTGCTGGGGAGCCCAGAACTGGACGCAGTACTCCAGATGTGGCCTCACCAGGGCTGAGTAGAGGGGGAGAATCACCTCCCTCAACCTGCTGGCAACACTCTTCTTCATGCACCCCAGCAGACCATTGGCCTTCTTGGCCACAAGGGCACATTGCTGCCTCATGCTTAACTTGGTGTCCACCAGCACTCCCAGGTCCTTCTCAGCAGAGCTGCTTTCCAGCAGGTCCACCCCCAACCTGTACTGGTGCAGGGGGTTATTCCTCGCCAGGTGCAGGACCCTGCACTTGCCTGTGTTGAACTTCATGAGGTTCCTCTCCGCCCACCTCTCCAGCCTGTCCAGGTCCCTCTGAATGGCAGCACAGCCCTCTGGGGTATCAGCCACTCCTCCCAGTTTTGTTATCATCAGCAAACTTGCTGAGGGTGCACTCTGTCCCTTCATCCAGGTCATTGATGAAGAAGTTGAACAAGACTGGACCCAGTACTGACCCCTGGGGGACACTGCTAGCTGCAGGCCTCCAACTAGACTCCGTGCTGCTGATCACAACCCTCTGAGCTCTGCCATTCAGCCAGTTCTCAATCCACCTCACTGTCCACTCATCTAGCTCCCATTTCCTGAGCTTACCTAGGAGGATGTTATGGGAGAGAGTGTCAAAAGCCTTGCTGAAGTCAAGGTAGACAACATCCACTGCTCTCCCCTCATCCACCCAGCCAGTCATTCCATCAGAGAAGGCTACCAGATTGGTTAAGCATGATTTCCCCTTGGTGAAGCCATGCTGACTACTCCTGATCACCTTCTTGTCCTCCACATGCTTGGAGATGGCCTCCAGGATGAGCTGCTCCATCACCTTTCCAGGGATGCAGGTGAGGCTGACTGGCCTGTAGTTCCCTGGGTCCTCCTTCTTGCCCCTTTTGAAGACTGGGGTGACACTGGCTTTCTTCCAGTCTTCAGGCACCTCTCCTGTTCTCCATGACCTTTCCAAGATGATGGAGAGTGGCCTAGCAATAACATCCACCAGCTCCCTCAGCACTCGTGGGTGCATCCCATCGGGGCCCATGGATTTGTGGGTGTCAATTTTGCTTAAATGATCTCTAACCCGATCCTCCTCCACCAAGGGAAAGTCTTCCTTTCTCCAGACTTTCTCTCTTGCCTCCAGGGTCTGGGGTTCCTGAGGGCTGGCCTGAGCAGTAAAGACTGAAGCAAAGAAGGCATTCAGTAACTCTGCCTTCTCTGCATCCTTCGTCACCAGGGCACCCACCTCATTCAGCAGTGGGCCCACATTTTCCCTAGTCTTCCTCTTGCTACTGATGTATTTGAAGAAGCCCTTCTTGTTGTCCTTGACATCTCTCGCCAGATTTAATTCCAAACGGGCCTTAGCCTTCCTCATCGTATCCCTGCATACTCTGACAATGTTCCTATATTCCTCCCAAGTGGCCTGTCCCCCTTTCCACTTTCTGTATAATTCCTTCTTCTGGCTGAGTTTTGCCAGGAGCTCCTTTCTTATCCTTGCAGGTCTCCTGCCTCCTTTGCTTGACTTCCTACTCATAGGGATGCACTGCTCTTGAGCCTGGAGGAAGTGATGTTTGAATATTAACCAGCTTTCTTGGACCCCCCTTCCTTCTAGGGCCCTAACCCATGGGATTCCTCCAAGTAGGTCCCTGAAGAGGCCAAAGTTTGCTCTCCTGAAGTCCAGGGTTGCGATCCTACTTAGTGCCCTGTCTCCTCCTCGCAGGATCCTGAACTCCACCATCTCATGGTCACTGCAGCCAAGGCTGCCCCCGACCTTCACATCTTCCACCAGTCCTTCTTTGTTTGTTAGTATGAGGTACAGCAGCAATTTGCTGATTGTCTTAAAATTTGTATTTGAAGAGGCATTTTATTTTTTGTGCTGATGTACTTTTTACAGATCTGACATCTCTACTTCTTAATATCCTTCATAAAGAATTTACTTTAGCATTCTATATATTCTGACATCCACCTGAGATTTTCCTTCAAACTACTCTTTTTCTCTTAGTTTTTTAGAATGGCTGTAAATAAACAATCCCCCCAGCTCCATACAGAGTAAGTACTCAATCCTGGAAGGGGTGGTGCAGAAGAAAAGAATCAGGGAAAGTAGCCTCTAGGGTTTTCCTTCCTATGCATTACTTGGTTGTACAGTGATATAGGTGACAAATCAGATATTAAATCCTATAGTCATGAACAAGTTTTCCTGCCATAGAAAATGCACCATACGTAATACACAACTGCAGAATTTTCTTACCTTTATGAATCCTACCACCACCATTCATTAGGGCACCACATTCTTAAGCAAACTTAGAGACTTCCATAACCCTTTTCTAAATTATTAAGTCCAATAAAATCCCTGAAATATTTTGGAACACTAAAAAGTGTTCATATATGCAAGGGTTGACACTTCTTAGTAACTAATACTTACAGTACCACAGACTGAAACTTAGAAAGGGAATCAAGTTTTATAATACAGTGAAGGCAATAACTTCTCATGAAATACAGTTTCAGAGCTTGAGGTGGTCACTTCAACTTTTGTTTTTAAGCAAGAGGAAAAACATAGACAGATGGCCCTAGACAAGAATTTATTACTATTCTGAGCAGACAAAGCCATTAGCTTTTCATGCATATTAATAAAAGGTCCTTTTTGTGGCAGTTCTCTTGGAAGAAAAGTGCAAGACCCCACTAGTGAACTTTTATGCATGGTCAGGCTTCTGAACAGATTTGTAAATGGAATCAATGGAAGAAAAAAAATCACTTGTGTGGCCCCCCCAAGGCTAATTATCAAGCTTGGCATTTTCCCCCATTTCCTCTGCAGGAGAAGCAACTCTTCATCTTAATGAGGGTAATGATGAGCTTCTTGCCTATAATTGCATTGAATTTGACATAAGATTTTAAATTGTACCATTAGAGGATAAAGCAATTTTTAAGTTTAATGCCATCTAAACCTAAATTTAACTGCCTATGAATTTCAAATCTCCAACAACAACATGAGTTCCATAGTTGAGCCTTTTTTATAGTCACAAATTAGTTTGACTATTACAGAAACCATTGAAATTAAAAGCCCTCTACCAATTTGAAAGAACTTATCTCAGAATATCTGTACGCTTCTGAGAAGGAAGAATTGCATATACCATTGAGTCATAGTGTAGGGCCAAAATAAACAGACAAATAAGCTTTATGCAAATAAATCCTTTCTTTTCACAAATGAATCCCTCCAAGTGAATCCAGAACAATTATGAGTGGGTCCTAAACACAGAAGGAAGAAATAAAATGAAGCACAGGCTCATATACATATGGGGGGGGGAGGGGGGGTACATGTACTTACACACATACATACTCCCACTCACATCCCTGTGGGAGATTTATTTTTCAGCCCCATGATATTATGGGAGGGAAGACTAGCATTTGATCCCTTCTTTCCTGTTTTTTTGTATCTTATGCGAGTGCTCTTCCACCTGACCTGTAATGTCTGTCCTGCAATCTCATCTGTTAAAGTGGTTCTACTTCATATGAAGAAGTAAACATTCTTTACGCCGAAGGGGTAGGCAGACTAACCCAGTGGCCAACACTACGACTCTCAAAATCTTTTCAGACTGCAGCAGTCCTATGTTAAAAGAGCCATGGTGACCAACAAGTATGTATTATTCAACTACTGCTCTTTTTAAATATTCATTGTAAGGCTACAGGACACAATGTTCTCTGCTTAGCATTTAGTAACAGGCTGAATGTCATAAAATGAGACCATAGTCAACTGCATAGCTCAACGAGGTCTCAAGGTCTCATTTACTTTGCCATGTGTTTGGTTTTGTTTTGTTTTGGCTGTATCTACCTCTTGCTTCTCGTACTTAGGCTTCAATGCTTAGATTGCAAACTCTGTTGTGTGTTTAGTATTTGTACAGCACTCGGACCAGTGGTGACCTGAGGCACCAGCAGAGCTCCTTGCGTTAGATCAGCAGAGCACAGAGAATACATGATAATAATAATGACATCAACCTATAGATTGAAAAATTGTTTAAGCCATATGAGCAAAGACACATGGCTAATTAGCTAAATAACAATAATATAGCTTATAAGCTTTTGGAAGTATTCAATATTATTTCTAAAGATTTTTAAGTTCAGATTTGACCAAGATATCCATTTAAATCAAATCCCGTGAAAGTAAGAACAAACCAGGAGATTAAAAAAAAGAGAGAGAGAGAAAAAAAAGAAATAACCTATATGCCTGTTACTGGGAATAAAAGGAAAATAAAGCTTATGAAATAGCTAAGCATTTAGCATCCAGACGGAATCTAAATGAACTCTGGCTCGCCATTGTCCACAATCCTCCTCTTTTGCCTCTCCACGTTACTCTATGCACTGCACAGCCAGTATTTTGCTTGCACTGAATTCCTATGAGCCAAAGATACTACAGATAACCTTTATCTTTCCCCTTCCTCAGCACAACCTTGTCATGCCTGTTGTTAGTAACTGTATTAAGACGTAAAGGAAAATTAGAGTACCATTGCTGTATATTGTTACTGTATAATGATTTTTTTTCTTTCTTTGATCACTGAGACAAATAGTATAGTTCCCAAAGAAAACAAAGTAAAGCAAATCTGCAACTACAACGATTTACAATATTAAAAATCAGTACAATTTCTTTCTGAACTCAGCCAGTCATTATACTTATATGCTAATTCAATAGTTGCAAATAGAGCAGTCATCAGGAAGTATAAAATGGACCCTGATACCAATTACAGAAAATATTTGAAATTGAGAGCTGAGTTCATAATTTGTAAAAGTCATTACAGCTATTTTACTGACACAGCATTGGAAATAAGTGGATACAAATTTAGGAATTGCTTTTGAATTTGGCACAAATGAATTCAGAATAATCCAAATGATTCTGGCACATTTGAAATGTTCTGCATCTTCTGTATACATTGATTAGGTCATAAAGATTACAGTACGGACCAAAATAATATTGCCTTTTGTTTTTCACAGGTACAAGCAAGAAGAGAGAATCATGTCTGTTGGTAACTTCTCCTTTTGGCAGATCTCCCCTAAACAGAATTCAGGCTCTTTGGAACCAGACTTTCGGACTGTCATTAAGGGATCCCCTCTCACATCCCGATTTCCCCTGAGCCACTAGTCTAGAGAGGTCTGCAGTGAGGTCTCACTAGCTCCAAATCAGGGTTAGAGGAGAACAGCACCTTGTGGGATGATGAGACGTGTCCCAGCAGGTAGGCAGAGATGCAGCCTCAGAGCTCACTGCCTAGCTCTCAAATCTAGTTCTGCTTTTGATGTAAATAAAGTCTGAAAGGGAGCAAAAGAGGAGGAGATATAACGAGGACTCTGTAATATCTGTATATTAACTGTAACTCTAGTAGGACTAAAAAAGATTTCTGTCTGATATTTGCCACTTAACAAATGGAATTAAAGTTAAAATATTTTTTACCGAATTAAACATAAATATGCAAAAATAGGAATAGTTGTTCTGAGAAAATATTGCTCTTCAATATTTGCTTTTATCTAGTATGAAATGCTGAAATTCAGAAACATTGAATTGTTTAATTTTGATATATTCAGTTAAGCTAAAGGAAACATTTTGACATTATCACATCAAAAAATCTTGTTAACACTTGTTGATCAAATTAATATGTTTTATGTCAAGAAACTTGGGGACTGAGTAGTATTTTCTTAGTGTCATGATTCCTCATGAGAGCTCCATATTGGATTCCTGTTACCTCTGTTCTTCTTTGAACAAATTATATTTCATGGGATGCTAACAAGAAAAAGCTAGTGTAACATGAATAAAGGAAAAACTAATAAAAAAAACAAACAAAAAACAAACAAAAAAAAAACCAAAACACCATTCCCAGCAGAGCATAAGAGCCCTACCTACACTTACCACTTGGTTGGAAGGTAGGGGATGACAAGCTAAACTAAAATGTCAAGAAAATTGAAATGTTCTATAAGAAATGAATGATTTTCAGGAGGAAAAAAATCACAGCAGATCATTAAAAGTTTGAGAGGTTTGCCATAAAAAAAAAGAAAAAAAACCACACAGAAGTAAGTGTATTTCTTAACAGATTTTAAATCTTAACAGATTCAAGAGGAAGTGATCTCTTTCTGCTTTACATACAGTCACACAGATGGAGTACACAGTATTCCCGTCTGCAGCTCAAACTATTCATTTGACTCCTTACCTGCTTCTATCTTGAGACTATTCAGAATAAACAGGATCCTCCAATTCAGAAGCCTCACATTCTCCGAAAGCAAGGAAGCAAAACAAAGAATGCAGTACATCTACAGTAAGTTTTTGAAGGCCAAATGCTTTGAATACATATTAGTTGTTGAAGTTATATGTGCAATTAAAGATAGCCTTATAGAAATTACTTTTCCTTGCTACATGTCTCATCCGCCCACTGCTGTATTTTGTTTGGAGCAGAGACAAGAGTCTCCTGCTTGCAGCCAGACGTTATATAGACTCCTGGGGCTAACAAGATATTTATTCTTATCTCATGTTTCCCAGTGAAACTACACTGGTGGTATTACCAGAAAATGGTACTGCAGTTAGCACTATATGCACTAAAAATACAAGGTGAGACACTAACAGTGAGACACAGTTTGCTTTACCCTAAAACTTCAGTTATACATTTTTGTGTATATATTTCAAAATTCAGAAAGTATTTTGGATACTTAGTAATTCATTTAAAACACGTTTCACACATGACTAACACAGAGAAAGACACATTCTATTTAAGCACAAGGTTACATAATTCTAAAGTTATAGGAAAAACACATCAGACTTATCAAGTTATCTTTCAGGCTACTTGTCACCAGCCACATTCTTGGATACACATGCTGCATTTCCCCCAAAGTGTAGGTTAAAATAATGTTACAATTGCAAACAAAGACACCCAAAGATAAGAAATAACCAAATTACAATAATTTCTGCAAACTTAATTATACATCATGAGCAGATGCAATTTTGATACAGGTTTTAATTACATAACCACATGACTTAATAGGAAACTATTTAATATTTAACTTTTACCCACATCATTTAATGGGTGACCTCATGTCTTATTTGCTGCATACTACTCAACTGTGAGCTGATAAAGAATTATTAATTACCCTCATAAGCTGTTCTGTGGCATGCATCACACTAGTATCAGAGTGCTTCCCAACCCTAATTATTTTCCACAGGCCTTCATCAAGATGAGGATCTACTATTATCCCCATTATACAGAAAGGGAGTTAAGACAAATGGAGTATAAGGTCAAAGTATCTGCTAATTTGGGGTACCTAATTTGAGACGGATGGGATCCAATTACTTACTACTGTATACCACTTTGTATTCCCAAATCAGAGTTCTCATTAATACGCTTGGTTAAACTTGAAGGGCTCAAGGATGGGAGGCCACAAAGGTTAGCTCTGTCCTCATCCTCTTCCATAGCTTATCCTACCCTCACCATCTGAGATTGCTAAGACTTTTCTGCCTAGCTACACTTGCTCTAAGTTTTCTAAATACACTCCTTCCAGCCCTTCTCCAACTTGTTCCTCTCATGCCTCTTGCTTCCAAATTCCCCAAATCTACCTCTTCACATATAATGTGATTCCTTTTCCTCTTCCCTAGCTTCCTGTCACCAAAACTAGCCCAGTTCTTTTCCCCAGATCCCAGGTCCTTATCAGACTCACTCTTCTTCTCCTAGTCTCTCATCCTTTGCCGTGGTCTGTCTTTAAATGTGTATATTAATCATGAAGTTTTCATCTCTTTTTCATAAGTAATAGATCCTACCATGAAATATGTTAAGTATAACAGGAGAGAACTGACAGTGATTATCTTCATTAGGATCAAGCTGAAAGAAGTGGTATCACATGAAGCATGTGCTAAAGAGATCACACAGACATCTGGGGACCTAGACTGATATTTTCATTGGAAAATGAGAATCAAGAGAAAGTATGTCTATAAAAACATCATCAATATTTGTAACATTCTTTACAGGTTTTATGACAAGATATCTAAATGTGCAAATATTTTCATTTCTAAATGTACTGAGGCAATGAGGAACTATGCATTCCTGGCTGGCCAGAAAAGTAATAAAAGAAAAAAAGCATACTTTCAAAGCAAATATTCTCTTAGCTAAATACAAACTGTGAGTTACAACAATATAATCAAGTATTAAACAAAATCTTACATCAAGATTAAGCATAAAGCCTGCAGAGCTGAATTTCTTTACAGATTTATTTAAGTAAGAAATGGCCAACTCTGCCCTGTGCCCCGACAGAAAATGAGGACACATGCACTCAGATGCATATGATAAACCCCACAGTTTTATTACCATCATCACGGCGAGAGTCAAGACTATGGCAAACAGTCCCAGAGGCAAACACTTAGAAATTAAGTTAAGGTTTATCAGCCTCTTCTAATTTAAGTCAGCAGCAAAATTCCACAAGAGGTTTTTACCATAACAAGGGAGACCCTCATCAGAGGCATTCCCCAAAGCGAGGCTACTTTGCCAGCGATTCAAACCCAACATTGTACAATACCTAAAATGTTTAACTTTATTCTTTCTTATGCATTAATCTTAGGACTCAATCTCCTTTGAAAAGTATATTCTTTAATTTAGACTATGGGTTATATAGACTATAAGGGGTTACAAAGACTGGCATTTCATACTCTGCACTGGCCTTACTGCAATATTGTAGGCATAACCTCAATGCTCTGTCAGACTCCCTGTACAATGCTGCTTTTATCTTTATGAAGATAAACTGCTAATCGATGCTAAATCTGCCTTCTGTAGTTGGCCATAACAATAATGCAACTATCGTTAGACAAAAATATAACAAGTTACATTTTATTTCTGGGAAGGGTAGAGTAGGAAACAACAAGAAGCCTCTTCCTATCTCCAGTGAATGGCTTAAAGCTGTTCCTGAAGGCTGATTAATGACTTAGCAGAGTTCTCACACCTAAGAAAAGTAGTCCTAAATCAGTCTACATCAGAAAAGCCTGTCCTCATTCCTCCCTTCATATTCCCATACCAAGAGGCAAGCACACATCACACAGTTTTGGCATTAGATAGTTGATTGAGCATCCAACCCATCTTTAGATGATTACTGCAGATGATCTACAAAAAACAAAAACGAAAAGAAAGAAAGAAAGACCAACCCACAATCAGAAATGCCTGGTGCTGCAGCAATTCTCCGAAGTCCTTTCACAACTTTGGTGAATGGCCTGGCTTTCATCTCTCCATAGCTGAGATGTATTCAATAGTATTCAAAAATGCTAGAGAAAAATGAGTGTCTATAAAACCTAAGGGTCAATTTCTGATCTTATTTACAACAGCATAAATGTCTACTGGAATATATAAGGGCAGAAATGTTTACCCTGTTGTCCTTAGAATTAAATACTCCTGTGAACCAACTGAAGGTGATTGTCACTTTTGACAAAAATCCTCTCTGTCTCATCCAGTCTTTCTTCATAGTCCCCTATCTGTGACTTTAATAGGGGTACATACCTTAGGAAGAATATATTTTGCATTAATTAAAATCACACCTTATAATAATTCTGTTATAATAATTAATTGTGAGGATAAATGTGACATAATAAGCTTGAATCATTAAAGACTTTAAACAGAACTGCTAAAATTTCTGCTTTACTTTTCCCCCGCCTCACATCTGAATTGTATAAGCAAACACCTAATTTATTGGCACAATTAAGTTTCTCCTTCTGTACTAGAGATTTTTAATAGTAATATACATACAAAAGAACATTAGTAAATGCATTATATTTTCCACCTCTAAAAATATTTTTTTTATATTTAAATAAAGAAACAATCTTAAATGCACAATTTGAATAGCAACTCTATATTCAGCACTATAAAAAAATCAGGCCAAGCATTTCAGGATCCTATATTTAGGTTTAGTTTTGAACATTTTAAAAATCTGACTCTTATTTTTAATTACCCAAAACAATATTTTTGCTTCAATTGGGACAAGTGCTAAAAATCCAGCAAACCCAAGCCATGCAATTTTTAACAAAGATTTGCACATATTCACCTCTGTGACTCTAAAACAAACAAAACCCAATAAAAGCAACATATTATACATTTCAGTAAGCATACTCCAATTCTTTGCATGCAAATAGACACGTCATTCATTGACAAAAGGGAAACATCAGTTTGTTGTCCACTAAGCATGCTTAATACCATGTTATGAAGCGGGAGTTCTCATTTTCCAAAGCTATTATGCTTTGTAATGTAAATGCACCAATGAAAGGAGTGTCTTATGGCTGCAAATGAATTGCACTACATGAGTGAAAATAATTACTGCTGTTCAAACAAATGAATTTGGCTACTTCAGCACATTTTATATAATGATAAATATAAGCAGCTGGTGCAGGTGTTCTCAGATAGTAGAAAATATTTCTTTACTATTTCAATTTTACTAATTTCTGTGCATAATGTCTTGCACAGTCCTGTGCAATGAGAAGATGTGAGCAAAACTGTAGGTTCTGAAGAAGCTAGTTTAGATGCAAAACAGGTTGAAGTACACTGAAAATAAGGGAATGTTCCCCTGGAACATTATGATACATTGTTATTATTACCACAGAGATGGAGAGATACATCTTGAGACTCAGTGGTGGCAAGAAGAAAAGATTGCTATATTCTTGGAAACATAAATACTGATGATGTAAATGGGAGACTGCACTGTAAGGAACAAATTCCTACACCAACAGCAATAATAATATAGTTTAAATACTAGACTAGCTCACAGAAGTTTTGAGGGCCTGCTGCAAGCGCCAGTGGTCCCAAGCATCAAATCAGACACCATTTCTCTGACTAAATACAGCAATTATTTGATGATCAGTAGTCACACACAAGTGAAAAACCCCCCCACAGATTATACATCCCTAAAATGATAAATAGGTACATACAAAAAAAGTTTTTACTTACTTGTGCATACAGTTTTGGACTACAATTTGTTAATATTTGATATCAGACTGACAGGAATAGGAAAGACAAGGATCTAAAAATCTACACCTGACAGAGAGATATGTCCAACACCATCTTGTTCCTGCAATTTTCAGACTAGAGGCCTCCCAGCATGCACATGACAAGAATGTATTCATGCCCAGTGATCGTCAGGATTATACATTTAAATTTTAATACCAAATGGTGATGCTTCATCAGTTGCTTATTTGGAATTTAGATGAAATATTTCATCTGACACAACAGTTGCATTTTTTTGAATTGTTGAAAGTGCCAGACAGGTTATGTGCTTAGATCTGCACATAACAGAAATAAGAAATCTGTTCTTTCGAGCATTCTGTGGGTTCTTTCCTATTTACTACAGGGGAATACAGTTTTATTTTTGTTTGTTTGTTTCAGACCACTTAACATGCATTGATGGAAGCACTACTCTACCTCTCCATCCCCACTTAGCAAAATTCATATATCTGTATGGAGTGATTTTCCATTTTCACTTCCTTTTTCCCACTTACCAAATAAATTTTCTATCGTCTTCTATTTTGCCTTCTATTGCAAAATGTCATCCTAGATCCCACATGTCTACCTATATTTAGACATGGGCAGACAAAAATGGGATGAAGTATTTTTTCACTGGAATTTGTAACTCATGATAACAGAAATGTTCCAGAGAGACTGCTTGTTTTTGACAGTGTTCTGACTGAACTGCAATGGGTTCTGATGAAAATCTGCTTGGTTTCCTTCAAGCTCATATGGCTGGACCTTTGGTAGATCCCTTTATAAGCTTGGGGAAAATGAGAGATTTTGCTCTGAAAATATTTATATGAGATACACTAAGGAGAAAGAAGAAACATGACTTGAATGTTGGCCATAGGCAAGTAGCAATACAATAAAAAACACTGCATGCATGTGAAGCGGTTCTGAAGGAAGAAACTCAGAGAAAGGAACAGAAAATTGAATTCTGTAAAGAAAATAGACTTAGGGATTAGCTTCCATTTGTAAACATAAGATACCAAGACATCCAAGACAGAGGAAGATGAGTGATTTTACCTGGCAATGGATCGAGTTTAACAGTTCCATACTGTAGTCCAGATGATTGTTCTTAAGGTACAAAACAGGGTTACCATTGTGTCTGAACCTGTGGTTTGAACTGTTCAATTCAAACCTGAGCCTGGGCTCAGTCTATAGCCAAGTTGAAGAATTAGCTCTCTTTTTATTAAGATGAAACAAAACATGGTCTAGAAATACATGTAAGCTAAATTTTAGGAAGCCTGGAAGCTGGTTCAAAATATGCTGCTCAGATGTTTATTTTCTTAAGTACATCTTTTTTAACACAGGAATGTCTAATTTCCTAAGATACTTATTTGATGTGTAGCTTCAATATCAGGGAGTTAGTATTTCCTCTAATGAAAGATCAAGTTGCTTCTAGTTTGATCTGAAATAAAATTGGACTATTTATCTAACTGATATTTATTTTTAATTGTATGAGAAAAACATTACTCTGCTTACGCAAATGCATACATGACAGAGATTTCCTCTTTTAAATAATTTTTTATATTGATCTAAAAAGACCCCATAAAGACATTCCATAAAAAAGGCTAAAGATTCTTGCCACCTTTTTAATTTCTACAAGGAAGAAGGCAGGCAGAGGATGTGGGACCACGCGCTTTAAGTGATTTGCTCTGAGATCTTTTTCACCACTTACTACAGACCATTCTCATTTATACCTTCAATGTTCTTATTAAAAGCATTTCCTTCTGATCCTGCAAGCAGTGAAAAAAGTAGAGTGCAATTAATCGTACTGTCTCTCTATATAGTTTTTTAAGTCACAACAAAATTGTTTCTTTCCAACATTTCTTGAGAACAGGAAAGAAACCATTTGTTATTTTCTTTGTAATTTCTTTATCAGGCTACATGGGTAACAGCCTTGTAAACTGAAGCTACAGTCTGGCTGAGAAGGACAGAGAGAATGGCTTCCTCTCTTTGGAAGGTAAAAGCTTTATTCATTAGGATTTTTGCTTGTTGTTCTCAGTTCACAGATACAGAGGCTAAATTACCTCATGTAGAAACATTGTAACTTCTCCCCTTTTTGATCATAAGAGTTTAATGGATGCAATTTGGCCATTCTATCCAGTGATTGGATTTGGAGTCTGCTAATTTAAATAGTCACAGCAGTAATCTCTCAGTAGGAATTTATGCAGTGCTGCTATATTAAATCCATGGATACAGGGCATGCAAGTATTCCAGTGAGATCAGACTGTACTTAAGAGTAGCTTCATGAGGTGAGGTTGGCCATTTGAGTAGGCAGGACTATGAGAATTTACAGATCTTTTTAATTTATTAAGTTTTTATTAATAAACATTGCTGTTCATGCCCTTCATTTATTTTGATCCCCCTCCACAGAACTAATCCTGTTATGCAGTCGGTAACACTTCCAAATGAAATGTTTTGTTCAGCAATCAGAATGCATACTATCATTGCAGTTACCCCCAGAACATAGTACATGTCAGGAAAAGGGGAACATACATTTTAAAAAACTGGCAGGAAGAAAGATAAATCTATTGTGCTGCTGATTTTGACATGATATGCTATTTTAGAAGCAGCATGTTTGGAAATCTATTGCCCTCAGTCCATTGCCACTCCAAAATCATCAATTACTGTTATGTATAATCTCAGTCCAGAGCCACAAAGGGAAACAAGTTTTACTGTGTTTATAGATATGGCTTTCTTAGTCTTGCAACTCCCCTGATCTTCTGAACAAGGAAACTGTAAAATGTCAGGGGAAAGATTAAACCAGTCTACACCATTTGGAGGACTTTAAAAAAATAAATAAAAAAATAGATAAGCCATAAAATCATTTAGCGTGCTAGAACACCAAGAAGAGGTTCTCTATAACAGATGCAGCCTGGAGTATAAGGTATGCAGAAATGTATGATCCTTGCCTAAAGAGCAAGTAAACCTGAGAAAGGGGAGGAAAAGCTTTTTGATTAGCTTAAGGAGTGGTTCCACAGTACAGATTTAACTGAACCAAATTGCAGGCTGCCACTAAAAGGGGAGGGTCCCGTTCTTTCCCTATGTCCTGGCATTATGTTCCCACTACTTCCAATTGAATCTGGCCCTGATGCATTTGCTGAATCACCCCACTGAAACTAGCCAGGTAAAAAGGAATGATTATAATTCCTTAAAACAGGCAAGTACAAGAACCGGAGCTGATGTAAAGGAGAGATTGGCAATACATTGCTGGAGGGGAGGATGGTAGAGGAGGACTGGGAGTGCTGGTGGACACCAAGTTAAGCATGAGGCAGCAATGTGCCCTTGTGGCCAAGAAGGCCAATGGTATCCTGGGGTGCATGAGGAAGAGTGTTGCCAGCAGGTCGAGGGAGGTGATTCTCCCCCTCTACTCAGCCCTGCTGAGCCCACATCTGGAGTACTGGGTCCAGTTCTGGGCTCCCCAGGACAAGAGGGATGTGGCACTACTGCAGCAAGTCCAGCGAAGGGCTCCTAAGACAATTAAGGGACTGGAGCATCTCTCTTATGAGGAAAGACTGAGAGAGCTGGGCCTGTTTAGCCTGGAGAAGAGAAGGCTGAGAGGAGATCTTATCAACATGTACAAGTATCTGAAGGGAGGGTGTCGAGAGGATGGAGCCAGACTCTTTTCAGTGGTGCCCAGCGACAGGACGCGAGGCAACGGGCACAAACTGAAACACAGACAATTCCATCTGAACATGAGGAAAAACTTCTTCACTGTGAGGGTGACAGAGCACTGGAACAGGTTGCCCAGAGAGGTTGTGGAGTCTCCTTCTCTGGAGATATTCAAAACGCGCCTGGATGCAATCCTGTGCAACGTGCTCTAGGTGACCCTGCTTGAGCAGGGGGGTTGGACTAGATGATCTCCAGAGGTCCCTTCCAACCTCAGCGATTCTGTGATTCTGTGACTGTCCGTTTTGGCAACATCCTGCAATACAGCAGACTGAAATGCATTACAAAACCTCACCTTTAGTGTCAGCAGAACAAACCTCTTTTTTCCTCTCATTTCTTTGCATTTGTCTTTTATAAACATTTGCAACAGGGTTTTCTATTTTGGACACTGTGAATACTTTTCTTTGCATTATGCCATAATCTAAGATGAATTAATGCTTGTCTTTACCACCTCCCCCATTTATTTCTCCTGCTCTCCAGTACATATTGGCACACCTCCATATAAAATACAGCTCCTATAGTCATTTTTCTTGGCATCCTACCAACCATCAAATTCAGCTTGCTACTAGCACTTCCAAAGTTAGTTAAGCATAAAACTCTGTGCATCATCACTCACCTAGTCTGTGAAATCTTTTGGCACACAGCATCTGCCAATATTGCTATATCTGGTCAGACAGTGGCTGCTTCCCACGAAATTGCTGTTCAAAAAAAACTTTTCTGCATGATGCCACTTTCACAAATTCATATGCAAAGCTCTCTTTCTGTTATCATGTAAAGTCTTCCAAAAGCTCTCCTCTCTCTTCTATTTTCTTGAAGCATTTTATATATGTTTTATATGTGCTTTGACGTTCCCCCTAGCCTACTGGCAGGCAGGGAGCATTTCGAGGCTCCAGAACACTTGGACAACGTTTAGCTCACTGTGGATCCCCTCTTCAGCTAAAGAAATGATAGCAATAAATCTTCTCCATTTTCAAATTAAAAGAAAAGACAGCACCATGTGCGAGAAATAGGTCACTTCCTGTGAACTTTCAAGTAACTTTTTTTTTTTAATGGAACCTTTTCCTGTATTATTCGGCATGCTTTATTTATAAACTTAGCTGTGTTTCAGTCACTCCGCATCATATACTTAATGCAGGTATGCATACAATGAAAAATTCAACACGGAAACCTGCATTAAGCAACTACTCAAGGGATGTAAAGTGAAGTCTTTGCTAGTGATATTCTTTTAACAGAAGTGGGTTTTAATTTTAGTCCGGCAATGAATTTACAATGATCCTCGAGCACTGACTTCTGGAGTTAAATGAAAATCATTACAGGGCTGAAACAGATATCACACTTAACAACTGTGGCATTTTCATGGCCTGGCCAGTTGAGTACTAGTGGTCTGTAAAAAACATTCCTTAGCCAGATGTAACAGAGATTACTTAAAAGGTCATTGCTATCATCTACTGCAAGCTGAAATCTGCTCTATGATTCCCCAACCTTTTCCCCCAAACATACAGTCCTACAGTTCCACTAGTTTTACTTTCTGTGCAAATCACTTAAATCAGTTTGAGAATTTCAGCAAAAGAGATACAAAAGCCTGCCATAGGAAAGCATAGAGGTGTCTCACATATGAAGTGTCTCACACTTTATGGATATTCTATACCCATTCCTTTCTGGGATGTCCAAACTATATCTTTCTTAACATAAATATTAGCTGTACCTGGCATACATTTCTATCAACATGTTTGCATAATTCTTATTGTTACAGGAATATAAGGAGAACAGGCCTCTAAACATTGCTTAAAGATCTTACAGGAAACTTAAATATTTGAAATTATCAGTAGTCTAATATTCTGGGCTAGCAATATAAGCTGTTCGGGGTTTTTTGTGAACAGTTTTTTTCTGCTCTTAATTTCAGTCAGAACTTGTATGAAAACCATCCTCCCTCACATTGTTTTCCACATGAAATTTTGGATAGAAACACAAAGCACAGGATTCACTTGCCTAAACACAGGTATCGAATTCCATTTTTCAGACACTGACCCTAAGGTATCCCACACAGCCTCCACATGCTGCCCCAAAAGAGACAAACCTCTTCCACACAATCTGTGACATCTGCCAGCCCTGCGTGGCTGCCTCAGACGCTCAAAGGTATGTCAAATGGCACGAGGTGCCCATTTTTGCACTGCTGAAGTTATTATTTAACAGAGAGCCTTCTAAAAGGTTAAATAAGTGAAGTCTTGGGGAGACCAAGCTGAGGAGTCTCATTTTCAGCTGGAAAAGATTCATGGAGAGTGATGATAATTACAATGTATGTATTAAAATAATGAATTATTCTAAAGAGTCCCAAATGCAAGAATTTTAATGTACCCTCGCTACTATTATATCAAAGCATTTGACCTCCATGTCAGTCAGATGTGTAACGCTGCATATTTCCTTCCATCTCAGCTCTCTCTCTCTCTCTCACACACACTGAGCTCCATTTAACGAAGAGGAAGGGTTTCGTCGCAGGTAGGTATGGTGGTTATAGATCCACTGGTAGCATAGGGCACAGAGCCCAGACTTCTTGGCTTCCCTTGATTTCATGACAAGGCCACCTTCTATCCCAGAGTGTTTATGCAGATTTTATAAACCCTCCATACACAGAACATATCCTATCAAGTCCAGCTGACCTTTGGTGGAATATCCGAGTCAGGAAAAGGAAAGAGAAGGGATTACTTCCCAAGTGATTCTACCAAAGGATGTCTGTGAATGACAGATCCTTTGGATGGCCCTTGTTACTGCTCTGTGTCAAAGAATCAATAAAAATGAACAGATTAAAAAGAAGATAAAACAAACGAACCCAAAGCACCAGAATGGAAAATACTTCGTTGGGTTGTGCAATTAAGTACCTTGTAAATGACTAGAGGTAGTCTCCTTGGTAATTCTAGCTGTAGAAATACTGCTTTTTTTTTTTTTCTTCTTCTTCTTCTTCTTCTTCTAAGGATACAAGTTAAATTGCTGAGTGCATGGTGAAAGGGAATGTGGAGGTTACTTTGCATACTAAATTGGGTTAATACACAGTGAAATGTACTTAGAAAAGATAATTTGGAGTTCTTGCAGTAACAGAATGTTCTCCTTTACTGCTCTGTGCCACAGGCTTTACGGAAAAATGTCTGGCAACTCAACTAATATTAAGGCATTAAGTGATTTAAATGAATGGGGTGTGTTGTCCAAATCAATGAATAATTGTTTGTCCCTTGAAGGTTTGGGCAGCAACAGTATCAACATTGAAATGTCTCTGAAGCTTCCAAGTCGGTAAGAATTTCTACTGAAATTTACCATTAGACATTTATTGAAAAATCAGAGCCCAAATTTTTATTACAAAAGGTCCAACATTAGAAAAATCTAGTGCTCTTAGACAAAGGGTAACTAGCTAGATCCTTTGGTTACGCAGTAAAAGACCAACGCCTCAGTATCCTGAAGGGCCATGGGTTATTTAACTGTTCTTTGTCTCAGAAAGACTTTAGAAATCCACAGATCAAGCACCTTTTGAAAAAACACTACAAAACTAAAGGTGCAGGAAAAAAAGTATTAGTCATTCTCCTAAAAGAGAAAGCTAGATCCCCTAATGTGATCTAATGTGATGTAAGAGACACCACGGACAGACAGGCAAGAAAAAGCCTTAAGGTTTTATATACAAGTTGAAGAAATGCTGAACATTTCTGATCTTATCCGAGTTTGTCCTTTAAAACGTACCCCTCACTGTCCACACATGCTTATGCTATTTAATCATGGATTAGGTCTCTAGTTCTCAAACAAAATATTTTCCCGAAACAACAATATAATAAGTGAAATAAATGTAAAGGAAACTTAAATTTCTACAATTACACATTTTATTTTAATTGGATGTTTTTTCAGAAAATGCCTCTGTGATAGAAACTTATCATGGTATCAGCTCTCTCAATAGGAAAAGTACAACAGTCACAACAGAATTTATAATGATATTACTAATTAGTTCCATCATGCAATGCTAAATCATTTTTCAAGTGAAACATTGTCTTTGAACTACTGATATTCAGATTTTATCCTGTTCTTTCAGTTATTGCTTTAAAATCTTACGCATTTGAGCTGTGTTGTGCATTTTCTGAGAGAAAAATCATTCGCTGAATATTGGGGGGGGGGTTTGTCAGAGAGTTAATTTGAATATAACTCATTCCAAAATATGACTGTTCATGTTCTTTGATATTTTAAATGATGTTCCAGGTGGATTGCAGGTCCTTTGGGAAGAAAGGGAAGGGATGGAAAGGAAGATGGACTGCAGAACTGTTGTTAGAATATCTGTATTGTGAAAACATGCAGCATAATGAACATCCTGGCCTCTTGAACTTAAGATAAGTCAAGAGTCTGTACTGATGGAATAACATGCAAGGACTCAACAGAACACAGTTACTCTGTTTCATTGTTATCATTACAAGTAAAACACTCAGCATGTCCCACGAAAATTTCAGAACAATGGATTTTATTACTGTTGCATGTCCTTACTAGCCACTAACAAAAGCTGGGCAAAAAATCCTCGGACAAAACCGTTCAATCATCTGCTAAATATATGTGACTGTGTTCTTCTAATAAATTATACCTAGATATAAATATTCATAGAGGAGTATCTCTTCTTAAAGTCACCTTTCCAAATAAATAACTCTCAAGTAAAATTATGAACAATCAACACTGCTATAAAACATAACTATCTAGAGGACAAAGTCAGGATAAAGAAGCTAGGCAAAACTGCTTAAACAACCACCTTTGCACTTCCTCATGCCAGAATACCCAGTGCCATAGTCAGGCATGAGAACCAGAGACCTTAAAACTAGTCTAAAAAATACAGAAGCATATCTGTTGAGGGCAGGCATAGCAAAATCCTTGAAGTTCACATAAAAACTCACAGTACCACATTTGTGTGCATCTATTAGCTGTACTGGAATAACACTGCATGTTCACTGGGCACAATTTTTTTTTTTTCCGTACAGTGTGACCAAGCAAATTAGCCCTCAAAGTAAAGGCTCATTTTGTTTATAAATTTGGATAGAATTATTTTGTGAAATGTCTTGGCACCTATGCCAAAGGTTGTTTTGTAAAATCTTGTTAACATCAGTGATCTTAACAAGGAATACAGGACTATTTTAACCATGAATATTGTTACATATGATGCACTTAACAACAGAAGTTTAACAAATTTATCCACTTAATATTTGAGCCACTCTCTGAAAAAACAATAACCATACATCAGGGTGTAAGAGGAATAGAAGCTCTGTGGTGAAAACCTGAGAATCAGCTGTTTTACCTCTGTATAAAGTCACTAATTACTGGAAGCAGGATTAAAATGCAGACTAAGTGACAGTAAAGAAAAAATATAAAGATTTGTTCCTCAGCCTACTTAAGCTTAGGAAAGTCTAAGGCATCTTTAAATAAAGAAATGAACAAGGAAAAAAAAAAAAACATGTAGCAGCAATTATCTCACTGTTACTTTCTGGTCCCTACAGTCCCTTTAAGGAATTTATTTTGTTATTTTTGTATATATTGGCACAGCTCCTGAAATGGTAACATGAGGAAAAAAAAAATTAAAAGCGAGTAAAGTATCCCAGAATACTTGTGCAGGTTATATTTCAGAGTGGCATAAGTTAAAAGAAAAATCAACTGGAATTGCTTATAGTTATCAAGATTGGTTAAACAATCTCTCCTCTTAGTCCATGAGGACAAAGTGTTCACACAATAATAAAACATAATCTATTAAAGTCTGTTGAAAAGCATTACAGACATTCATTATAGACTAGAACATAATATACATGACAGATCAATAATCATCATAACACAGCATACTACTGTGCTATATAAATGAAGTCCGTAGTCAAGGAGGTATTACAATGTATACAAGTCCATTTTCATGTACATGGAAAAGGACACTTAGATTAATGTCATAAAGAAAGATTACCTAAGATTAACATAATAAAGAAAAAAGCATAAAAGAAATTTTTAAAAATCCACAGAAAAAGAAGCATTTGTGACGGTAATTTTAAAAACTGTACAAAGAAAAATGTATGATATATTAATGTAGCATACTGGACATTCTATGTACACTAAAAACCTCAAGGAGGACATCTTCGTTTATCAAATCTATGGCCCAAATACATTATTTTATAATGATGGGTTTATTATTATTTACTTTTCATGGTTAAAAACAAAACTCGCTATGCAAAACCCTGAAGTGTGTAAGTTAAAAACACCTTGAATACAAGTGTACTATATCATCCATGTACATCTGTTTTTATTAGATGGAATAACAATACATTTGAAGTTAAATAATCTTTCAATATATTTTATTCCTTATAGATCTGTTACTTTAAAATAAATACACTAGAGATTTTGCCAGTTTGTTATCAAAAAGTTGGTATTTGCTAAGTTAGCACAGAAGTATCGATTGTGTGATATTTTTCCTACACAGTTTTGCTGGAAATTTCTGTGGCACAAATGAAGTATGTGCTGTCAAGTGTCAAATTTTTAATGACATACATATATGATTTAGAAAATGCAAAGATTGTAGTTCCTGTCTTACTCATATTTTGTCTGAAATTATTGGAAGAATAAGAAATTAAGGAGTTATACTCTGAACTGTCTTCTATTTGTGTGCCCTTGAGCCAGACATCAGCATGGAAGCTACACAGCTACTCAAAAACCTGGCAGTTTGGGGATTTCATGGCAAGGAGTGTCATTCTGAATTTCTAGTTTGAGCTTACTACCAGGTCAGGAGCTACTGCAAAGAAAAAATTATTTTAACAGAATGGCTAACGATATAAGTTCTGACTGACTATTTATGCCTAGATCTCAGGAGGTTTAGTGATAAACGTATAAGAATAAATTTTGACAAGTCAGCCAGCAAGTCAACAGAGATAAAACTTATTCCACTTGACACTATTCCAGGCAAAGTTTTGGTGTCAAAGGTTGACCTCTTTTGTAACTCTTTCCATTTCTTTAAGTAACAGCTGCTTCTCCGAATGCCTTCTGCCTCGCCCCAAATTCCAGACTTCCTTTCTCTTCAGAGATGTTTGCATACAGAAGAGAAACCAAACTTCTTCTGAGTCACTAGAACTATTCTGTTCAGTATTTACCACAGAGTCTACTTGCTTCCAAAAATGCAAGGCGGCTTTTTTCCCCCCTCAGAACTAAATGATACCTAGTTAAACAGATCTGTTTTCTAAAACTGTGACAGCCTTGTTGAGAGAAATGTCCTGATAATGGAATTTTACTTATTCAGTTAAAAACAAATAATAAAAGCAACTACTTTTTTAAATGTCATCTTCCACCATTGTATTAACTGGATTCTCTCTTCTGACTTTTTTTCTCCATCACATTTGTGAGTATATCTTTGTATATGTATGTGTTTTACATCCATACCTATATAGCAATTTACTTTTGGAATAGAATTAATTTCTTGTTAAAAAAAATAATCATTTAATAAGTGAAATGCAGAGCATTCAGCATAGGATGAAGAATGAACACAAAGAAACAATGATATAACAGTGAACTTGCTTCCAGTACCACTTATTTATATATTTATGCATGTTCTGTATTTTGGGGATTTACAAAGCCCCTGGTACTGAATAATTCATGATTTTTATTAGAATTATTTCTGCATTTTTTGTACTGCAGGCAAAAATACAATTTTTAAATTGCAAACAATTGACAAAGGTCAGGTTTGCATCAGTGCCATCACCTTCTTTTTACTTTTGGGATACAAGTGTAACAGAGAGCATAATGGCTTTTCCCAGAAGAATATATTGTTAAGTGTTCTTTAATAACAACTACACAAAATGCTAACATTGCATATACACTATGAAGCACTTTCAGCCCTGTATATAGTGGAAAAGAATTCAACAAAACAAAGCAATTTCTTGCTCTGAGGGGGGAAAAGTTAATAATAGTGCTGATAATATATTAATTGAGGCAAAATTGAATTCAACTTATGTTACTACTGCTTATGTTTTGAACTAAAGCAATAGCTTATTCTAAATGAACAAACAGATACAATCAGTTTTATGAAAAGCCACTGCCTTCCTGTTTTGCTTAAGTATGGCTTAAACAAATGTCTTGGAAAACTGGCTTGTACTTTCATTTTTAATAACATATGATTTATCATTGACTGTTCTTTCTTCTTCTAGCAGCAAGGCATTCCTTTATCTGGTGATCCTTGTGGAAGGTGCTAACAGAATATTGAAGCTGCTATTCATTAAGGTGCCTTTTTTTGTTTGGGGGGAGGGGGGTTGGAGGGGGGTGTTTTTTAATACAGTTGAGAAACAACCATCAATATAAAATTCTCAGGACTGGCTACATTCAAAAGCTATCTGCATCCCTCAGAAATGAAAGATCTTAGTCTTTTTTATTTTATTTTATTTTATTTTATTTTGGAGAAAAGTAACATAAACAGGCCTGGAAAAGTTTATTTGTGCCAAAGTTCTTCTGTTGAAAGTATCGTAAAAGGCAGCAATACAAATATGTCCTTTAAGCTCAGTGAAAGATGTGACATAGAAAATGTGTGTGGATAATAAAAAGAGGAAGGACACATTGAGGACAGGGACTGCGCACACGTTTTGTGGGAAACTCCAGCAGCTCATCACCTAAAAAGTTGTCACAACCCAATGCTAGAGGAGAGACACATGGGGGTCCTACCTCCCTGGCCTTCAAGATGTATGTGGAATCTCCCAAAATAATGACACAAAATACCATATTTGCTTTTTAGTATATACCTCCCAATTTAAACATATATATTTGTGCAATATTGATGGAGAAATCCTTGGCAATGATTAATCAGGATTAAGCATAGAACAATCAACAGAGATAATAAATTAGTAGGGTTATTCTCCCCATCTGTCAGAGTGGTAACCACATGGCAGCAAAATTAAAATATAGCCACACATCATTACTACTTTATAACATCCAAATGACTGATTTCTAACCAATATCAACATTTCTGTAGGCTGCCAAAGAATTAATGAGGTGAAGCATACACTGAATGGAAGACGAAAATCTTAATGTCAGAATAGGGAGGATAGCAAAAGTGCATGTTTGGATGAGGGGGTGGAGGTTGTCTCACTACACGAATTTTGTGGAAAGTGGGTATTTTAAGCCAAATTGCCAGCGGGAAATGGTTGAAAAATAAGACTAAACAAGCAGTGACTTTTGAGGATTCTTAGTCCATGACATTGCTTAAAAATAGCTAATGAAGGAAAAAAGTAATTTCTTGACTGTTATGCTATCTCCTTGCTCTTCATTATTTCTTTGCAAGTACTTAGTAAAAATGCTGTTCAAGCTGAATGCTAGTACACCACATCCACCATTTTAAAAAGTCTTAAAATACTCTGCATGAGAAAATAGTTAAAACTCACAGTTCTATACTCTCCTACTGTCTGACCAAAAGACAGAAAGAGAGGGCAAAAACAGAAAGGAGGAGAACAGGGAAAACAACAGAAAGGAGAGACATGAAATGAAAGCTCAGTTTTCCTTTTCATCTTGATTAACCTCTACACTGAAGCTCTTTACCCTTCACTACTGCTCAAGACTCTTCAGTATCTTGTACTCTTTGGGTTTTGGAGGGAACATATCTTGTTATTTCTACATGACCAATAGCTTCTTTCTGTTTTCATGCAGAAGGTAACTCAATGTGTCATTGACTTTAAACTTTGGGAATTTTTAACTTGAGGTGATGATATTTAACCAGAACTGATGTGGATGGGCAACTGGGCAGTCATTCGCTTCTCACTTGACTGGAAACACATAGTTAAATGTGATACTCTTAATGCAGAGGGAGGGAAAACGGCTCTAATCTCTTTAACCATTTTCCCCTAGTAAATTCTTACAGACAGTAATTTCAATGCTGCATTTCTTTTCTTTTCAAGATTTTTTTTTATCTTTAAAGAAAAAAATGCTCTGCCATACCATTTGATTCTTAACCATTTATTTTATTCTAGCTTCTACATGTAACTCCCATATTGGCACCAGTTCTACACAATTCTAGTCTCAACCTCAGCTGAGGACTGTTTTGTCCAGTCTCCACGTTTCCCAGAGAATTGACTGTAAACATCCATTCTAACTATATATACACACCCCATAAAGAATTTAATTTTCTCCTTGCAGATACGAAAATTCTTCAGGAAAATAATGGGTGTTCCTAACCTTTTTACCTATTTTTTGCCCCCCCCTTTTTTTGATAGCAATTCACATTATGAATGCCAGCTGCAATTGGCTGGCTAACATGATTTCAGGAATAAAATGATAAAATTTCTATCTAATATGGGAAAAGAATAGGTTAGAGAGTACTTAGAAAAGTTAAATTAGAAGTTTACAGACGGTTCAGGCTTGATTAATTTCATCCTAAGATAATCAAAGAAGTGCTTGAAGCAATCTCAGAACCATCTTTGAGAATTCATGCAGATGGGCCACTACAGTGAATCGATCTTAAACACACAGAGGAAGAGAAGCTGGTGGTCTATAGGCCAGACACTAACTTCACTCTCTGGAAAAAAGTAATAGAAAAAAAGAGTCAAATATACTGTCTGGAAGTCAGCATCAAGATGAGCAGCAAAACAAATCACGTCAATCTAATTTTCTTCTGTAATAGGGAAGAAGCAGTAGATATCATATTTTGACTTTAGCAATGTTTGTAACATTTTTTCAGATGACAGTCTCATAAGCAATAGAGGAAATGTGGCACCAAGAAACTGTTTATTGGTTTGCAGCAACAATCATTAGATAACTGGACCCAGAGAATATTTATCTACAGTGAAGTATCAAAATGGAAGAATATATTCAATATGATTCCACAATCCGTCCTGATGCTAGTGCAGTTCAATATTTACATTAATGATCATCTAAGTAAATCTGCATATGACATAAAGTCAGGAGACTTTATGCTGGAGAACAACATCAGAATTCAAAATGATCTTGACCAATTGAAGAAGTGAAGAAAAGAAACACAAAGTAAAGAAGAAAAATAGAAGAAAAATATCAGAGAGCTAGAAAACATGACCTACAACAAAGAGTGAAAGAACTATGTCCAAGTATATAAAGGGTTGTTGCAAAGAGTAGAGGAATAATCTATATACAGCAGTAAGTAACAGCCTTTAAATGTAGCAAGGGGAGTCATTTTAGGCCGTAGGAAAGACTTTCTAACAGCAGAGATAATGAAGCTGTAGAACAGACTAGATAGGCTGTGATCATCTCAAAGAAAAGGTAAGAAAAAAATCCGTCAGGAATGACAGTTTAGTTGATGCTGTGGTAAACAGTAAAGGAATTAGATTACCCTTCAAGATCCCCCTTCTCTCGTTGTTGTTGCTTCTACCTTTTAAAGCAGCATTACAAAATATGGTCTCCAAGAAAATTTTCACTTTACTCTACAAAGTCTGAATCATGATTAACCTGCTTTTGAAGTACAAGTCACATTTACAACAGAAGACATGAAGATATTAAAGAAAAAAAAGAGGTCCTTTTTAAAGTGAAAAGATAATACCAGAATCCCTATGCATTATCACCCATGCTTTGTATCAAGTGCCTTGTATTTGCTAAGGACTTTCAAGTTTTCATAGCAATCCAGAAAGGGGATTAGGTGCTATTTCTATTTTAAATATAAGGAAAAGTAAGCATAAGAAAGTAAACTGGCTAGCTTTAGATTACAGAGGATATTGTAGAGCTGGAGCTAAAGGCCAATCCAGCTGGCTCACTTAATGACAGTAAGAGTTATTGGGAAAAATAAATCATCCAAAGTGTCAACTTAACAAAACTGAGCATTTTCCTTGGGTGAGGACTAATTTCAATGAATTTCCTGTTTGGAGTAGCCTGGCATTTTCTTTTAAAATTATCCTATGCCCTGTTTCATAATTTTTAAAATGAAAAATTATGGGTTTTGTCCATTCAAAATCAGCTTTTTAAAATAAGTTAGAAATTTATTTGAATTACAAGAAACATACAAAGATCAGAAATGAAATATAACTATTCAGCTTTTCAAAACAAAAGGATTTCCACTGACTTCCTATACTTACGTTTCCTCCCTAAATTTGGGGGACTGTTAATTTCTTTTATATTCTTTTGTTTCATCCTAATCCAGCAAAAGCAAAAATTTTAAGCTGCAAAGTCTCACAAGAGAGGAAAATGCTTTGCTGAATACTTGTAGCAACCAGGTGATGTGGCTTTAGGTCTGCTTACTTTTAGGCACCCAGACATGAATCCATACTTTTTTGTTAAAAAGAAGAGAAATCTAGCAAGATTCTTTCAACTGAAGTTCCTTTTCAAAGCTGTCAGGCTATTTGGTTATGCGTATGATTGCCACATTCAGTGATCTTGTTGTGATGGTCTAAGGATATTGCCTAGACAAGGTTTATACAAAAATGTAGTCTCTCTTATAAGACCAACTGTTATATTTGAAAAAAATCTGATAAAGTTTTTGGAACACAATAGTAGAAAAGCTTTTCCAATACAGTTTATGTATTACTGCTCTGTCACACAAGCACTTTGGGCAAGAGGAGGAAGTCAAGTGCACCAAACATTTAAATCATGAATAACGATTTGTTCTCCCCTATCAGTTCTTCACATGTCCCAGTGCTTCAACGTTCTGCTAAAACCTGGATCTCTTTAGCTGTACTAAGATAATGACAAATATAGCTGCATCTGAGGAGCTGCTTCATTGTAGTTCCTTTTAGCTAAGACAGAATTTTGAAAACAAATTACAGGAGGTAATTGTTGCAGTATAATTATTGATCTAATAACCACATGCTCCTTCAATCAAAACTAATAGTGTAGGTCACTGACAGTCGTTCTGCTGAGTTGCAATTAAAATCACCAACATAAGTCACATCAGGTGAGTAAAGCTGCTCACAGTCAAAATGGTTAAGTCTTAAAAGAGAAATGTCACAAGTCTCTTGGATCAATTCAGAAAAGGAACTGAGAAGATGAAGATGATAGAAGAAATCCTGTGGAGGGCTTTTTAAAGCTAGACATATATGTAAGTGTTTTCAAGATCAAGTCTTTAAGAAGGATATCTCAGAAAATAAGTATGGTTTGCACATTAAAAATAAGTAAACACTTTGACAGAACCTTTTTCCTTCACAGAGAAGAAGATGCATGATTGGGTATACAAATCCATGAGCACTATAATACAGTCAATATTATATGAAGCAAAAATACAAAATAAACCATAGACTATTTTAATTGTTTACTTTTTAACACTAAACAACCAGCTATTTTGGAAAAAATCACCCCAAAGCTTAATCCTAGCATAGCCAAGTCAGGTGGAAAACTTTATCTCAACAAAACACAAAGACGAGCCTTGAATGTTTAAAGTCATAACTACGCGAGTGACCATTTAATGCATCTAAAATGGAACAAATGATCGCTGTAACTGAGTGCACCAACAAAGCAGCAAGAAGAGCAAACTGCAACCATGGATTCTATCTCATTTTCAGTTTTTCAAAACTCACCTGAGTTTCTAACATAACTTCTAGGTAATGGTATGCATAGTTTATTTTATTATTTGACTAGTTAATATTGTTAGAATGTGGTCCACGCTTTCCTAAAATAAAATGTATTTATATACATGCATACATTCTGTAAAGACATTTACCTTCCCACAAGAGGGAACTAGAATTCTAAAACATTTTGTTTATAACAGTGGATGCATTTTAAAAACCTGCATTTCTCATATGACTCTGAAAAGCCCTTATATTCAGAAACAAGAATTTATCCAGGTGAACAAATTTACTCCTGAGGTTCAGGGAGACTGATTGTTATCCCAGAGTTTTGAATACTTTGTATTTTTTAATCATGTTCTCATAGGCTCCTGTTGTTCATATATTCTACTTGTAAAACAAACTTTTAAAGCCATGTGAGTATGTATGATCATTTTCAGCCGTAATCAGGAGAAAATGAGAATGCTTCCTAGACCACCCAGAATATTTAATGAAACTGTCAGTCAAGGTTTTTTAAAGGTCCCTCTAGTGGAGTTAAAATGTCATAATTATGATCTGCTATTCAAAGCCAAACCTTTGCACAAGAACAAAACTAACTTGCAACAAGGTCAGTTGAAAGTCAATGAAAATTCTGACCATCCAAGATACTCATGACTGCAGGAAAGATGTATTATCTCTGCACATACACTCACAATATAAGGAAGATCAAGTATTTGAGCTCTACAGGGTGAATAATTTTAAATTTGTATGAGCATTTTGATAATTTGGAACTTAACCCAAATTACATGTTTTTGGCACATTCTGAATTACCGAATATTTTTCAATTCTATATCAATATATTCTAATGTGCTATGCTATCATTCTCTGTAACTATATTTAAGGAAAAAACAAGGGTATATATTGTTCCATTTTTTTGTCTGAACAGTTCTGAATAAATCATCTCAAAATAACCTCCCCCCTGCAAAGATATTCTGAAAAATATGATTGTGTATAATCTGAAGCATTCGATTTGCATTAAAATAACTGGGTCTGATTCTCTATTTAATACCTCTGATCATGTCAATGGCAAGAAGGCATAATGATATGCATAATGTTGTACTTACTAATAGCAATGTTGATATGCTCCAAGTCAGATATGCTGCTGATTGTGTCTCACTATTAACTGAGTCATTAAACATGCTGGACCAGTTTCTGACCAACTATTAATGTGGAGCAAAGTAAACAGCTTTATAAAAATAAGCATGTGTGGAAGGCTTTTTTGACTTTACTAAAACACAAAAATAAATATTAGAAAAGTTGTCTAAGATATAAAATCTTTCTTCAGATAACCATCAGAGATAAATGATGCAGTCACAGTTATCTTTGTCAGAGGTTAAGGTGACTGGCAAATTCCCCAAATTCACATATTCTGAACTATCTTTCTTAAATACACAACAGAGATACCTTATTCAAACAGGATTTTAAAATTTTATACTGTGGTCTACCAATGTGTGTATGTCTGAGTGCTGTACATGCACCTCAAACATCCTTTACCATAGTTTTGACCTCTGACCTGTGGTTCTGTTTTGGCTAAAAGTAGGTTAAACTATAAATTGTGTCTCTAAATTACAATTACCCCATGCTCTATACATACTTGATATAGTCAATTTCTATTAAAAGCTTAGCTAAATTGTGTTGAAGCTGTCACATACATCTGAAACACTGGTGTTTATTTTCATGCAGGGAGTCGTCACATGTGCTACTCTAATAATTTTTATGACTGGCAGGTCTGAAATCCCCCACACTGTAACTGCTAAGCAAGACACCGTAGCTCAGAGAACTGACCTGAGTTTCCTAGTCTGGGCTTTCAGAGCAAATAAAGAGGACTTCATCCCACCCATTCTTTCAACATTGGAAGCCACTGTGTATCACTTAAGGGATCTTATCACTCATTAACGTCCGTGAAGGGGGCCATATATATTATAATAGATTGTTGGTTTGGTGACTCCTCTTTTTATTATTCTTTTAACCAGAGAGAAGGAAATACCATCCACTTTTCTCTGGAAGTCTGGAAATTGACTGTTTCACAATGCAATCCATAAGCATATAGACCAAAGGAAGAGCATCTACCAGTCCCCACCATCTGAGGTAGCAAAAAAAAAAAAAAAACCTAACTTGGGGAGCTCAATTAATGGACAACATGAAATAATTGCCCCTGCTGCAGAAGAAATTAATTTAGGACAATTAAAATTACAATGTTCAGATCTACCATTACTGCTTACAATTATTGGAATATTGAACCTACAAAAGAATGTCTCTGTCCAGGTCAACTTCCAAAAGATAATAATCTGGACTATTAAGCAATTATTAATAAATATATGACTGTGATGAAGAAATGCTTTTGCTATCTACAGTACAACAGTGGACAGAGGATCCCTTAATCATGGGCAATTTGGGGGAATTTTCCTGTCTTCAATCCAGCGAAGTATCCTGAGAACAATACTTCTTCCATTCCACAGAAACCTCCCAAAATTATATGAAACAAGCACTACTGCTATAAACTCCTCTTCTCCACACTGAACAGAAAAGTTTATTTGTTGCTAAGATGGTCTTCCTTCCTGTTTTATGTCAAAATCTGGTTTTTGAGAAGAAATTATCAGCTGCTTGCAGAAAGTATAAATATACATTCATGTTTCCCACGTATGTTTGCATGTGGCCACATAACAATGAATGTGAATGAATCTATATAATATTAGAGAAGAAGGAGAACAGAAAAAAAAATACTGAATGTAACTCAGGACAATAGTTGATATTTTATGTTCTGTAATTCACAAAACAGAGAAGGAATCATAAGAGGTGAAATTACAGTTGTGTTACTTACTCTCTCAATCCAGAAGTGATCCAGTATGAAGAATATAATATATATCACTAGTATGTATTGTCCACTACACACAGAATCACAGAATGGTTGAGGTTGGAAGGGACCTCTGGAGATCATCTAGTCCAACCCCCCTGCTCAAGCAGGGTCACCTAGAGCACGTTGCACAGGATCGCATCCAGGCGGCTTTTGAATATCTCCAGAGAAGGAGACTCCATAACCTCTCTGGGCAACCTGTTCCAGTGCTCTGTCACCCTCACAGTGAAGAAGTTTTTCCTCATGTTCAGATGGAACTGCCTGTGTTTCAGTTTGTGCCCGTTGCCTTGCGTCCTGTCGCTGGGCACCACTGAAAAGAGTCTGGCTCCATCCTCTCGACACCCTCCCTTCAGATACTTGTACATGTTGATAAGATCTCCTCTCAGTCTTCTCTTCTCTAGGCTAAACAGGCCCAGCTCTCTGAGTCTTTCCTCATAAGAGAGATGCTCCAGTCCCCTAATCATCTTTGTAGCCCTTCGCTGGACTTGCTCCAGTAGCTCCACATCCCTCTTGTACTGGGGAGCCCAGAACTGGACACTGTACTCCAGATGTGGCCTCACCAGGGCTGAGTAGAGGGGGAGGATCACCTCCCTCGACCTGAGGCGACAGACTTTAAATAGTAAGAACGTTTAACTATTTATCAGTGCAGCAAAAAGTGGAGGTGAGGTTTGGGTTTTTTTTTTTCCCACTTTATCTTTTCAATATGTGTTTTTGTGATCATAAGAAAAATATCAAATACTACAGTCTTGAAACTCTCTCTGGTTGGTTTATGATTTCTGTTTGACACAAGTTACTCTCTATCCATAACTGTACCTGACTGTAAAAATCATTTTGAAAGTGCAGTTTGCTTACCTGCATGGCTTTCTGTATTTCACATTGAGCTAAGGCTCTCAGATGGCATGAAGTCAGTAAACACTGATGATCATCCACTGAAGTGGAGCATTGTTGAACAAGAAAACTGCAAAACCTGTGGCAGGGCAGTGTTCCCTTGGTGAACTTGTGGAAGGCATAATTTATCAACGGTTCAGCAGTTAAGGAATTACAATTATCAGTTAGGCTTGTCCTAGAGAGACACGTAAAGTGAAACTTGGGAAATTTTCAGGGGCTCAGGAATTCTCCAAAAGGGATTCACAAAAGACATGAGCTGGCTAAAGAACAGATCATACTCTCATAAAAAAACAAAGAAGAAGAAAGAAAAAGAAGAGCGGGTTGCCCAGGTGAGCAAGACATTCCACGAGTTAAACACCAGTCCACAGGCCATTACAAGGATATTCAACTAACTACTACAAATATAAATATGTGCATGCCATACAACAGTGAAGCTGAAAAATAATGTTTTTTAGGAAATATTTTAACTTATGGCTGTTGCTTTACAGTTTTATTTTTTACTTCACTGAACTATGTAAAAGCATAGAGATGGAAAGCACTAGCACGAGCACAACAGCTACTTGGTTTTGAAAGCATCTTTAAAATTTCTTCTAAAAATTCTAATTCATAAACAAAATAGAAAATAATGTTACCTGATACTGTTTCAAAACTAAAAAGAATTTAATGTATCAGAACATAAAAATGACTTGTGAACAGCAGTTCAACAAGTTGTCTAAGTATCAGGGTTTCATTTTATTTCTTTTTTAACACTACAGTGCTTCAGAATTCTGATATTACAAAAAGCAGACTGTTTATAGTTGGCCCAGATTCCAAAGCTGAACAAGAGCTGACCCAATACCAAAAGAAATAGGAAATAAAGATCAATCTTACAAGAAAAATGATATTGAGAAAAGAACAATTTAGGTTGTGTGGGATGTGACCTTTTTGGGTGATAGACGGTTTTTTTAAGCTTGAATTGACAGTTGCTGTGACTCTTACATGCAAACTAAGATATTGCAATAAAGACTGCATAAGACAATAGTATTAAAGTTTCAAACTTAATTTGCTGCTTTTCTATGAAAACTAGTTTACTTCACTGAAGCTATACTTCAGGTATGTATGCTAAGAACAACTGAAACAAAGTAAAAATGCCTACTGTCTCCTTTTGTTCCTTGAGGAATGATGCCACGGAAATTTCACTCTTCACAAGTGAAAAGAAACACAGTTTAAAACAGAGAACCAGTTCTTGTTCTTTGCACTGGACCTGAAACTAAGCTTCCTATGAATTAACTGAAACCTGAGCAGAATATACAATGATAATGTGTAGTCACAGAGCTTAGCTGTTTTTACTGTTTTTTCTCCTAAGCAGGAAAAGGAAATTTCATATCTTACATACTACGAATGGTCAGTCATTTTTCCCCAAAAATGTTCTTGGAGAAAAATAAAATCAATTATATCTTACCTACTTACCTTCAAGTGTCACTTAGTGTGAGTTTAGAAATATAAAACATAACTGAGTAACTCCAAAGTACTTCAGACGTTGAGATTAATAATAATAATAATAATATCTCTCTGCTAAATAAGGAGGCATTACAGTAAAAGATTATGAATTTCTTAGTAAAATGCATAGATACCATGGTTATAGTTTAACTATAATTTACTTAGTCATTTGTCAGATTTCAAGACTGTCTTTTCAGCCCACCTTCCCTCCTTCCCCGTAGTAAAGAAAATGAGAGTCTACATAAAGAACAAGGTCTGCAAAGGCTTAGTTTTCCATTTCTGCCTCTAGGCAAATGCAGCTCATAAATTATCTCCTAGATATTCATATGTCACCTTAAACAGACAGACATGTGAACTACTAGTCTAATTTGACTGCAGATTAGCAAAATTAGAAACTCCACTTACAACATCAAACTTTTAGATTGCCATCTCTATTAACCTAAATTAGCTGTCTGTGGTGTTGCAGGAAAACAAATTTTGTTCACCGTTCCAGAAAACAAGGTAACTTCCCCAAAAAGTCACACCAGGCAATGTGTCAGTCTTTGATAGAGAACAAAATTTCCTCTAGATGCCAAAACTGGAAGCTGGACTGAACAACTGCATATCAGAAACACAGTCCAGACTGTTTTAAGATAAGAACTGTTTCATATACAGAAGTGAGTGGTCCAGGGGAAATCGTGCCTCTCCTCTCACAGGCTGGCCAACAGACAAGACAAGCTCTGCTTGAGCCTGATCTCCCAGGCATTTTGGACTCAAGGTGGGAAAGGACTGAAAGCAATCAAGTGAGGTCTCCCTTCTCTCCAGGAACCCAGGAGCTATCTATCCCCATTCAGAGCTGCAATTCGTATGTTTTTCAGGTGAGGTGATTTTTTTAGTTATCAGGTCAACTAATTCCGGTCATTTTTACATGAAATAGCTGCCTGCTATATGCAAAAATGATATGCAAAATGCTGAAACGGGTTTCAGGCCAGTTGTAAACTTGGCCTGAAGGACTAAATTCAATATGGTCAGTAAATACATAATGCGAAGTATAGCCCTTAAACCACAGAATCATTCAGGCACCTCAGGAGGTCTCCAGTCCACTCTCCTGCTCCAAGCACTGTCAACACTGAATTCAGACCATGTTTCTCAGGGCTTTGTACAGTCAGGTCTTGAAAACCTTCAAGAACAGAGATTTCTCAGCTTCTCTGGGCAGCCTGATCCATTACCTAGTTATCTTTTGGGGGGCTCTTTTTTTCCCTATATCCAGTCAGACCCTTTCCTTTCAATTTTTGATCATGGTCTCCTGTCCTCTTGCCCAGCTCTGTCTTCTCCATGACCTCCCCACAGGTGGGGGCAGGCAGCTGCTAGGTGTCCCCACAGCTGTCTCTTCTCTAGACTGAACAAGCTCCCACCCCTCTGTCTCTCCTCATGGGGCAAGCACTCCAGTCCCCACAACCTTGGTGGCCCTCCCCTGAAGACACTTGAGTTTATGAACATCATTCTTATACGGGGAGGCCCAAAACTGGACACCTTATTCCAGATACAGTCCAATGAGTGACAAATCCATGCTCTATTGGCTCCTGTAGATGCAGCTCAGTATGCTGCTAGCCTTCACTGTCATCTGGTCACATTGTTGCAGCATGTTTAGCACTTAATTAATAACAACAAAACAAGATAGCACAACTCTAATTTCTAGCATTCACTTTTTGGTTTTGCTGTTTGTAAACCTAACTAAAGTGACCCCAAATTCTCTGAACTTCCAAAAATGCTAAGAAAAACAACAATCCCTTCTTCATATACATAACTTTGTTCCACTGCATTTCTTTCTCCTAATCTACTTCCAGATTTTTTTTTGCAGATTCCTGCTTTCCGCACCCTTCAGGACTGGGACCTAGTTTCTGAAGGTGTACTTGGGCGAGGTGAAGAGAATGATTAATTTATTAAATAATCCAACTATAATGACAAGAAATACCTACCATTGACAAAGACTGCCTTGCTCTTCTTATAAAGGACTCAGTAATAATATTGGCAAAGGCAGAATCATCAGTTTTAACAGATTATTCCATAGTGTGGAAATGAATATACTTCCCATCTATTTTCTGCCGGATATCTTGATAATCATAATCCATCATTAGAGGGGATAAAGCAGTGTTACAGGAAAGGATTGACTGCCTTCAGCATAACAAATTTGAATTTTTGTACAGCTCTGAGTGTTTTGACAGAGGTGCCTAAAAGGCTACTCACTACTTCTTTTG
Organism: Apteryx mantelli; assembly: GCF_036417845.1. NCBI lineage: Eukaryota > Metazoa > Chordata > Aves > Apterygiformes > Apterygidae > Apteryx > Apteryx mantelli. The sequence goes on from NC_089978.1 coordinate 93,573,395, forward strand.
CATTATCTGTTGATGTGAATCTGTTGGTTGGATTTTTTTTTGTCTTTTGTGGGTTTTTTTACATATATTTTAAAAGAGCAAATTATAAAAATGCACTGTGCAAATTAAAAACAATGTTACTGCTTTGTATTGTATTTAGAGAGTATGTTTTGTATTTCATTTAGACAGTATGCTGTACCTTGCGACCACATTTGAAAGATAAGAGACTTTCATTGGAAAGACAGAAAAAAGGAAGAAGGAAAAGAACCCCAAACTATCTACTGTAATTAGTTTTCATCTAACTGGTAACACTAATTTCAACCTGTAGACAAGAACAAGCACAGCTACTCCTGTTATTCATAGTTCTGTTCACAGCAGAAGAGTCTCTAAGACATGTATTAGGAGAAAATCAAAAACCCACACCTGGGGTTCCTGTAATTTTCCTTTTAATGAAAGTGAAAATAGGTTTTCAAAGCCTCTAGTTTCATTGATCACAAAGGTGTCTTGAAAACATAAAACTTTCAGTAACAAGTTTGTTCATGGCAATAATTATGAATTTTGAAGAAGCTGATCTCATTTGTACTACAGACTCACTGCTGAGATTGAGAGGAATTTATAGCTATTATTTAAATACAAGAGCTCACATTGACTTCAATGTGATTGGCATTTAATTTAATTTTTGATTCAAAATAGAGTCTTGAAAACCTGAAAAGAAATGTTCTTTTCCTTCCTGCATGTTGCAAATTATTGATCTACAACTTCTCTTTGTACTTTGAAAGATACACAGTAAGTATCGTAACAACAAAAGAGAAAAATCTAACATATCTTAAAATGGTACAACAGGTAAATTTAAAAAATCATATCTGATTAATAAAGTAAGGCCCAATTCAACAAAATCAGTGGAATTTAAAATACAATTATACTCTTGATTTGGTCAGGATCTAAAACAATGAATTCAGAACAATGACTGATCACAACAGTGAACCAAATCTTAAATTTCTTATTCAATCCACACTATCTTCTTGTTCAGGTGAAACTGCAATTTAATTACAATGATCTTTTTTCTAACTGTATATGATTGTGTAAACAACACTATTCACCTGAATATACACAAACATTTTATTTGTTCATAGACACTGTGATGACAGGACAATAGAACAATTTCTTTTTGGAAAATTCAAAAATACTTTTCAGAAATATGCCTGAAACATGTCAATTTCAGGAACATATCATTGTTTTTACAACATGTCATTATTTTTACAAAAAAAAAGCTGTAATATTAATTCCTCTATGGTAGGAATATTCAGTTTAATAAATAAAATATGATGATACACTTACTTTTGGCATACAGTAAAATATTAATTCCAATACTGAAATATATAAAATATTAAATGTTATAATATGCTTAATATTTTATTATGTTTTACCATTTTCTAAACCAAAATGATTCAGTTAGTCTCAATTTCATTTTTTTCAGAATATTAATTAGAGGGAAATATAATTCAAGTTTTATCTTTTCTTCTTGGTTTAAAATGGGGCAAAAAATGCTAGAACCTCCTCATCAGTTCTCATTTTTTTCCCCCAAGGACGGCAAGGTACTATTATGATAAATTATCTTTTCAAAAACTAAGATCGTGTACAAAAACCAGTAGAAAATGAGGGCAAATTAGGATTTGGTAGGAACCATTCAGATATATTTTAGCAAGAAGTATTAATGTACCTTCAAGAGTGACCTATCTGAACAGACATAGCAGAAAGAATGCGAAAACATATCTGTTTAGAAAAGTTTTCCTCATTCCTAACCTCTTTCCTTAATACAGACGTTACCAAAGCTAACAAACCGCAAATTTGGATCTATGTTTCCTTTACAAAGCACAGTAGATCAATTGGTATAAGAATTAGTTTCATCACAGCAGGATACATATTTCAGTGTTCACTCTCTAGTCCTTTTTCAAGCTGAAAATACAACTGATAGGACAAAAAAGCAGAATTTCTCACACTACTTCTCTACCCTGCAAAAGCATATGACTTGAGGAAGAATGGAAAGGGGCCCTTCAAGGTTAATAAGCATATTAAAGCCATTATAAATCATTCCTTGTAAAAGCCAAATTTCTTGAAAGCAGCTCAGGAACCAGACTAAACAAATGTATTCCTTCCCTGGGATCAGCTGCACAGCACATCAGGTCAGAAAGGAAGAAAGCAGACAGAGTTAAGACTCCAGTACAGTAAGGTGCGCAACAGGATAGTAAATTTTGCCAGAATCTGGCAGTAAGGTATATAGGTGCCTGTATTCAGATTACTGCAGCTTTCCAGATTCACAAATTTAACAAAACAGGCGCCTCTAGTTACAGTAAACAAAAGAGCTTAAAAATATGAGTTGCACCCGGTTCGCACAAACTTCAACTTCTGCTATATGGTGAAAGGGGTGGGGGGAGGGGAGGGAAAAGGCTATCCCAGAAAAAAGCTATCCAAAATAGTTGAGTATTTTATGCCCTACTCAGACCAAATATGCTAACTAAGAATTAGGCTACACTAACTTGAAAGGATCTATTTTAAGTATGTGAGACGGTAAATAAAACCAACAAGATTAACATGATACAGGCAGCCTTCTCACAGTTTTAATATATACTTCATCACCCAGTATTTCCTTTAAACCTAGAAGATACTTAACAAAAATAAGTCTGAACCAGAAAAGATGCATATCATATTAAAACAAATCATGAAACGTGAAATGCATTTCACAGTACCATACAGAATAATGTCACCATTCATTCACTGTTGCCAGTGACATACATATGTTTGCTGATCTTTTCTAATTTTTCTTAAGAGCTTTTGACATATTCTTGTAATGCCATAGGCTAAGTCTTTGATCTTTGCAAAAACTTTTAACACCACCATATTAACTTGTTAGCATAAGTCCAATCCTTTTCAACAGAAGAGACACATTTTCACCACTTTATTGAAGCCAGGTTTCAGGTTTTTGGAAGGTTATTAATAGTAAGTCTTACTACTTCAAGAGTGACACAATTTTTCATATGTAGTTACACCACTACTGTTACAATTCACTGGTCAAAAGTTACAGGCAAACCTTCCTTTTCATGTTACATCCCAAAGTAAAATCCCAAAACAATTCTGTTTAATACTTCTATTCCTAGTTTGAATCAAGATATACTGACAAGCACAAAAATACGTCTGACAGAAGATATTTTTCATTGTGGAATACGATTACTGAGAAGAAGAAGAAAGTACACAATATTATTTAAGTTTTCTCCAACCTGAAGATCTTGGAGGACAAATCCTTGCTTCACCTTGCCTTTTTAGCTAGTACCTCTTTGTTTTTCCTTACAGAATAACATCTGACAAACATCATGAAGCTAGAAATAAATGACATTAACAAGACAAGTTATATAGCTGAAACATGACAAAGATCCTTCTAACAACCTATCCCAGTCTGATAGATACATAAAAGGAGCCTGGGGCCAAGCTTCCAGTGTTCACTTTTATGAACCGCACAAGCCACTCTGTTTCTCAGGCTCATAAATCCCAAATGAAGATTAAAGTCTGAAGACATCTCTGTAAAGCAGAAATGAACCCCAGTTTTCAACAGACCAGACTTCATCAACTTGACCTATGGATTAGACAAGGCGCTTAGTTCTTATTGTGCTAATCTCTACCGAACTCAGAACTCACCCTTTAAACATAGAATTGTTTGCTGTGAGATAAGTTCACTGTGGTTTCCATTGGTCTACCAAACAAATACTGGATCTCCACTCTTGAGATAGGACATACCAGAAAAAAAACAGCTGAAAATAGTGAGAACAAATTTCACCCATCAAATGCCTTAAGCTAAAATGTATTTGTTATCTATTATTAATGTTCCTTCCCTTGAGAACTGCTAATTAATATTAATATAAACTGTTGTTTCACTCCCGTATGAATATCTTCTTTTCTTGTTTTTAAAAATATAAAGTCTATTCAATGCTTTATCATTCCACCAGAAACATACTTTCGTGCCCTCAAATTAAAATACTGATTATGTATGTTATTTTTCCCACCTTCATCATCTCTTGGAATTTTTCTGCTACACTATCCAGAAGGAAAATTGGAGAAGTCAGAGTAATAACAACCAGATCCTTTTAATGTAATCCTGCATGACAGATTTTGTTAAATATGTGTATTATTATTAACTATTATATTGTTGTGTATTACCTCAAGAAAACATGGCAGTTTTGTTTTAAACATGATGAGGATGTTTTTCTTATTTATTACTTAAGATAACATTCTATTCCTCTTTTCAATGGACATTATTAAATTACTGTAAGTGAGGAATGTTACTAATAAAACAACAGCGGGGGCGGGGGGGAACACTTCAGAATGATGATACCTTAAACCAGTCAATTGTTCCTTTCATACCCAATACTCCTGCACAGCGAGTCTCCCCAGCAAACTGTGCTGCTACAGAATAATCTGCTTGAGACAGCAGCTACCACAACTGAATGGAGAAGACTGATAGGACTGGCATACGCGGCTCCCCCTCCAGACTTTGGGAAACACCCAACCCGCCCAAAGAATTCAGCATCCAGGGCAAGGTGAGCACAAGCAGGGGCTGCTGCTCAAAGGGGTAGTTCTATCCTTTCCCTTGGGCCAGCATTAGCTTTTGTACAATGACATGGAGCTCTGGATTAAAAAACTTCTTCTCCTGGTTAGTTTTCAGAGATTTAATGAATGAGTAATTTTCAGCTGAAAACTTAATTTCAGGTTGCTAATCCAACTCCGCATACTACTTTCAGCACAAAAAGCTACAGCAGGACCATCACTTGCAGTAGCAGCCCACACTTCTGTCTGCATAACATGACTGTGGCTCTGCACTCCACATCTCTCAAGGTAGATTAAATGCACTTCTACATTCAACAGGGGTAATAAACTGCTGTTGCCCCACTGAGATCAGTGCCTGACTAAACGAGCATTCCTCTCCTGTGCCACCCACTGCAAAGCAAATAGGCAATCTTGCAGGTTTACACTGATGGGTTTGCCTTCACACTGGCCAGGAAGAGGAGGGCAATGACCAGCGCTAACCTCAGCCAAGAGGAGGCAAGGAGCAGAGAGCTGAGTACTTGTCACCTTGCTGGGCGAGACATGTGCCGGGGCATGGGAAGAGGAAGCCTGCCGAGCCAAGGCTGGGGGCTGGGACCCAGACCATGTGTGAGGAGGTGAGCAGATGACTAGTTCTCTGGGGGCCTTTCTCCTCCCCCAGCCACAGTGCAATAAATAGATTTCTGAAAAGGAGATGGACCGTTGCTATGCTATGTACACATTCTCTGGAGGTAAACATCTCATTGCCAAATGAGATTTTCCTCCCACTGTTGCGATGAATACAAAAAATTCATAATATTCATTAAAATAATAGAGTTATGACTGTGAATTTGTGTCATTAGTTGAGATTAAGCTGTGATCTGGAAGAATCTAATGGGTGTACAGAGGATATACAACTCCAAACACAGGCATCAAGGTATATGCTATGACTATTACTTCCTATAAAGTTGACTTCTACTGAATGGAGTTTTTCCAACAAGAATGTAAAGAACCAGCAGTGCCCACAATGGTATTCACATAGGTATTTTTAAATCAGAGTTAACTGCCTGAGAGGGTATAGCATCAATACAGAATTAAAGTGATGCACTCTCTCACACTTAGCACCTGTAAGCTAAGGGCTCTAGAATGCTTCCTGGGGGAAAGATAGGAAAAGGTATTCTCTTAGGTTTCTGCTCCTGTAGGCACAGTACAGGCTACCTTCAGAAGGCACCAGAATTTTTTGTTTCACATTTGACAACTAGTATCAGCACAGTTAAAATCTCTTTTTGAGGGTGAGCTGAGCTGGAAAGTTGCCAGCGTCACTACAGCCTCAAAAGTTGTAAGTACTATAAATAAATTCTCACAAAAAATGTGTAGTATAATTTATCTACTTGTTGTTTAACTCTTAGTTAAAATCTTGCATAATTCAACACATGGCTCTGCCAAAATGCTAGTTACCTTCAATATCCATATGATCTGTTTAAAAAAAAAAAGTCATATGTGGCATCGTAAATTCCTTTGCTCTTTTCTACAGTTATCTTCTCAGACTATGTCTTCCTTCAAACCTCACTTTTACTTTGAAGAGACTACTGCATGTTTCTTTTGATGCTTTTGTTTAATCTTATCAGTGCATCATCTTTCCTTCAAACTAGAAAATACTGAATGTTTTCCTAAATTACTACTGCTAATATCTCAGTCAGACAGGAATTCTTCTCTACCGCATTCCCCCCCCTTTTTTTTTAAAGTTTGCCCCCCTTGTCCATAATCTTAGCATTACTTTGGAGCTAGAATACTCCTCCTCTCAAATCTTCTGCAATATTTCTTTGTACACTGTGGACTTTACCCCGTTTCTTCATTCTCCTATTCCCCCCCCCTCAAATTTTCATTCACACATTCATCAACTGCCTTAGCCACTGCCATTTCTTCTTTTTCCATGGATCACTATCTCTCATGTGTTGTACTCTGTGCATGTCATGTACCCATTGTGACATATACCAAGGTTTTAGACATTTTATCATTTATCCATCTCTATGCCTCTAAACTCCCTCCTGATCTGCCTCAATCTTGTGTAAAACGTTCAAGTTACCATTAAACACAATCCAAATCCTTTACTTCATCAACCTCTATATTCCATCATTACATGAGATAAAGTTAATAAAAAGCAGTATTATCTTGTATGGGGGTGTATATAACAGATGGTAGCAGTGATTATTTATTAGTGTAAGGTTTACTGTGAGCGCACAATGTATTACACTTTAAAATGCAAGATAAGCTGGGCAGTAGGGAAGGAGTCTGCCCATATGGTGTTGGCTGCAGCACTTTGAAGCAAACAGAGCCCTCCAGAGGAAACGCAGATTGCTCCGTTCCCCAGTGGGTCTCGGCGTGCTCTGCTGCGTGCAGCAAACCGGGCAGGCAGATAACCGCAACCAACATCGAGCCAGAAGAGAGCAAACTGGAAGCCTTGTGCATGGAGCAGGGGACTTGCTCTCAGCAGGGAGCAGATATCTCTTCAGCCCAAAGATGATGGAGGGAAGGAAAGTCTCCTAAGAACTAAGGGGATATTTTAGAGTTAATTCAACCAAGAAGCCACTGAAAGTTATGGGACTGGTAAGCAGGGCTGGAGAAAAGGACCACCGAACAATCACATAGTAACCAAAGAGTAATTTTTTAGATATTCTTACTTCATCTGTCTCAGCAGATCCAAATTTTCTATCTCTTAAGAGCCACTTTATTCTAGCTTATTAGTTTGTGCTCTAATATACTCAGCTTTAAAGACTGGGAGTCTTTTGATGTCTTTTGTTATGCTCACTTCAAAAGAAAAGGTGGGGGTAGTTCCACTTCAAGGCTCTGAGCAACTCAGGGTCCTATCACAGGAGGAGAAGCAGCAGCTTGGCAGATGTTAGTACTGGATGGATTTGCGATGCACCACAGCTAATAGGCTCAGTTCTCCAGCTGGAGAAAGGCAGAAAGGATAAGTAAAAAGAAAAGATAATCTCATCCCTTGTAAGCTGAATCATGAGTGCTGCAGTTGCATGAATAAAAAGCACTTGAGAGACTGAGTAACATTAATGATGTAACAGCTTTATTCAAGATATTAAAGGCAGGATTTCTTTTCTGTTCATTCGTTTGTAACTTGTAGATGGGTGCATAAGCAGCAACTGAGGCAGAGATTTAAATAACAGTGAAAAACAGCTTCTAGGTAAGAAATGCATAAGCAAAATATTGCAAGACTTGTATTAATATGCAAGACAGATGTAAGCTACATAGCGGTTGACTTTCTCTAGGTTAATGGATACAGGGGGACTCGAGAAATTCCATTTTCTCAAACCACTAACATTCCTGTGAATTAACAGTTTTGAATTAACTGCTTGGTGCCAGCATTTCAGAGTTTCAGAAGAACACCTTCCCCATACACATGATGTTAACTTTTCCCTGTCTTCAGAGCGTATTCTACCTTTCCTTGATTTGCTGTATTTCCTCCTTTCTTTTTCCAAGACAGTGGATGTCTAGAAATGAAGTGTTTTCCTCTTCTTTTTTGTCCTGTTAAGCTCATCAGTATTTCTTTCCCTTCTGTCTCCCTTCTGTACCACTACCATCCTTCCTCTTCTTGTCACACTGATAATTTAGGACTTCATCCTACTTCTTACTGCAGCTTGCATGTTCTTTCACCTGCTCTTCCTTCCCCTTGTTTTCCTTCCTTGGTTCTACACTATCAGTGACCCTTGCAAATGCTTCTTCCTTCAGAGTAGGAGGAAAGGCAAGCAAACAAGCACCTCCAAGGGAAGAAGAGTGCACACTTAAATTCACTTAGTCTTTCATGCTACCCTTTGCACACAAACCAATTTCTCACTAACCCTGCTCTAAATTACCCAGTTGTAGAAAACTGTATTCAGCTTATCAAAATTTTCTAGAGGGGGATCCCTATGCCCCCACCCTTTAAATATCCGATTGCCTCTCCACAGCTTCCTCATTCTCTTTGCCTGGCTACAGCCCAGTATTACAGGAGAATGCTGTATAATGGGTGATAGAGGTTTCTAATAAAAACATGCAAATCATGCACAATTTGTCTAAATATGCTTATGCAGGCCAGATGCAATCTGCAGCTGCAGCACAATCCTGTTTATATTCTTGATGGGTAGAGTTTACAGTCAAGAAGTTCAGCAGTATTCTCAAAATGTAACATGGGCCTCACTATGTCCTCATCAACAATCCCTTTACAGCCTACATAGCTCTCTTGTGTAGAAATAGTAAACAATTTTAAATGAAATACAAATATTCTGTTTCACAGATCAGCGTGCTCTGAGTCAATATCAAACTAACCATTCTTTATTTAGCAGCTATTCACATATATAGCTTAAACAACAATCAAATGGTTTCAGATAGGAAGGGAAGAAAAGGAGGAAAGGAACCTGTTCCTTTCCTCATGCAGTTTCCAGACTACAAAATCAGTAACCATGAGGGTCCTTGAGAGAAGAGTGCCTCCTTCTCTCTTGGAAGGACTGAGATGCTCGAGGTCAGCTGGGAAAAAGGAGGGGTTGCCCTGGTGATCTGTTAAATACCTTCTTAGCTCCACAGTAATCAAACTGCCACTTTCCAGGATGAACTATGGGTTCCCTTCCTCTAAGTCATCCTCAGGAACTGCATTCTCAGAAAACCAACATCCTCAACCCCCCTCTCACCAACTACCTCAAGTGCTAAAACATTATACAGCCCTCCCCATCGTTCCCTCCAGTGTGACGGCCACTGCTTCCTCAGCCTCCCGGAGTTTCAGGTACCTCTTTTGACCTTTTTTCTCACCACAGATCTTCCCTAGAGGCTACAATAAATCCCTATATTTCATCCCAGTCCCATTCTGCCATCCACAGGCTTCCTTAAAACTGACTTTGCTGCAGTCCGTTTCTCTAAAAATGTGTCTTTTCAGGAAGCATTATTCTTTGTTTCTTCTTGATTCACCCCACTCACCCTCTGTTTCTTTATATACATATTGAAATTAAATTAAAGTGACTCAAAATAGGAGGATGTTTAACATGCTTTATATGCAGTATGGAATAACATACATTTCATTTAAAGATCTCATCATCATATACTAAGGTAGCATTACAAAAAGCAATCAAAAACTACTGTATCTAATTTACATTAACAATTAATCTTCATCACATGTGTAAGAAAATAAATCAGAAAGCTAAAATTTTGTTTTGCAGTTGAACAGAAAGGTCTTTGCAAACAGTGGTTGAATACTCTCTGACAAAAAGATCAATAGCCTTGAGTAACTACGTGATATTCAGTGGAAAAAAGACCCACCGAACACAAGATCAAGCAGCAAGGGATTTGATTCCTCCTATGGCCTAAATACATGAAGAAATTATAGACTTTGTATAATTATTCATTTTGCTGATTGGGGCATTTTTTTCCCCTCTTTTGCAACATCAAATGGAATAAAACAGTAAAGCAAAGCACATAACACTTAATTACAATTTCCTAACTTTGAAGATGCTTAGAAAACAAAAATCAAAGTAACTACTAATCAATCAAGGCATGAGATTAGTATTTTAGGCCTTCTGCCTGACAAAATAAAATCAATTAGATGCCTAGAAATTTTTGATACATAACATCTTTTTGGCAAAGTATATATTCATATGGCATATCAACAAGACTAGCAGACATGCTTCATTTGAAGTCTTGAATGAAAAGTCTCATTAAAATCTTAAAGAATCTGCTCCTGATACATCAGAAACTATCATCTAGAAATGAATTCCTATTAAAGAAAAGATTTAATTTTGTGTTTACAGAAAGACTACTTAAAGTCACATATACCATCTGTAACAGTTGACTGCTACACTTCAGCAAGGAGACAGGAGAGTAAACTGAGCATCACCTTTTCAAAATGAAAAATTGAAATGGTTGGTAACCTACCCATTACATACTATGAAGACATGTTCAACTGCATTTCTATACTGGTCAAACCATAAAGGCAAAATATATGTTTGGATAAACCTACTTCTACCTTTTAACATACACTCACTATTAAAGCATAATGCTATACAATACAATACACACAGGGAAAAGGAAGCAGGAGAAAACTTGTTAAGGCAGCACTGCATGAGATGTTGCAATAATAAAGGGGTTAGGCAGCATACACATTAAGACCAATACCAGTAGGCTCTCTTTATTAAAACTGGGGCAGCGTTAAAAAACTGCTGACATTAGGATTTGTTGTCATGAATAATAAGAGCACCACTGCCAAAAAATTTGCAAGTCATAACAGACTAAGCACACAGAAAATGTTATGAATGATGGTAATATTTGAAGCTCACTGTAATGTTGCTAGATGTGCCCTCTAACTGATGCTATATTTACTATTAGTTGAACTTCCTTGGCATCAAACCCGTTGGCTCTCATGAAACTAGAAAGCAGAGGTGTTTTAAGTTCAACAGAGCACGCTACTGGTAGGATTCAGCTGCTCTGCTGGCTCCCTGTAAGGTTCTATGTTGAACAAACAATGTCAAAATATGGTGAAGAGACTACACAACCATGACATCTGTTTCTCTACCGTTCTTGCAGTTTGAACATTTGGTATGTATACCTAGCAAAAAACAAAAAACAAAACAAAAAAACACACAAAACAGTGGAAGGCCAATATTGATGCTCAAGCATTCTAACTTATAATTACTTTCATGACAAAAACATAGTCACAGATTTTCCAAAAAGATTAGTGATTACCTGGTTATAGGGATTACACTTGTTACACATGTAGCTTAAACAATGAAAAAAGGAAACATTTGTTAGGTTTAATTAATTTTAAGACTGTATAAGTAAATATTATAAAAGTATCACACACTTGCAAGTTGTATTTAGAAATATTCATCATTTGGCATAAGGATGTCTGGTAAATCAGGTTGACTTTACATATCTTTAATTCACCCTAAATTTTTAGTCCTCGAAATTTCTTTTGTCCCTTCATAAAACCCCCAAGATAGAGCCCAATCCCCTTTTAATCCACATAAAGGGGAACACAAAGGGAAAACTGCAGTTTTACCAGATAACATATTGTAGAAGGAGACAATGCAAAGGAAAGCATGTATTTGCTACTTTGGCTGCGTATCTGTCCTGTAAGTCAGCAATGATGCTCCAGGGGTCCATTCAGGTCAAAAGAAGCCTCTTGATGGAATTATATGCTTAAGTTATATACATTTAATATAATGACTGTGGAATAAAACTTATTTCCTCAGCCTGTCTCATTACTTTACCTCTGGATCTCAGATCTGCTTCCTGTCTTTTCTCAGCTTGCTTCTTCCATCACAGTGCTAATATCCAAAGCAATCTGTTTCTGTGAACTAAAATTGTGACATAATTTAAATAATCAGCAGTTGTATCTGTAGGCTGATGGTGATTACAATTGTAATGAGGCATTATAGGGATTAATGCATCACTCATGCTGGCCGCTTCACTAATGTTCCAGAGGAAATATTAAAAAATGCAGTTTGTTCCTATTACTATTAAAGCTTGTAGAGCATCTTCTTTCTGTAAAAGAAGCTATCATATGATATGTACGATATGGCACAGTTTTATCTTTTTCCATTCCACTGGAGAGATAGTAAACACACCACAAATACTAATGTAGGCAGTGTCACGGGTACCAAAAGCCCAGTTTTAGTAGGTTAAGGATTTCTAGAGAGATTTATGGGTTGTTAGCCTCCTCAGGATATTTTTGTCCATCTTCATTTACAGAAGCAATGCAAAAGATAGTATACGATATGCAGAAAGGCATGATGCTTTGAGATGGTAATTTCTCCTACCTCATACCCATTATCTAAGGCAGGTGATGAGAAAGTACAGGGCAAAATAGGAAAAAGTACATTTTCTAAACATCACTTTCTAAGATTAAGAAAGGAGAGCAGAACAAGAGCTTTTAGGTTCCACTGTGACTTGGGCATAGAAATGTAGCAGAGCTTTCCTCTGTGACTTCTTGAAGTAAGTGATTGTCAGAGAGTAGGCAACAGAAACTGCTCTTGTGAAATTAAAGTAGGCAGAGAAGTTAGGTGATCAAAATCTGCCTCAGGCTGGTCATAGACATTCATAAAGCAAATGAGAGCCCAGATAATGTTACCAGCTAATTTCAAGTACGTCTGTAGTAGGCTTAATAAGAATCAGTGGTATAAGCTTTATGGATTGCTTTCATAGTCCACAATGGGATGTGTGATAGGATGGTTACGTTGCTACTATTAACCAGGCCTGGAGCTTAAGGTATGCTGCATGACAGCCACAACTGTTAGAGCAACACAGGTATAATTTCACAGTGCCAGCTAAATCCCATTAACTTCAACTGTATTCTAGTATAGCCTTGGCCCTTTAGCTGAATCACAGCTTTTGTTAAGACAGAAGACAGACTCATGTGGTTTCTGCTGTATAGAAAATTTCAAAGGTTGGTCAAAGGAGAAAGGAGAAACGCAAAGCAAATGAGTAATGAAATCAAATCAAAAGCTGAAAAAGGCATAGATATGCAACATCAGAGTTTTAATAAGTCATTCAAAACAGAAGCAAAATCTGAAGCAGAGAATTTATTTTCTTCCTTTACATGGGAAACACACATTTGAAAAGAATTATAGTCACAACAGCATATACTCCCATTCTGACACAGCTGAGAAGTTTGATTGCTACTTTATACCTGTGCCCAACTAGAGTCCGGATCTCAAATTTTACGCAGAGATATACATAGCTGCCATGTGGATGTAGAGATAGGGTAAATACTGCACAGGCAGACAGTTATTGTGACATAAAATGCTTGCTGCGCTAAGCAGTGCCAAAAATGGGGGCTTAACCCATAAATTTTCTCAGTGTGCCTAACGCATACTGATAGAATGGGGCTTCTTGCAAAAAGCAGTTATGGCTGCCATTTTCCCTTAAAACACAGGGGCCTCCCTTATTATCTTACAGCCTAAAGATTAAGTTATATTCATCCAAGAAGTGAGAGACCGAGCTTGAACTCCCTGTTTTGCCAGAGGCAATGCAAACCTATGTTACTGACTACAGAGAAGTTAGGCTAAAAAATGCTACTTTGCAAAAGGGATGGTCATTTATTAAACCACTGTAACTTGATCAAATTCATCAAAGACTTAATGTCCATCAATGGAATTGGAACTGCATGCTTACCAGTGTACTTAATATAACGTGAATGTTTTACTGCTTCTGCATGATATAATTTCTCATTCTGTTCTCACACAGAGCTTTGAGTAAATACTCAGCATCTCAGCAGAGTAGGCTGAAAATGAGAACCTATGGAAAGCTATTCCAGGAAAACTCTGCTTAGCCATAAATAATTTTGCATAATTTTGCAGCCATTCTGCTGGCTATAAGTAAGTCTAACAATGCAAAAAATGTGCACTCTTCTGTTTCAGCAAGCTTCTTAAAAAAGAAAAAAAAATGTAAGAAAAAAGAAACCAGTAAAGGGTGGCTAAACGCTTACTACATTTTCAGGAGGACATCATTATTCTTCATTAAATGTATGCTGGAGCCAGCAGAAATGTCTTAGCTGGTTTCTTCTGATGAACCAAGACTAAAAAGACACCTAGCCAATCATTGCCAGTGGCCAGAACCACAGAAAAAAGGGAAGAAAATAAAGAAGTAACATTAAGGAGGAGAATAAAGTGATGAAGTGGCCATAAGACTCAATTTTGTCCTTTTGTTAACAAAACCAAAGAAACTTTGTCCAATGTAATTTTAAACTCCACTAAAATCTGTGACAAAAACAGTGCCTCACAAAGTCCCTAAAACATTGATTGCTGGATGATGAAGGGATATGCCATAGCATGCACCACTCCATATTGGATTCATTTCTTCTTTTCATAAACATACTGCTATTTATATCAGGGACAGCCTGCTAGGCTAGAAAATCTCTGGTTTGATCTAATACAGATACTGTTTTGTCTTCCTTCATAATAATTAGCTAAAGGGAGAAATATATATTTATTGGTTTTATCAAATAACGGTTTTATGGTTTTCTATTGACAGACAATGAACTGTTATCACTAGTGAAACATTTAATAGCAGCAAGGGTTTTATACGAGAAATATCAGTGATAGGATATACGTGTGAAACGATGCCCAAATGGTATTAATGACCGAGATTTTTGTCAGATATGAACAACATATATCAACAATTGCAAATACAAGCACAAAAATAATTCAGGTCAGATTATTGCGCACGATGTTGAGGTTTGCTATCTACAAATTGGATGAGTAGAACAACATGCAACATGTTTTGAACAGCCACATAGTATGGATTCATTAATGATATCTGTTTTTTTGTTTTTTCTTAACTGGGGTTTTAACAATTCTCTGAAAGGGAAAGAAAGACGGAAGACTTCAGTGATCCAAGGTTTTTTTTTTTTTCTTTCTTTCTTTCTTTCTTCCTTGAAAATCATTAGAACTGATGAATCTGAAAGAAGTTCTGCCCAAAAGTGTTTCTAGTCTTGCCATAACCTGTTATTCCCAGGGAAAAATAATCACGTAGTTGCCAAATTAAGAATACAGAAAAATCCAAAAGCAGACAGACAGGGAGCCTGTTGCTAAGAAAAAAAGAAAAATTCTTTGAGTAATTAAAGCAACAGTGGAAAAAATGTTGTGGTACAAGATATAAAACTATGCTGCTAACTATGGATCTTTATTTAAAATTATGCTATTTAACATAAGATAAGAATGTCAGGCTAAATCCATGTCATTGTACTCTGCCTAAATTCTACCTGCCCAGGAGCTGTACTGTGACATTATTAGACAGATCGATCTTAATTCATGCCCCCAATAGTACATGCCATTAAAAGGTCGCCTATGAGCCACACCAGATAAAATATTTCCCACGAAACCCTTAGCTCCCCAGAAAGGAACATCATGAGACTTAATAATTACAGGTTTGTCAAAAACTCTGAGACCATTAGGCAAAGGGGTCAGTGGCTTGGGAATGATGACTGTCTTTGCGAGCTGAGCTGCTGCTGGACAGTTCCCTACCTTTGCTCCAGTGATGAGAAGTAAGTTGATGTCAGACAACTTGCCGAGCCGGTGGGAGTAAGGAGCCTTTCTGCTATTTCACCATTTATAGGTATCCTATTCTAAATAATATATACATTTCTATTCTTTCCTTCTGATAAAAAAAAGGCACTTGATCTTTGTCTACTTTTGCAGGACAGGAAGGAAGCACTGAATCTCCTCAGAGATGTTTGAGGAATGGCAACGTGAATAAAGTGCACTACCTAAAGGCAACGTCTGTTATCTTCTTTCATGCTTATTTTTGGTGAAAATTACTATTTTCATGTGCAAGCCTGGTATGACCTCTTCTTTGTTATATTATGACAGTTCTCTGAGCTCATGGCAAGCAAACAAAAATTGCTGCAGAAATTCTCAGACAGACAAGAAGCAAAGATCTTAATTTCTGAACTTTCAAGACACTCTAAAATTGCAGACAATTGTGACTGAATTAAAGATACATGTTAGTACTTTTCAAACTTGATGGCTAGTTCTGAAACAACCTTATACGGTGAATCTGAGCCATGAAATTACTGTAAAAGCAACATTTCAGTGCAGTTCCAATAAATGCTAACAAGAGTATTTTCAGAAAGTAGCACACACACAAATATATATAAATTCATAGAGAAAATATATATAGGAATTTAAAAGATACTGTATATTTTCTACCATCTGATGAAGACTGCATTTAGATGCTCTGTAAATAAATACGATAATTATTATTTGTTATGTATATACTCATGCATAGATATCCATAGATAGATATAGATACAAACTGATCTACCCATTTCTCTGTCCATATAAAGTTAGAGACTGCCACTGATATGGGAAAATTTCAAAGAAAGAAGGACAATAAAACGCAGCATTCAGCGTCATGCTATTTAACCTGCCAGTATATAGTTAAATGAAAAACAGTGCAAGCAGATTAATATAGACATTCCTCTAAAATCCTTCTTCTTAAATCTAGACTATAGATTTCCTTAATTTGTTTACTAGAATGTTATGTTTAAGCTTTCAAATTATCTTGGCAACTCTTCCCTTTAGTTTTGTGTCATTGCTTACAAAATTATTTTCCCTTTTCTAAGTTACATGTTTTTATCCTGCAGAATACCTATTATAATCTAACTGGATATACTTTAAACTAAAATAATCTATGACCTAACAATTTGTTTTCTGAGCTTTTATAAGGAAGAGGACAAATATCTATCATGAGGAATGCAAAGCACTCCCTCACAAGACCAAAGCAACAGTGCATGAAATTGAACTCAAAAAGAGCCTCCATTCTGTGTGACTTCTTGGCTGACACAATTTAGATATTTATAGCTTTACGAATAGGCCACTGGAGAAGAACTTGAAGCTTTTTCTAGCCAGGAAGGATTAATGAACATGTGCACCTGGTAATTACAGCACTCCATCTTTCTCAAAGCCCTCACACTGCCTCAATGGCAGAAACTGTAATGAAAAGCCATTGAAAATATCAATCTGCAATTCTACAAGTCATTTAAATATTAAAATGTATAATCTCTTTTCATACTTTCTATGAACTATGCTAACAGTGGTACGCACAAAATCATACATCGATATTTTCTGCTTCATATTATTACCTGGCATGTCTCACTCAAAACGTAGAACTCATGCGATATCAGTCCAGGCTTTAACCTGCTCTAGACTCACATTAGAAAATCCATGGGAATGACTGTCAAATGCTTCCTTAAGTAACAGTAGAAAGAAATATCAGCCTAGGGTAAAACATGCAATTCTAAGAAGACACAGATTCCACAATACCTTTCAAAAGAAAGGTTTACCAAAAAATAAAGGTTTAAAGAGTTGGGAAAAATAGCCTGTACTTTTTTTTCTTTACAAAGATTTTCAGATACACCATATCTGAACTATATCTATAACCAATTAGCTGGAAACTTTTTGAGAAGTATGTATGCTACCACAGCCATATAACAATATTTTTTAATATGCATACTTCTGGAAACCTACAGGAGTAGGGTGGCTTCTTTCTGGTTAAATATTATCTGGATTAACTTGAAATATAATCTTTTCATAAGTGTCATAAAATAATTTTAAGATACTATGTGCTTCATATTGGATTTTGAGATTAAAAATAAGTTGGAAAATACTGAGAAACATAAAACTCACTTTATCATCAGAGTACACAACATTCAAATAATGTCTGAACATCAACGTTTGAATTTCTCTTACGCTACTCTGACATTTGACATCCCATTAACCTGAAGCAGACGGATATATAAACGGATGAAGCAGACCACCCAAAAGTAAAAGCAGCATTACTAATACAGGTTATTTTAAGGAAAAAAAAAAAAAAGAAAGAAAGAAAGAAAAAAGAAAAAAGAAAGCCTGAATCGCTTTATAGGTGAAATTAAATTTCAAAATACATCTTTGGTAAAGCACTTAGCTATTACAAAAAATTAAAATGGAAAGTAAATTATAACCTTAATGCAGAGGCATCCATACGGTTCTAAAAGTAGCCTATTAAAGCACATTTCAGCGCAGTACGAGATTTGAGCATTAAAAATGGCCTGTTATTGTTAAAACATAGTGTTGCTTGGTGGATTTTAGAAGAAGGAAAGACTCCAGGAGAGGTAAGCGTGCATGAAATGCTCTCTCCGGAGCACTCAGCCAAACGGGCTGCAGTAAGGGGCACTTCCAAAAGCGGCGAGGCAAGAGATGCTCCAAGCACCTCGCGGCTTCGGGCTGCTGGCCTTGACCGCTGCTTTAAACACAGTTTAAACACAGGCTTAACTTGGGAGCTGCTAAACCACCGACCGGGATTTCCCCTGAAGGCTCTGATCACCCCAGCGCTCGTCGCCAGCGCTCAACTCCCCGCCGCGGCCGCACTTCCCCGGGCGCCCCCTCCCCACCTGCCGCTAACGGTCCCCGCACCAGACGGGGCTCCCGGCGGCGAGGGCGGACCCTCTCCCTCCCTTACCGTTCACAGGGAGCGCCAAGCCCGCCGAGGTCCCGCAGAAGGGTTTTAGCTCAGCGGCTCCGGCGGTGCACCCGCACACGGCGTTGCCATCGCCGGTGTGGGGAGAAGGAGCTGCCGGGAGGGGAGGCGGCATAGCGCCGCCGCCGCCGCCAACTTTGTGTGTGCCGGGCGCGCCGGCAAACCCGGCCTGGAGTCGCGCCGCCGCGGACGGGAGTCAGCGCCGCGCGCCGCCGGCCGCGCGCGCCGGGGTAGCGGGGCCGGAGGGAAAGGGGCGAAACCCTGCGCCCCTCGGGCAAAACCTGCCTGCGAAACACAGGCCGGCCTTCTGAGCCAAAAAAACCCCCCAAAAAACAAAACAAAAAAAATACTTGCAAAACTGCTGGTCGAAAGTGTTGGGATGGCGCTGTGCACCGTAGCAGGCCATCGGGCTGACAGCTAATATTTGGCTGCAGAAGATGATCACTATTTGCATCGTTAACATGCTATAGGATAACGTGTGCCATTTCGGTCCTCATGGTGTAATCAGATAAAGGAAGCATAGTATGTGAACAAAAATCATTTCATATTGAGTCAGATGTCATCATATTTCAGACATTTTTATATAAATATATAAATATATATAAATATATATAAATGTAAATATATGTGTATACATCGATATATAAATAAATATGCACATATTTATTCATATAGTATATGTGTACATTTATTCATTCTTGGCAGATTATTTTTACACCACTTTAGATTCAGTTAGCTATAAAAAAATTTGCTTCATTTTTCTGCTGGTGTTGCCATGTAACTGTATAGACTGTTTCACCTTCAGAACGCATCAAGCTCTTGGGGAACATCTGCCTATAACAGCAAGTCTTGGCTTTACAGGTTTCATGGCAAATCCAGGCTAGAATGAACCACAGTTTGCTTAAAAATTATTAGGCACATTTCACCGTGATAAGGCTTTAAATATTCTTCAGTGGATCACTGTTTTCACTATTCCATTGAATCTCCCTCTAAAAAGGAAGATTTTTGTCTGTTACATCTGATCTTGTACACGGAGCATCAGGTTTGACTTACATTATCTATTAAGAACAGCTTTTTTTCCACCAATTTGGCACATGCCGTTTTAAGAACAATTCTGAAAAATGTGTTTTATCATATACTCTCTTTCCAACCATAGTAGTATACCAATTTATTTCCACTTGCTGACAATGAAAATACCATTTTCTAGTGGCTCTACTGTTTGGCACTGGGACAGCAATTTGAGGTTAGAAGCAGAAGTAAAAGTGCCAGGGAGATAAGAGGCCAGATGTACCATAGAGGTGATGACCTCATTTGGCAAGAAATGTGCTTTGGATGTATAGTTTAAATAGCAAGCTCTATTTCAAACAGTATCTATTTTTAGTGAGGTTGGGTGAGAAGAAGGGATGTCTCTATCACCTCCAAGGCCTTAGACCCCATTAAAACAAGTAGGAAACAAAATGAAGGACAGAAAGGAAAAAGGGCCACCAAGATAAAAGGAATGGCAGCTTTCACAACTATCTACCTATTCAATGTATTTATTTTCTTCACAAGGGTTGTATCGTCTCAATGATAAGGAACTTAAATTCCAAATTCCATTGCCAATTATATAGTGTTAAATTGGCCTGTAGAATTTTTTGGCTCCTACTTGACCTCATCAAACAGCTGTGATTTCTAAGCAATCAGTCTCTAATGAGCTTAGAAACAATAACAGAAGTTAAAATGCCAGATGTGTTTCATTTATCTTTTTTAAAAATGGACACTCTTAAGATGTGCATCTTGAAAATTTTAAGTTTTATAGATTCAAAAAGATTTTAGGGTTTTTTTTGCTAATGCATGAAGGAATCATTCTCTAGTGACTGAAAAGGAAAAACAATACTTATGCTCTGTCTCTGTCTATTTAATACAGTCAGTGGCTTATCAGCACTCAAACACACTCCTGTGAGCAGCTCTGGAAAACTAGCTAGAATGCTCAAATACTTCAGCTGTCTTTCAGTCTTGTCTCCTTTATAACATTATAATGCAAACATCTGTAATGTACTGAAAACTATATTGAAAATTTAGAAAACAGGTAAAACCTGTGCACCAAATGAGAAGAACATCTCAGAGAAATAGCTGAAGTACATGAAATAGTTATTAATTTCAGGAAAAAAATTGTTATACAACCACCATAAATAAATATCTTTAAAGCTTACAATATTTCTAGAATATTTGTCTAAAAAGTAGCAGACTTTGGTGATGTTAATTAGAGTACCAAAATAAAGAATGTGTCAGTCTGTATTTGATCATATACCTTCAAAAAATGTTGCTATATTAAATGCTTAAATATATTAACTACTAGAATAGAACTAACTAGAAAAGAGTCTTTGAAAGGAAGATAACACTGAGCTGCAAGTTCAGCGACTAAAATGCTTAGCGTTTAAGGGCTGTCAGCCCATCATCTCGGCTGTGCATAAAACTCATTGAAAGCAAAAAACCCTAACCCTTTAAATGGTGTAAATATTAATGTTTCACCACTCTTTAAGTAAACAGGAATCCAGGTAACTCAGCAATGAATTCATTATGTAGCTGTTGAAATAGTACCATAGTACATATGTATAGTACATAGTACATAGCATAGTACAATACACAAGCATTTCTTGACTGGTCTTATGCACTTAGCTGTCCATTTTGTTTCCAAAGCTGCATACAGAAATCTTGCATACAAGTACATACCATGCGTTCTCAGGTCATTTTACCTGTACTGTACAAGGATCAAATGCAAAACAACTTCCTTCCAAAAAGATTCACACACCCTATCCAAACTTTGTTTTATGCCATATCCTAAAATAGTTTTACTTTCATCTCTGTCATTGTGCAGACTTTCAGCAGAGGATAAAAGCAACTGCATCCCCAGTTCCACAATCAAACACATTTCTTTAAAAAAGCCACAGAACTACACCCTGAAAAACTCACTAAAATGACCCTGCTGATTGCAGCTATCGGGGAGTTACATAGAATAAAGTGGTTTCCAAGTTATCCAAGTTTAAGTCAATGGGGAACAAATACTTTGACTTAGCAAGTGAATAGGGATTCACCAAAGAGCTGATGTCATGTGCTTGCAGTGACCTCTCGTACCGCAGACAGGTGGCTGCGTGTTTAAACAGCCACAGAGACTTCATAGCAAATTCTAGATGATGTAGAAATCACCTCATTTGAATGTGAAAAAAGCATGAATCAATGTAGAAGGTCCCATTAGGGAGCTCTTTGGCCAGCCAAACCTCCTAAGAGTTTCCTGACTGCTCTTGGTTAATCATTTCGAAAACCTCTGTAATGAATGTACAATTGACATTGCCCTGATTACTGACACTCCTTTTTTGTGACTGTATTGGAGATTATATTTTGTATGACTACACAAGTCTTTGGTGGAATGGGTAGCCAAAGGGAGGAGAGCTCAGGAAAACCCTAATGGAAAGAATAGCTTAAGTTAGAGACAGTGAAGGATGCTAAGAGAGACTGCCAGACATTTCCAGCTTGGACAATTTTGATTCACTGTCCTGCTGAGCCTGACAGGTTTTGGTCAAATAGGTACAATACTAGGAACACAGAAAAAAAAATAATTTGGGCAGCATTACAGGGACTGTATTTCAAAGTCAGCATTCATTCTCTGTGCTGGGAACAGCACAGAGGCCTAAGGGAGCCAGAAAGGGACATTTTGTAGATACTATATTTGTCTAGATTACTTGCTGGAGATGCTAGTAAGGTTTTATAGGTAAGGAAGACATATATGGGTAGATGTTCTAAAAAAGGTTCCTTTCTATTCCTAATTCTTCATTCTGAGTGCTCAAAATACTAACATTTTGGTTTTAAGGAGCTCTTGTTATTATTTAACTTGGCCAAATATTTTTGAAGAAATAAATTACACACTAAAGGATCCAGTCATACCTGAGGTTGGCACAGTTTACAGGATACTGTGGCACACAAGATGGAGAAAACTGCAAGATTTCTTTTGAGAGATCTAGGTTCATGGTATTCTTCAGTCTTTGGGAATTTAAATCCATGCCTCCTATTTCCCATGAGTGTGACAGAACTAGAGGCGATAGCTTTGGCACAAAAGCCAATTTTTCTCCTTTCTGTTGAAATTCAGCAAGTGCACAAGCAGGAATGAAAAATTAAATTAAAGACCAAGAGAATAAAAAGAATAACCTTCAGTTGGCCCCTTAAAAAGCGAACACCCCCACACAACAGTTCTGGTCCCTGTTCCTCAGTTTATAAAACAAACATCCATAGGATGTACTGATTCTCCTTCCCATATGTGTCGAGCGAATTAAGGAATCTGGCTCACTTTTATTTGCTATTTTACAGATTGGTCATTAGTGTTCTCTCCTGGGAAGCAGATATTCCAGCTTCCAGACACTACCAGGCAAGACCAGGTCTAGTTACAATCTGCTATAGGCCTCCCTGAGAGCGCGGCTGTTCTGAACCTCCAGCAGAAGGAGGTGCTGATGGTGAAGTCCTGATTGAGGCACCTCCACTTCTACCTAGAGTTTCCTTCTTGGCTCCAGGTCACCTCCAGCTTGGTGTGGAGGACCATCAGCAGAGACTTTCAACCTTAGGCTTTGTACATCATCCTTCTTAGGTACATATCTATTTCTATGAGCGATACCAGAAATGTAGGTGTTAAGCTTATATAGATTCATACATCCAGATTAGGTTAGGCTCTTGATTATTAGATATCATAATACAGCAAATATGTTTGAAGTACATGGACCGCTCTCCTTTGTATCATCTGCCAAGCACCATTGCATGGTTTCACTACGCTCTCTGTTCCTAGGTCTGAAATCCTTCCATAAGGGACAAGAGCCTTGAAGTAAAAATAAAGCCAAAGCCTCAAGAACCCTCTCTTCAGTAAATGCTCTTATTAGGTCACTCTCTGAAAAAGGTATTTTGATACAGTTTTGTTGATCTTCAGCTTTATTTTTTTCTTCTTAATGGCAAAGCTTTTAAGTGAACGACTTTTGTTATCGTCAGGAAAAATAGCTTAGTATTACAGATAAATAAGTTACATTAAAAAGAGTATATTAAGGTATATTAATAAAACCTATCAATAACCAGTTACTAGCATGTCTTTTAAAGGGATAGTTGTGTAAGACATTCTTGATATATTGACAACACCAAACTTAAACACAGAAAGGAATAAAAACTGCTCTTTCACCTGTAACTGCAACAAAAAACCACTCCCTGTAACTGCTACAGCACCTGTTGTGCTATCAGCTCTTCAGATTTTTCTGCCAATTTACTGACTGTTTCTTCTCTTATGACTGCCATCCCCTCTTTTCAGTTCCTGGCACATGTACAGATTACTTCTACACATAATAGTTTATTCAGCTCCAGTTTTTGCTTTGATAACGTGTCTGAAAAATAATACACAGTCATATCGTACAATGTTCCTTCCTTCTCGGCAAATTAATAAGCCACCTGCCAAAAGCCTGCATATGCCATACCAAAAATTGCAAAGGGTACAGTGGTGCTCCAGTCATGCTTCTCTGGTGGTATCACTGATAGTGATCATCCAACCCTGTCACTAGAGGTGATTATTATCGGACTCTCAGACACTGAGAGTTATTTATTAGAGAGGAGGCATTAACACAGAACTGGAATCCTTTAGTTCACATGATCATATCTCAGTTGGACAGTGCGTGGCCACACAAGGATGTCATAAACAAGATTTCATGTATGTATATATTTTTAGAGAAAGATTTATTAAAACATGATAACTTAAATGACAATAATTGCTTATTCCTATTGTCCAACAAATAAAAGAAAAGCTCAGTAAAGTTATTTTTATCTTCAAAGGATTATTTTCATGATTACAGTTGAGAGAAAAATGTCAATAATTGTTTTGCTGCTTAGTATTTTTAATCCAACTGTGGCTGAAGAAAGTTATGCCATGCATTCTAGAAAAGATGCCACAAGTTGTCAACTACATTAAACACCGTGAATAGTTCCAGTAGCTTTAATATATATAAATTTGTATATATAATCTCACCTCTGAAAAGCACATTTTAAAACTAATATTTGATTTTGCTCCTTCTGCAAATCTTGTGGTTCCATCCAAGATGAAATTTAGCATGAGAAATTGTTCTGTGATGAAATAGAGCATCACTCAAAGTGTGCATGCCAGTTAGAAAGATGAAATTATTCTGCTTCAAAGAAATGTATGTTCTATTTAGACCCGTATTTTATCACACTGGGCTTGGATCTTAAATATTCATTTTGATTACATATTATTTTGCTGATTTATTCCCTCATTAATTCACTTCTATAGTAATGTGATCAACTTCAATGGATACGTTTAAGCTGTTACATACATCTTGTCTCTTTGTACTGCACCAAATTCCTCCATCAAAATAGTTAATTAAGAAGGAAAATCAAATTTCTCTTAATCTCACACTAAAGGATAAATTTTTCCTTGAAAAAAAAATACAACTTAATTATGAAAATGAATCCATGCATTATATGAAGACGTGGATAATATTAGAAATGAACATAGCAAATGAAAAGTCGACACAGTATTCACGTCTGATTTAATACATCAAAAGTGAAGCAAGAGAGTGTCTGGAGCGCTCACTCATCATATCATCTGAGAGATATATAATACCCTAATGAGTCTAGATAAGAAGATAAAATTGAGATATATCAGTTTTGCTGCTTAATGGTTTGTAAATTCCAGTCATTCTTTGTATTCGTTTTGGTGTGTCATTTACAAAGACAGTGCAGTGCTAAAGAACTCAGGACCTCTGAGTTTTTACTTCTTCTCAATACATTTTTTTTCTGATCCTTAGGGCAGAATCATTTAATCTGTTTGTTCATGATTTTCAAAGAACCTAAAGGAGTTATGTACTCAAATCTCAGTGGAACTGATGGTGGTCTTTTAGCATCTTGCTTTCTTAGATGACTTTGAAAATCCTAGCTCTTTTCCCCAACTTGTCCATCAATTGAAGAGAATATAAAGTTTACTTATCAGGAGTATGTAGCATGAAAAATTTGAATACAGATTGCTGAAAGATGGTGATGAGGTGAATATGCTGATAAGGAAATGAGGGGTTAGATCCAGGAATAAGGCAGTGAAAATTTAAACCATCTCCTTCTAGCAGACTGTAAGGTTGTTTTAAAAAATATCTCATTTTTTCACTGGCAAAAAAGATGGAGGCGACTGTATAGCTTTATCTTACAGCAAATACAATTCTTTTCAAATTATGGTCAGTTAAGTCACTGAAGGCAAATTTCTTCTGTTTTCAATCTGCTTTCTTCCTTCTGCTTCTTTTCTGACTCAGTCACCTGACAACAACTATAAGATGGTAAAACAGCTACAGAAACTCCACATTTCCAGGAGCAGAGAGTACTATCACATTCTGTTTGTGTCATACCTGTGGCCAGTGTGACAAGTTGGAATATTACAAAGATAGGTCATCAGTGAAAAGTGATATTTCATATGATAAAGAAAAAAGTCATTACAAGAAAGACCATACCTAGTAACTCCTATATCTGTTCTCATCCTAGTGATGATAAATAATTCCAAGCATGGCTAATGCAAACTACTTTTTAATTACATGAAAGTACCTACCATCGACAATAGTTTAATCTATTAATTGAAAAAAAAACCCAAACTTCTGCTAAAGGGTCTGCAGTTATTTAATATGGATTTCTTATAGTGCCATGAATATTTTTTGCAGTTTCTATATTTGCAATCTTCGCTGACTCCTTCTAATGTAACAAACATCAGCTGCTTTTTTAAAATAAAAGAATAAAATAATATATTCCTCTCTGCCTAGCATTTTATTAACAAAGTCAGCTAAATGTTTTGTTATTGTATGCATCTATTATTTGTAATAGCTTCAAATCAGGCTTGAGAAGATATATATACATAATCTACAAATCTATCTATCTATAAAATATATATATTAAATATACCATCATTGTGTATTATGAAGGTGAATAAAAATAGATAGCATCTCAGTTGAACAAATTCATTGTTACAGACTTGAACAGAAATCATAATAGGGATAGAACACTGCCACAGTTTGGCTAGATAATACAGTTGCAGATAATAGGCAGTTTTATCCATGTTAGAAAAGCTGCAGAAGAGTCACTGAGTATCTTCAAGGTCAAATGTAAACTTGACATCATATCACTTATACCGCAATGTCAGAAAATGATCCATAACATAATTTGTTGATTATAATAAAGCCATATATGGTATTTGCATTTCGAAAGCAATACGAAAACATTAACTCTTTAATCCTCAAAAAATCCTGGAGATTGTTAAATATAAGACAGCGAAGCCAATCATGGAAGTGAAGAAAGGAGAAAATTTAAATTCACAGTTATAGAACAAGCCTGTACAGAAACTGAATTAGATTAAACAGTTTCTGTGTTCCTTATATAGCCCATAAAGACACACTGAAAACTTTCATTAGATCAAAACAGCAAAAGAAGAAACTGGATGGTTATATGAACTCCACCTATGTTGGGATCTACTATAAATGAAAACAACTTCACACTCGCTTACATGTTAAAGTGAAGCCACCTGTGGAGACCATAAAATTAAATATAAAATTAACCGATGATTCAGCTGAGTATCTCTCTTTTGTTAGACTCAGACATTGCTGTTGCCTACTTTTCTAATGCCCTAGCCAAATAGACTTTTTTAATGAAAGCTAGATAGGAAGTCTACCCTATAAAAGACAGAAGACATCCCAAAAGATATACTAAAAGTAGTATTTTTCGCACTAATTTAAAAGATGCAGCTATTTTCTTAATTCTGCCTGAGGCTCAAGAGTAGGGGAGGGCTAGTCATATGTTTTCTAGATCTATTTTACCCAGGAGTTTCCAGTGTCATAGACATTGGATGTCTCCCATTCTCCTGAAGTCTTAGGAAAAATTAACATCAACAAATAAATACCTTGGTAATCCTGCCCAAGGATCTTATTTAACATAAGTTTTTGATATCCAAGACTTCACTCCTGACAAGTACGCATTTTCCACTATCCACCTCTAATCTACTTTTGCCCAGGTCTCTGTAATTACACTCCTTAAAAACAATTACTTATGCCTTTGTTGCACTAGTATGCTTTATTTCAAAATAAAATTTGAAAATAATTCAAAAGCTGTAGTTTACAGAAAATGCAGGAATGGGATTTATCTAACTTCTTATGTTTACAGTATAGCTCTCTACATCTGAGATTCTAAACTCCATAGTCAATGGAAGTAAATAGACACTTCTAGAGTACAATGTATCTCATACAGATGTGGACATTTAAAATACATCAGATAAATTATATCTTAGACATGCCTATTACTTTCCATCAGCTATAAAGGAAGTTCAGAATGATTCCTTATCTATACTGTAAACATTTAAAGTTAGGACACCTTATGTGCCTACGTCAAAAAGAATAAAAGTACTTTGTCTTCCAGTACTTGCCTTTTAGGGATAGCTTTTTATGTTTTACTCTAGTGATTGGGTTCCTTGAATTTAGAACACAATCTTTTCCCTGGATATAACTACGCTTGTTTGTGTAAGTCCTATAAGAGAGCTTTAACTTCCAGACATTGCACACCTGCATCCACTCCTAGAATTTCCACAAGGATTGACCAGAACTAAAAGAGCTAATGGAGTTTTTGTCCTCTTAAAATCGGTGAATGCCACAGTAATTTAGAACATCATTTTAGTAATTGCTTTGCTGTACACTTCAGAAGTCTAATTCCAAGAAAAATGGCCATCCTCAGTGGCCTTTGATGTCAAATCTAGACTAATTACAACAGGTGCCATGAAGTTCTATATTTTTTATTTACAGAATAAAACAGTGGATCTGCGCATATACACTGAACAAAGGAAATGTCTTTTATAATTTATGCTGTAATAAAATTGCTTAGAAAAATAAATTAATATTGAAATAAACAGCAAGCCAAATAGCAAATAAAGGAAATCTGACCTATACCAATGTGAGATATATTATCATGAAATAGTAATCAGTGGTATCCACTAAAGCAACAATTTTCATGCTGAGCCTTTTCAAGTAAAATGAAGACCCTATAAAGTCAGAAAGATCTCCTAACTGTGTTTGAAATTACAGAATACAGAAAAAAAGTTTTAAAACTTTTAATTAAAGCTTTTTAAAAACTTTAATACTTTTCTTTTCAAAGTGCCTGTCTTAATATTCTATAAAAATCAAGAAGATAAAGTCTGTAAAATATTCTGCTCTGAATTATACTCACACAAAATTAAAGTGCAAGTCTGCTCCAAAAAAATAGCTGTAACTTCTTTCTTAATGAAATGGCTCTTACTTTTTCAGTGGTGGGGAGAGGATGGGGGAGAAACTTAGCTGCTCACTCTGTAGATCATTTAAGATAAACATGAAAGTAAGTGCTTTATTGTACCACTTCAAATTCACTTACAATTAAGAATAAAATGTTGTTTAAGAGCAAGAGGAGAACTGTTCATTGAGGAAAGTTAAAAGCAACTTGTTCTAAAAATTACATTGGAAACAAAAGCTTTCCCTATCTTCATTCATCAAGTAATCTAGCAGATATTTAAAACAAGATCATATCTTTACAGAAAATACGCTAAAAAATTCAAACTAAATGACTTCTTACACCTAAACCTAAAGCTGTTCTCCATTCTAATTCTTGTTCATAACTTATTCCTTTCTAATAGCGTGGATATAGGTTCTTCAACTGAGCCACAGCCATATGGATTGACATTTAAACTTAGTTATTAAATAATGAGACATTTATTGTTTCACTTTACTTTCTGAATCTGTAGAAGCAAGAGCTGCAAGGACAGTAACTAACTATACCTTGACTAAAACAGACACAAGAAAGGAAGCTTAGAGATTCAAAATATGAATTTTCTCTTTTAGTAAAGACTCATTCAGAAACATATATATTTAAATTTTCTCTCTCTGCCTTTCCCAAACACTACTATTTACACATACACAGTATATATAGGAGAAAGGAATATTTCATAGAAATTATCTAACAGCATAATATCTACTTTATTCTACTTAGTCTCTACTACTGCAAAAATAATATTAATAATGAAGCCAGTTAAGCAGAATAACTAGAATACTCAGACAGTTAATATCACACAACAAATTAAAAACTCCTCCGAACAAAAACACATTCCAAAATGGTTGGCCTAAAGCCGTTGCTCTGACTTTTCAGTCAACAAAACTGGATTCACTGGGAAAACAATACCAGGGAACTTCTACATCTTCCCCAACAGCACCTACTGGGAAAAGTGGATGCAGGCATCCATTTTATGCAGTGAAGTCCCATCATCTCAGCTCTCCCCCAAATAGATCAGAATCAGCTCCACCCTTGTTAAGTAGCCAGAAACTACCCAGAACTTGACTTTACTCCCATGACAAATTCATGGTTGAGATCCGTGAAAGCAGTTTATCCCACACCCTCCCAGATGTGATGAAGGGCCAGTGACTTTTGCTGTAGTTACTGGCCCCTTACTGTTGCTCCTGCTGCCTGAGTGGTCTAGGCTTCAATCTGTTAAGACCCTGAAGTGCTGTCATGGTATGCCAGGGCTGAGGGAGACCTATTCAGCAATACCCCTCAGCCTGCTTCTCTGTGTACCAATTGCCACCCCAGGGCACGGGCCCTGTGAGGTCCCCCAATCAAATTTTGCATAAGGTGCCTGAGGTTTCTAACCTGTCTGTTACCTCTCCATCAACCAATGTTTCTCTGGTGGTGAGCATGCCGCAGTAACCTTTAGGCCACTAAAACAGAGGAAGAGTCTTCACATAGACAGTGTAAGTCTGCTAGACCCATTGCATCTCTGTCTGGGTCCTAATACCTGGGTGTTGGGTTGGAAGCATCCAGTGGGACAGAAGATGTGTCTGCACCTGGAGCTGCAGACCGGGCATTTCTGTGTAATATTGGATGCACCAGGCTCTACCCATTGAGGGCCAACCATCTAGTGCAGATCAAATCTGTTTGACTCATGACATCTGCCACAGACTGGACTTGGCAGATGGGCTGCCCTTCCAAATCCAACCCAGAAAAGGTGCCACAAACGTGGTTTGAGAAACAGCCAAAACTACGAAGCAATCATTTTGATCATGTTTTCTATATTCACTACTACTTTTCTGTAATTGCAACATATCTTAAACCTTAGCAGATTAATATTTTCAATATATCTACAAGATATTTCTATGACAGATGCACTACAGTGTAACTAGCAATCAGCTGTATCATTTAACACCATTTTAGAAGGAAGAGCACAACTACTCCAGAGTCCATGTCAAGTATGTATCATGAGCATAGCCAAGCTTCTTTCCGTAGTATAAATATAAAAGTCATATTGGTGAGCATAAAGCTTTCCCTGTCCAAACAACCTTATTCTACCCAGTTAGCAGATCTATTTGACACTGGAAACACACTTTCAACCAATAAATATTATAAATCTCTAATTTAGAGTTAAGTAGCTGTTTAAAATAATTATGTAATTAAAAGCTGTATTTCTTTAACAGATATTTGTTCTTCTTTTTCTTCCTTATGAGGACAATTCAGATTAGAAAAATATAACCAGGTTTCACCAAAAATAAGGTCCAAATGTTGGTCTTAGTGAGAATTTCATTCAAATTAAACTTGAGGCGACAAACAAGTCTTGTCATTCACTGGTAGCAGTGACCTTCTCAAGCTATCTCTATTCAAGGTTATTTCAATAACCTGTTAAATCAATTCAATGTATTGAAACTTCTTAAACTGGAAATAATTTTCATGGAAAAAATACTTTACAACAGGATATAATTTCATCTAACTAAAGTAAACTCAACTTACAGTCAATTTCCAGTTATATTTCAGATCATTCATTTACTTGTAAAATGGTTAGGTACTTTTAAAGGAAAGGAAATTCTCCTATAAGTACAGGTGATCTTTATTAGTGATTTGCATAGTGAAACTCAGAAGGTAGAAGGCAGAATGATCTTTTTCATTTGGACATGCAAAATAAAAGAAATGTAAAACAAATCTCCTTTTCACTTTTTTCTGGTACAGGAAATGGAGAATATTTCTTCCAGAAGAAAAGAAAGAATTAGTCTGTTTCTGTCCTCAAGTTTAATTTGGATGAAATACTCATTAGGACTGACTCAGCCTTAGTCACTGGGAGGTGTATTCTACTGAAAACAAAGTATTACAACTTCTCCTGTATGGGTTAAAAAAGGATAATAATGTATGAAAAGCTAAACTTGGTTTCTGTGTCACCTGCTGCAAACTTGAAAGCCAAATGCTTTAGGAAAGCATTTAGTATTGGGATTTGCAAAAAAAGCCCGCAAATACTTGCATGCTTCTTTGCTTCTTGCATACTCCTTGCTTAAGCATGCTAATATCTTTATTCCATAGTCTTCAACACTGTGTTTTGATCATCTGCTCCATCTACAGTAAAGACCTCCTGAAGAAAACTTACAATTTATTCATTTAAAATGGACAGCTCCCACCAACGAGAAAAATAAAATGTATTTGCTGACTTTGTATTTAGGGTCTACAAGAAAAAAGAAAATCATCCAGCTTCATCCATTCATTTTAAATGCAATGGAAGATTCACATAACAGGCATAATCTGTGTGAACTAGGGATATCTCAAGATCGAAAGCTTAATTAATTGCACCTACCCATTTGACTAGTGTACTTCTGCATGTCACAAAACATTTTTCATTTCATATCATAGGACTGATACATAGGAAAACTATAGGAGGATCTTTTTCATTTTCAGATAGAAAAGGAGCAATTTTCAACTGACAGGACTAATCTAAGAAAAAAGAATTCCTGGAAACAAAACCACTTCTAATCTGATTTCTGCCTTGTCATTCAAGTCCCAGTATTTCACACCCCTTCTGTAGGTAATGCAAACTGAAGAACGTAATTTTGCTGAAATTTGCTGAAACTGAAGAATGTAACAGGAAAAACTTTCTCCCTCTGGAATTAGGTTGACTATGGCCTACCCAACTATTATAAAAAATAAAATCAAAATTCTTTTTGCAAACATCATTACTGTTACAGAGGGCTGGTGCTCAAAAACTGCAGTAATTCTCTCTGCAAATTCTGAGAAATTCTCTATTTCCATTAGGAGAACAGGAAAGTATACAAATGGACTCTATCCTTCTATCCGAGTAAGTCACGCTAGGAAGTAAAAATAAAATCCAAGTTTATTGCTGAGGTTTTGTATACACACAAAGTTGTTGAAAGCTTCCTGGGTTATATTGATTTTTGCAACCATAAAATTGGTTGGAGAGTGGGAAGTTATCACTTCCATTCACCATCCCAAGGTCACCATCATCTTCTGTGAAAACTCCTCAAAATGAGACCTTTTAACTGGTAGCCTTCATTCTCACTATCAACTTTCCTGGGAATAGGTATCTGTGTTTGCATTAAATCCAAGATGCTTCAGGAACTGTATTCCATCCTGGTGTTTATTTTAACTCTGTACATAGATGTCTAATCATAAACATTGTCTACAGGGGATAAAGCCATTTCCTTCTCTCTTTCTTAAGTCCAATAGTATTACTTCCTCTGTCATTGGAAAGCTCTCCTAGGAGTCTGTAAGACCAAATGATAATAATCAAGTCTGGGGAAAAAAAGAAAAAGGAAAAAGAAAAACATTAACATCCACCTATCAAGCCTGAGAATTGACTGAGGATGACAGAATGGAAATACTCAAAGACAAGTTTCTGTTAGTAGTCTTTCTGGCAAAGTCTTGTTCACTTGGCCCTGATTATGTGAGGCTTAAATATAAGAGATAGTCTGACCCAAAATTAATCATGAATTTACACCATGGCTGCTGTGATTAGGGCAAAAGAATTCATGAAACTTTTGCTAAGATCCCTAATGGTACCCATTCCAAAAGACCCAAGACTTAATTTCTTCAAAGCTTTAGATAATTCCATTGTTTCAAGGCTGCAAGATAGCAGTCATAGTACAAATAGATCTTTTCTAGGAGAACATAGAAAGTTAAGATAAAAAGGAAAAACTGACAGTGGACTTACTTTAATGGCCACTTCCAAAGAGGTGTGTTTTCTTAATGCATGTCACTCACACTTTGCCAAATAAGTTGCTTGCCTTTCTATTGAATCTTACTTTTGCCAGGTGCTAAGGTTTAAAATGTTTTTTCTCATGCCCCAGCATAATTTCAACATTCCTGTTTAACTAGGAACTCATTTTCCAAAAAATAATATATATAAAAAAAAATTAACCTCCATAAATAAAGCCCCTAATTTCTCTCTGAAACAAATCTGAGTCCTGCTTTTTGTCTTATGAGATGTTCTTTACAGGCTATGTGATTCTTAAATTGAGAGCGGTGACAACTGTGCTTCTGACCATAGTACTAATTCATGAAAGTACATGGATGAATTACAGACAGAGATGACAGTTCATACTTCCTTTACTTTTGCTGACTTGACACCATTTAAACAGTTTCATGCCTAGTGGTAGGGAACAGACCAAGCCACTCAAAAAATCTCGTCATCCTGATAAGGATAGATCGAGGAGGTTAGATTCCTGGACAACCTTCCACCAATTAAAAATGGTGTGTCTTGACTACTCATTTATATCTGGATGTGATACCCAGAAACCTTATAAAAAGAAGGCCTACACAGAAGGAAAAATACTAAAAATAAGAGTGCTAACAGCCCATATATACTGCCTGTACATATGATTACATTCACTCAGCACTCTATTATAACTATCTTCTGGAAGAATGAGGTAAAAGTGGTAGCAATATACAGCAACCAGCAACTGAAGCTGGAAACAATAATTAGGCGTGCTGACAGATTGCAGCAGCTGGAAATGACAGCCCAATAGTTTTCTTAGCTTTTACACTTGGCAGGAGATTTTTCTGCCTATAATATCTCAGTTAAATTAACATTCTTGTCAACTTCAATGGCTTTGAGTGGTGCAAAGGAATACATTTCATTTAAAATAAAAATTGCTTTTCCTAGAATTTCCCAGTTGTGGGAGATTTTGCTTGTCTCTTGATCTGGACCAAAAACAAGTTTCAAGGATGCTACTGTTTTGCTACACGTGCATGTCGAAGCACGCACACACAAATTCTAGGGAAGTCAAACATTTGACCATAGCATATTGTTATATTTTAAGAAACTAATTAATTCCACATCATCTTCTTCTTTCTGAACTAATTATGATCTTAACCTTCATTTCTGGCCTTTACCACCATATTTTTCTGCATAGTTGGTGTTGTGTGATTATGAGTCATATCTGAATATGTATCTTGTACATCTTGCACAGCTCTTGCTTCAACTCTAGCCTTGTAAACCTTCTTCACAGAATGTTTTATGCCAGGTATAAAAAGAGTTACATTTGTATGTGAAAATTATACCACAATATTGTTCTCTCAGGACCCATAAACAAATCAGAGTCCAGTCTGTGCTATGAAAAAAGAAGTATGAACCTCACTGGGACTTTTAATCACAATATGCCAGCTCTGAATTAAAGATCCATTTTTTATCAAGTCTCACTGGACTAACAAAAATCTGCTTGTTTACAGAAGTTAATTTAAAAATTTTAGCAGAAAAAAGGGATGCTGAAGCAGATGTTGCCCAGCTTTCAGTTAAGCTCAGATGTATTCCAGAGAAAATCCAATGAACATTGTTGTGCTGCATGTGCAAATTGATGGTTCAAAATCACAGTTACTACTAAATATTAAGATGTTTTATGTTTTCCAAGACTGTTAGGAAACACCCTTACAAAACTGTGAATACTTTTTATTTTGTACTGTCATCTGTGCACCTAGAGAAAAGTATAAAGTAAACTCTCATGCACTTCCACTTTTCTATGAGTAGCTTCAGCCTCAGATCTGCACTGGTTAAGTTCATTTAATTAGATCAGAAAGGCAGTGAAAACAGTATAGATCACTTAATTCCTAACACTGGTTTTATTTAAACAGAATAGCTAACAAAAAAAAAAAACCTGACAAACCACATTCACAATGTCACACAGTTTAACCAAAGAAAGGCTGCTGAGATTTTTCTAATGGGGGAAAAAAAAAAAAAAAAGAGCTGGCATGAAGTACAGCAGAAAAAGATTAAGCTGTCTGTATACTTCTGGGAACTTTGGGAGAGACTTGAGTAAAAATTCTGGAGCTAGGCTATAGTTAGATTAGGATTTTTGTTCACTGTGGACAACAGATAGTCCAATAGGAGGTAATAGGAGGCAATCCTGTAGATCACTAGAGTACCATAAACTTCTTTTGATTATGATGATTAGACAATTTTTATATGCACTTGGTAGACTACTGCAAATGATGGTTTGACTCATACTAGTTTTATACTGGAGTGCCAACCGTAATGGATTGGAAATAGAAAACGAAGGGGTAGAGTTTGTCTGCAAGACTGACATTGGTCATCATTCTGAATTACTTCAATGACAATGATAATATCATGGGGTTGTTTTTTTTTTTTTTAAATCATACCTACATGATAGCTGAAGAAATATTAGAACTTAATTCCATACAGAAAGGGAATGTTCCCAATCCATGTTAAGATTACATACTCATCCACATTTCACATTTTATGCTTAAATATACATGTTAGTTTCTATTTGCTAAACTCTTGATGAGTAGCGGTCCTGATGTGCATTGTTCAAAAACTGGTATGTTAGAGAAGGCATACACAGATATATGGGCAAACCACCAATGCATGTTCTCATTTCAGACAACTGAGATCTGAAGATTTCACTGATGTAATCACAGCCTTGTGAGACTGAATTTGTTCAAATGCATAGGGCACCACTTTTGCCAAAGTTTGTTTCCAGAAACCTCAAATCTGTATCATACAAATCATTGACAAGTGAAGGCCATAAATTTCAGTTTCTAATATTATGATTGTTCTATTTTGCTACTTGATTCTTAGATTCCTTTTTAGGTTCTCTCTTATGCCTTTAGTAAAAATGGTCAAAATGTGGAATTTCTCACTTACACTTAAACATGTATTTTTATGCTTTTAAGAATGGAGGTTTTTGATTTTTAGATTTTTTTTTTTTTAGCAATTGTGTAAAAGAATTTTGGAAAGAATTGCTTCATCTATTGTTGTATTACTTCATCACTTGCTTCATGTGTCTAATTATTTTGAAGGTATTGTGATATGACAATCTAGCAATATTAAAAATCCTTAACTATACCGTTAGTACAGATTCTAAATCTGGACTGTCTTGCTGAGATCAAGTGTTATCCACATGTTTAAATTCTGTCAGCATGATAAATTGTCTCTGAGGTCAAGGGTCTTCAACAAAAGATTTCAAATCAACATTACACAATAGCTGCTGATATTAATTAAAAAAATAATTACATACTACTTGAAGTACTCCTGATAGCATAATGAATAATACAAAGACAATGTAAGCACTTGCAATGAAATAAAAAGCTTAATTAGGATTCTAAAATTACCACAAACAAGTTTGAACCTCTCTCTCACTCACAGGAAGTAGCTCCAAAACAAAACGTTAAAATAGACTATGTATTTGCTGTTGTGAACAACTCCATTAGATCTACAATACATAAGACGACATGACACAGTATGGTTTTGCATCATGCTCATTTTGATTTTAAAATGCAACTTAGAAAAACTTCCTTGCTAAAGCAGAAAGTAAAATTTCTAGACTTGTTACATTTTAGCCTGCTTTATTTTCTGCATCAGCTATTACTTACAAGGGTACTTCAAATACAGCAATAAATGTCATCAGTTTCAGCTTATATTCTTAGCTTCTCTCCAAAAGATTATTTCACATTTGTATACCATTATTCTGTTTTTAGAGGAGTGTGAACTATTTTGGAACAGACATGTAAGAAATGAGATAGTATATGCATAAATGCCTTTTCCAAATATTCTCACCATAATCAATAAAAATTCCAAATCAGCGATGAACGTAAGGGAATGTGACAAATCACATCCTAGTATATAACAACTCAAACTATTTTTAATGAAATCATATTGTACATAACTTTACTCACTTTCTTTTCATTTCTTCAATAACAAAAGTTGTAAAATTAAGCCTCAGTTTTAATAGTCACAGTAACTTCACTAAGCTTATCTTTTGCTTTTCTCCTGCTGCTGTGTGCTCAGAACAATCAATCCTGCTGCCAGGAAGCACATGCTTTTTTCAGAGATACCAATATGAGAGTCAAGTAGACTAGGAAGCTTTCAAAAATGCAAATTATGCAAATAAGCCCAAAACCCATGAGATGATTACATTTCATTAAAACGCCTTTTGTGTTATGTTGTTGTGTGCCTAAATGCGTTGTTCTTTCCCCCAACCTCTAACCTATTACTGCAAATTATCAGACTGTAGAAACATGACAAAACATACCGTAAGTCATAATGCCTATCTGTCAAAATCTAAGGTGTATTTTGTTTTTCTCAGTAGAGAGATTGGATTAAAAAAAAAAAAGTTTTGCTCAAAGATTGTTTTCTTCACAGAGTCTCATCTTCATTCCTTTCTTTCCCATCATTCCATAGTTATCATTCTTTGAGGTCTTCACATGAGTTAACACGACCCCCTCAACACAATCTCAAGACAGATAATACATTTAAACTATTATTTGTAAATACTGAAAATGCACTAAGTTTACCCTAAGTGTGGTACCTTGAAACACTATCTTTTCAAGATGCATAAAGTCTACTGAGAGCTCACTAGGAACCAACCAACCCAAAAGAAGCAAACATATACCTTAGTAAAAAGCATTCGGTGTCATCACTAGATGAATTCTTTCACAAGGCAAGCAGGAGTACAACTTCCACCAAACAAAATCTGTCATTGTCAGTGCTTTCCCCCTCCTTTCTTGCCTTTTTTTTTTTTTAAACTCATCCCACTTATTTTTCTAGACTTATCAAATGAAATTATGACTAAGAGACTATTTGCCCTTAAAAATATCTTATTTGGGAGATGAGGGTACAGTAGAGTTCCTACCTGTTCCTTTACACTGCAGCAAGCTTACAATTTCATCTCAGTCCAGATAGATACTCCAACATCAAAATAATATTAGTATTCAGTAAGTAATTCTAAGTTTGCTAACTTTGAATTCTTAATGTTTCAAATGTAACTTCTTTATTTCTCAAAACTTATGTTGACAGAAATGTTTCCATAAGATCACTGACACAATAAAACTTGCATTTACGTTGACCGGTATCCAAGGATTTCAGGAAATCTGTTGGGGCTTATGGATGTGTTTGTATCATGAGAGATTTGAAAGAACTCAAAATCAGCATGCTATTTATTCCTATTTTACTTTGCATAAAAAAAAATAGTAAAGCCTGCAATGCAGAATAAAGCTCTTACAGAATGTGAAGATTAGGAGATAGATGAATAATGTAGAGGGCGCATTACTGATAAAGAAATATAGATCAGTTGGAAAGCAAAGAGGAAACCAAACAAGGCATGCATCAGTACGATTCAAAGTACAGTCTACATCTGGGAACAAAGAATGCAAACCTTGCTCTCAGCCTTGAGGACTTTTATAATGGAAAACAATGATTCTGAAAAAGACCTAAAAGCAAGAGAATAGCAGACAGAAGTTGGGGGAAATAATCAGGTATGCATGGAGTTTTTGTTGTGACACACAAATGAGTTATAACCTCCCTATTTCTTTATATGTCATCAAAGGATTTTATTTTCTCTATATTTTGTCCGGATGTAACTGTCACTGAAATTCTGCATCTAGAGTACAAGAAAGATAACGGAAAAGATAGACAGTGTGAGGAAAGCCAAGTTATCTGAAAAACCATTAGGTTTAACGTAACAGGCTACATACACTTTACATAGGAATTGGCGATATGCACTAAACAGTACTGAAAAATCTGTTCATTTCATAATGAATTTAATAGTGACTATGAATATATGAATAACTCATGGAAAACTGAAGTTCTACAATTCCCTGTCACTTTTTAAAATAAACTGGAATTTTATCATGGAAAAACACTGTGATCTAGACATAGTGTCAGCAGCATTTCAATTATAAATGAAGTACAAATATACCTTAAAAAACCTTTACCTTTCAGTTTAATAACAAAGATTTATTTATTAGTATAAAATATTCACCATACTCTGCAAAACTACCTCCTGCATAGATTTTTAAGATTTTGAAGTAACAAAAAAAGATACAATAAATGTACTCCTTTTTATATTATTTATTTATATACTAAAATGATGATCAGAATGATAGATTTACTCCTCTAACACTTATAGCAAACTGCCATAAAGTAGACTCCCTTTTTTATTAGTCTAGTCCATCATAAAAGACACTACAGTACTAATTTTAACAGATCCATAGTGTTTTGACATGAAAAAACCTCAATAACACAATAGACTATTGGCCATATATTAAACACTATCTCTATTTAATCTTTGTTGATTAATGATTAAAAATAGAGGATTTTCAAATTGTTAAAGACAAATTGCAAATTTGTCTTGCTCCAAAGAGTATTATTTCCTCTAGCAAAAACATTAAATGATCAGAATTAACTGTTGGATTCCTTTTATAATAATTATTTTTTAAACAAAATGTGTATGTTTGGGTCATTAGCATTCTTTCCTTTTTTTTTTTTTTAAACAGAGATACCATCTTTATCAGCCTAATTTCATTGACTAGATATTTGTCAAAGTCATTGTGTTATTCAAAGCAATGATATCACTCCTTCTATCACCTTGCGGAGTATTCAGATATAAAAGCACCCTCACATAGCTTCCCTTGCTTGAGGCAGGGTTGGAAAAGGGTTTCATCAGTCTTCTGCAACAGGAACCATGACTGAAGGCATTATGGTTATAAAAGAGGCAATGAAATAGGGTAGTGATAGAAAACATAGAAAGTATCAGAGGAGGCTTTATCTGAGGCAGCTAAGGGTTACAGAAATATCACAAGGTACCTTCCCAGGTGCATGAGCTGCTCTTTGTCTCTAAACTCTGTGATACTCAGTGGTAATATAAGGCCACAAAAGACGCAAAGAAAACATACCTTCATGTTATCAGTCATCAGAAATGAGAATGGTGCGTCTTTCAAAAATTAAAACAGAATGTCAATGATACATTCATTACGACCAATACACTAGAGTGTTCCACTTTAATTGAAGTATATATAGTTTTGAAAACGTTGTAAAATCATCAACATAAATCTCAAAATCATTAAAACTAATCAGAATACTTTTTTTTTTTGCCTACTCTAAATTTCATGCTCTGTATTTATCACAAATGCAATGATTACAATCAGTATGACTCCAGCTCTGAGCTCCTGAGAGAGGGCTCAGCTTTTAAAACCAAAGCCCCACTGCACCAGACGGCGTACAAATACAGAGTAACACTCCTTGTCCTGAAGCATTTACAATCTAACAGAAAACAGAGCCGCACTTTGTGCTGTGGGAGCTGCTCCTGAGAGCTGCTCAACTGCCCTTAGACACGAGCTACCAAACACTC
Source organism: Apteryx mantelli (assembly GCF_036417845.1). Lineage (NCBI taxonomy): Eukaryota > Metazoa > Chordata > Aves > Apterygiformes > Apterygidae > Apteryx > Apteryx mantelli. The sequence goes on from NC_089978.1 coordinate 93,614,398, forward strand.
ATTCACTCGGAACAGATTTTAATGTGTGCTTAGGATTCTGGCAGACTACTTCAAGACGAAAAGCTCTTGAATGGCTTAGTAGTGCTCTGAGGAATTCTGCGTGTTACAGGGTAGAAAGAATCTTGGTTTCTGGCAAGTTAGGTCTGCTAAATCAGATCGTTACCTTTTCTGAAGTTTACTCAAAAGAAGATTTTGCCTTTGAAGGCACAAGCAAAAGTCTCTCATGCTGTTTTTAGCCTCAGACAGACATACTATAACAAAGTGCCCCGGTTGTGTTTTTTTTTTTTTTTTTTCTTCTTAAAGGCACAAACTTCGATTTACTAAAATAGAAACAATAAAAACATTATGTAAGCACTTAGTAGCAAGCCCTTCCATATATTTTAAATCATTGTGTTTAATGTAAGAGATCTCTTCTACTTCAGCTACAAAAAGCAACTGCTGAAAGGAAAATGTCCTGTGCAAATTACTTCAGATAGGTGTCATGCTTATTGCAAAAGCGCAGAAGAAAAATTTTATCAACTTTCAGTTTTTCTTACACACCCCAGAAATAAACTGATGGCTCCACACAGGCTGGACAAATGGAATAATATTTGGCTTTCATTTGAGACATCTGTAGGGACTGAACCATGGGACATTGGATGAGCTTTATCGTGAAAGATAAATAGCCAGATATCTTAGCAAAAAAGCAGTAGCAGGCATTAATATATTTTTAGAGTCTAGCTACTAAAAGGCAACAGAGAACCAAAAGATTTTACTATGGATGGCAAAAGAATATAGTTTATCCAATGCCAACAAATCATGAAAAATAAATAAAACTGACCACCTAACCTATATTAAAGAGTTGGCATCTATTTCCAGCCTTCAGTAAAATAAATCTTGTATGAACTATCTTTTATAACACAGGTGAATAATAGTTCCCATTTCTACCACACTAATGGGAAATTACATTGAATCCTCTGCTCATCACAGGACTGCACATTTCAAAAAGATTCTTATTACGTAACCAAATTATTTTCTGCATATTTTAACTTCCCTTCTAATACTACCTTAATATCAGAACCTTACCCGGTTTCAGTTCATCTCCTCTATGAATAATCTCTCACTCTTCCTTGCCAGGAAAATCACAAATAATGTCTGATTTTGACTCTCCTCTTTTGAGGGATATGATGAGACACCTCAAATAATGTTGTAAAATTGGCAGACATTTGCCACCCTAATATATTCCCATAATTAGTATTCCTATAATCTAGTATAGACTAATATTGTGTAAGGGTTTGTTGCCTTCATTAAAAAATAAAGAACTGATTTTTAAATTTGCAAAATTTTGAGGTTTGAACATCCCAAATTTAATATAGTCAGATAATTAGTACAACAGTCTGATAATTGATGTATAAACTAGAATTTGTCACAATCCATCATTTTTACACTTTATTGAATCTTTCAATAAAAATGGAAGCTGCTAAGTGGTCCGAATATGTGGGGCAATCAATAATATATTTATTTCTCTTTTTAACCTGAAGCACAACAGAATTATTATTTGAAATCAGAACAGAAGATACTCAGCAAATGTAAAGTATTTAGGCCTATTAAAATAAAATAATTTTTCCTACAGTGGCCTCACTTTCATTGCAAAAAGTCAAACAGGTTAAAATAATTGTATAACAATTGTATATGTGTGTATATATATGTATATACATTTTTTATACACACACACACTTTTTTTTAACCAGTGTAAGCTTAGATTTTTGCTTAGAAGCCACAGCATATTTGCACTGTGTTCACTTTTTATAAGATTAACTAGCTAATAACACTTGTGGTGCTTGTAGAAGTATAACAGAGAAAAGGATTGAGATCATACTCTATATTTTATAAATATATAATGTTTGCCCTGAAATTCTACCATAAGTTTTCCTAAAATAATATACCTTTTTTTAAAAAAAAGTTTTTAATATTGGAAAGGAAATTAATTGCATTTACCACTGCAAGCCAGCATGATGCATGCAATAAAAATGAAAACAAACTTCCTCAGGGAGCTCTAAACAGGACAAAAGAAAGAAGTAGTCTCCATTTAAATGGTTTCTGACAGGTAATTGTTGGAAATAAAGTATTTGATAATGCTTTAACAAAACAGGTCAAAAACAGTTTCAAAGCAACTACTTTTTGGAAAAGGATTAACACACTTATTAATCTGATTTCTCAAGTTTATGATGGAGCTCTCTGTTTATCTGTTGGTTTATCTTCCACCCTAACCCTCGCCCTTAGTTTTAAATGTACTTGCCAGTTTCAAACAAATTTGACAGAAGATCAGAATTCTAAAAAATAATGGCATTTTACAAATGTTTTGAAAAAAGGCAACTAGATAAAGACAGCTGTAAAAAACAGCTGTAGTGTGTACACCTTACTAAACACCTGAGAATTCCCACAAAAAAGGAACACCTTATAAAGGCACCAGTGACAGCAGTCATTTCTGTTGGAACTTACAAATATTTACAAGACACAATTCCTAGGAATTCTGTCTTTGATACTTCTGGTGTTCACAAGCAAACTGGAAATACAATTCATTTAAACCTCATTCACTTTTCCTACTACATGCAGTGAAATATTCAGTGTATTTCATCTTTGTACTGTGGCAAAACATCTTGCCCAACTATGAAAATATACGTATTCCAGCCTGAATACATTACTTTGTAGTGCATTCTAGCCAAATCAGTGCTGGTTCACTAGCACTAGTAAACCTTAAATATTCAAAAGCTGGTGAAATATGCAATGAGGAAGGGGTACAGCTGAAGCAAATTCTTTCTTAAAAATTTTCAGGTTATTTTTTCATGACTGCTCATCGTTTCTTTTTTTTTAAAAAAGATACAAATAAAATTAAGCAATAAAATGTGAAATACACTTTTTTTTTTTTTTTCCTGGAGAAGTTAACACACTGAATGTTGTCATATTACACTTTCAAACATTCTGGTTGCTCTCTCAGAAAGGTCAGGTGACTCACCCTAGAGGTACCTATTTCTCTCCTTTGGCTATAAAGGGAGTTTAGAATTACAAGCCCAGATACAGATGCCTACTCTGGATCTGTTTTGGTGAGATGAATCTCTCTTCCAAATATTAAGTAGGAGTAAAGTATGTTGGATGTTTGCTGTAAGGCAAAAGTACTTATTTTATTTAAACAGCTCAAGCATGTTACCACTATTTCTGTGCCTCCTACATTCTGCCTCTGTATATAATAGTACCTTACAGAAAATAAATGAACTGACAAGTGTATCTGAAATGAGCAATAAATAGTAAAATAGTCCAGTCAAAAAGTCCATTTTTCAAAGTCCATCCATCACTTGTCAAACTCATACCCAACTCCCTTGACCCTTCTCATTATATATATACATAAAAAATCATAAAAGTGCATGTGAAGCTCTTCAGTGAAAAGGAACTCACTCTAAAACAGAAAACACCTAAGTGTGAAAGACTAAAGACAGCCCATCACAGCCTCACAAAAATTGAGCTCCACAATTACAATATTGCTATATATGATGGACAGAGTCTGCAAAATCTTCTGGGATGAAAGCTTCCAAACAAGATCAATAAAGTGATCTGTGATAAGGGCCACAGCAAAACCTCTTTAAATAATTATATAAAACTAATTTGTACAAAAACTTATTCCCCAAGAGTCTTACATTTCCCCAGTTGTTTCGGGTAAGCAATTTTTAATGGCTACCTTTCATTCACATCAGAAGACCTAGAAAGACTTCCAGGCTGAGCAGTCACTAAGTGACACAATTCAAGTCTTAAAAGTTTGTACTGCATGGTCTTATCTTCAGATTTATGCATCAATACCTGCAGATTGAATCCTATGCCACAGTGATCAGTGATGCAATCTGAGAAACACTTTCAATACACTCATGGAAGCAAACCAGATTAATATTTTCTTAGGTAAAAGAATCAATTTAATTCTCCTTCAAAGTAGTAATTCATTCAGTCACTCATTGCCCAATACTTTCAGGACACATCAGATTAACTGTATCTATACCATGGCAAAGGCATAAATCAGTTTGTTGAACCTGAAGTGTATTATCCTTACATGTACACTGATGATAAACGCCTGAAATAGCCCAGAAATAAAGCCAAATTCATTCACATGAAAGACCTTATTCTCCATTCCTTTATCTTTTATACACATACACAAAAGTTTCTGAAGTGGACATAAACCTCAATCGCCTTCCCCTGTTCTCCCAGGATCCCCACATGCTAGTACTTTATAACCCACTTGATTTGGTGAGAATTAATCCTCAAAAAGTGAGGCAGTCAGAATCAGGTACCAGGAAGTCTGATTGTTTCAGTCCAAGAACTTTGTTTTCTTCAAGAGAGAGAAAGAACGTTTATTCATTCATGGCGTGTGTAAAAATTACATCAGTTGAAAGATTCAGACTCTGCATCTATGTGTGCTAACAGTAATTTGAAAAAAATTCATGATGACATGTTTGAAAAATGCATCCTAATAAATTTCTTAAGAGATCTGTTTTTCCGAATAAACAATGCTGGAATTTACAATAAAATCTAGATGTAAACTATCAATTGTTGTCTCCTGGTGCAAGACTTGGCAGAACTAAATTTATTTAATTTAATTTAAGCAGCTCTGAATTTACTATTTTTCATAGCCTTCAGACATTTCAATGTCCCGCTAGCAATAAAAAAAATTACCTACAAACTCTTAATAGTTTTAGTAGATACTGTAAATTAGGAATGAAGAATAATGTAGAACTGTGTGTAGTGCAGAAGAATTAAATAATATAATTATGAAATAATACTTCTTATAGCTCGACATGACAAGAACACGTTGTTACTATAAATTCAGGGTAAACTATTTTGGTATTTTATTACTGCCATTACCAGCAGCAGCAACTATGACAAGTTTTTCACACAGTAAAAGAAAGTTTTTAGGAATTTTATATATCCAGAAATGTATTACTTATGAAGATTACCATATCATTTAATATTTTACCTGGCATAAGAAGAAAACAGTATTTTACTAGGAACTGTGATGTCCTTCCCTTATCAGCTGAAAGAGAACTCTTTCCATTGCCATTATCAAATTACGTTCAAAGTCTCGTTATTTATTACGTAAATACAATGTATCTAGTGGATGAATATATTGGATGTTGATAACTTTTTCAGCTGCAAAAGAAGCAGTTTCCTCAAGGGTGAAGTTCATCTGTGCATACTACACAAATTTCATGGGAATTTCCAAGACTGAATGAACTCTGGTCAGAAATCTGAACCACTTTGGTTGTTAATTAAAGGCCTGATTTTATGACTTAGCCTTCTGATGTTCATTTCGTAAATGAAAAAATTCCTAAGAATGCAGTAGCTTTTCTCTTAGTTCTACTGAAAAATGCTACAATTAATTCCATTTCCAAAATAAAATATGTATGTGGTTAATTGATCAGAGCTTCCTGACACTTAGACCATACTAGGACATTACTCAAGTCTGTAACATAACATTGTGATAGCTTGTGATATGCAAGATTTCCTAGAAATATATCCAGTCTTACCTCTATCGTTTGACAGTGGGCTGTTAATAGGAACTAACTACTTTTATTGACACATTCAGAGCTGCTTTAGTGACCAACAAAGATGATTTCTTAAGCTTTTCTCTGCTTTCAGAAGAGTGTATGCCCTTATTTTTTCCCACCTGAAAACTCTGTAATGCACATCTGAACTTTAGAAAACACTTTTACTACCAACATTACACATTTTGTGGTTAACAGTACTATGGATGCGTAACATTGTAAGGAGACCCTTATTTAAAAAAAAAAAAGCGGGAACATGGAATCTGTTTTCAACATGATAACAAGAGAACTGGGTGCTTTTGATATTAATAAAATATGAGCCACATAATTGTTTCCTTCTAGGATAGTGCCAGATATACCCTTGCAATGTGAAGGACATTGTAAAATGTACTGTGATCACTCTAATTAAAGATTGCTTTTAAAAAATGCTAAATTGATTTTTTGTTGATTCCACACTCCATACTCTTCTATCTGTTGTAGAATCATTAAGAAATCATAGACATCTCTTTGACCTTAAAGGATATTTTACCACATTTCTACTATTTATATGAAAATAATACCAAAAACATCAGTTGATTTTAACCCAAATGGCAATATTGGAATAAGGGAAATCATGAATTAGTGGTTTAACTTTTATCACTCAGCAAAACAGGAGATAAATCTAAAAGATGAAATCTAAAAGATGAAACCCAGTATCATTATATAACATACATTATTTTTACAAGTTGGTTATTTATGGGAAAACACAGAGTAAACTATCCACCTACATACCACTGTTTTTGTGGTATGAACATATGTGGCCTCAAGCACTGAAACATTTGTTTGCTTCTACATCCCCTGATTACATCTGAGCTGTATTCCAGACAGAACTGTTTCAATTTTTTGGTTATTAAATCATCAACATCCATATAATCCAATTTGGATACAAAAGAGAAATTATTAGCATGACCATGACTTTCAACATTAAAGCTCCAGTTTTCTCTATTTCTTTTTTGCTTCAGCTTCTACAAAGGAAAAATGTGCCGTTCATGACATGATAGTGCAGCAGAAGGAAGGTGTAGAGAAGGGATGAGTCACTCGCAAGCCCTTTGCAGGCCTGGAGAGCCCGCTAAGCTGTGAATGCTGAACAATTCAATTTATGAACAATCCAACAGAGACCTCCTGTATCTTACAAGCAGGTTCTGTATCTACAGCATGCTCAGAAGGCTGGGGAGAATTAAGAAAACCAGCTCCTGATAATTTCAGTCTTACTGATTTGTAAGGTCTTCTGTAACCTTAAAAATAAAGGGACTATCCTTGTTATTTGTGTAAATGAAAGTACATACTTGGGAAATTAAGCCATAATTATGCAATAGTAATATTTTTGAAACAATGAAATTATAGAAAAGAAAAAGTTCAGTCCTTGTCTGTTTAGTGGGAAATACCCATCACTGACCAATCATAATAGATGAACATCATGAACACAAAGAAATCATTTCAAAATTCAGAATCAAAAGCTGTTTTTTTATTATTAAAAAACACCACCTAAAATTATAAGATAAAGTTAAATTTGCAACCCAAAATTGGATACTAATTAGAGACAGATTGCTGGCCAGTTCTTAATATCAATGCAAGGAACAAATACATTGGATGTTCAGTATTTCTGAAATAGGAATACTCATTTTAAATTCCCAAGTAATGATTCAGGAACTTAACTTGACAGTTCAGTTCAGACAGTTTTGAAGAATTTTTGTTTTTGTAACTGTCTGGCATTAATTTCCAATACTACCTGCACATTTTTTTGCAAAAGAATTGGAATATAGAATGGGACTATAAGGCAGACCACAAGAGAAAAATCTGCTGTGTCAAATTTTAGACAAATGATTGCAAATGATGTTCTAACATTCAGCCATGGTAAGATGGAAATCTCATCATAAAATGTATCATCTCAGCTATCTTGATGAAGGTATTGATGATGTCTCAGTTGGACAATAGCACGCTATTTTGAGAACTCATGTTCCAGAAAGAGGAACAGGCATAGGAAATACCTAGGCCACCTGAAATCTTGGCATATGAGAGCAGATTAGAAAACTGTAGTTTTGGTCTATCAAAATGAGATCCAATAGGGGATAAAACTGCTGCCTAAAAGAACAGAAGGGGATAAACATCAGGGAGCAGAGAAAACTGAACTAAATCACAGTCCTAGTACAAGAACTAATGTGTATAAATTAAGCGCAAATGTATCTATGAAAGAAGTTGAAGAAAGTCCCCAAGCATTAAGCAGTGAATAGACAGAAAAACCTTTCAGTCTGAATAATAAGAGCAAAACAAACAAACAAACAAACAAACAAAAAACCTTTAACTACTTTCAAGGCAGAGTTCAGTATGTTTCAAAGGTACTATATGATGTGCTATCTGTAATATATCCTTTTAAAGCCTGTGTCTCCTAATTATAAAAGAAGTAAATTACAATTTCTTAAAAACTGAAATGTGATCTTCCTTTTTCAACAGCCAAAGTTCTGCTCTCAAAAAGTCTTAGCAAAAAATTCACAATGAGAGTATTCAACAATGAACTGAGCGGAAATGAAACTATTCTATTATTAGCTTTTGTTCACATTATATATAATGCATAAATGTTACTTAATATCATCCCACTACATTGTGTAGCAAAAGGGAACAAAACCTCCAGAAAATCCACCTAGAAGAATGTAATTACCTCTTAACCTATATTAGCATAATCACCTAATTCTACTGTTGACTGTTTCATTTTACATTAACATTTGATTCTATATATTTACTAAATGCTAATGAACACATTAATCTTTACTTTTCCAAAGCAGTCCTGCCTAGAAATAGTATTACGCATCAGAACATTTAATGTCTTTTTTTTCTAAAACAATTTCTTGTTGAATACAAGACTACTCACTTGCTTGTAAAAGCATTTTCAAACAAATTCTGTTAATTTTGAATATGGTTCACTAGGCAGCATGATCTCATTAATAATACAAGTTGCTAATCTACTAAGTCAAAATGCTCAGCTGTTTTAACTGCTTAACTTAATGGAGATTCTCATGATCTTCTGTAAGCCTCACAGAAGCTAATACTTTTCAAACAACAGACTTTCACTTCGCACTGCATTATCAACGTATGCTGTTGTAATCTACAAAATCTTTCTTCTAACCCATAAAAAGAATCAATGAAGAAAATGGTGATAAGGAAACTTTAGACAAAATATTCTTTCACATATAAATACTAACTAACGCTTGGTCTTCGTTCTTGCAGTTAGTTGGAATATTTTCAAACTATGTGAATTTTCATCAGAAGAGTAGTTTTGTCAAAGTTATACTGACCTAAATGAAGTTTTTGAGAGACAAATTCATAAGTTCCTGGGATTTCTCACACAAGGGAAAAAAGAAGAAAGAAAAAGCTTGATGTATTGCAAAGTGAAAAATCGGTAAACATTCATTTTGCAAACATACTCAAAAGGTTTTTTTTCAGTAAAGAACAAAAGCAACTTTCAAAAGTTATCACAAAATAGAGATATTTTCTTCCAGCTAATACACACTTCTTCCATTCAGATTGCATTTAAAGCCTTTGTTTTAAGGTTTCTGTAAAGTATAGTTTACTTCCTCCCATGTTTTTGCTTTTAGCTTGTAAACACATAATACAGACAAATGTGCACAGATCCTTATATATTCCATAAGAAAATAACAAACGGGTAACAGATGAGGAGGAGGCTAGGTCAAAAGGAAATGTAAAACAGGAGCAGTCTCGTTCTACAATGAAATCTGAGCTTTTGTATGACAGGACACTGTCTCAGGGTCTTTCAGCATGATGTTCCATTGAATATGAACTTCTTTCTTAATGTTGACAAGAAAATTATGTTTCTTCTAATCTACTGGGACTATGGAATGTCCTAACACTCAATGGATTTTTAACACCTCTGATAAATCTTACCTTTGTCTGGGCACCTTCAGAAATCAACCTCATTTTAGAGAGAAAATATCAATTTAGAAAGGGGCTAGAAAGAAGGGAAAAAGAAAGATTTTTTCCACTGATATATTTTTCTAAGTGCTCATTTGATGCTGTTCAGGGATAGCTAGTGTAGTGCAGAAAAGAAGATTGACAGAGACAAGGCCAAGCAGAACAAAAGATAAGAACATGTGCCACAGTATTACTCTTTATCATATAGATACTCAGTTCTTACTTAAGTATTATTTTGTGTGTTTTTCAAAGAAATGGTTAAAACTGTGGGACAGAGGAAGGGAGACAAAATTTCAAGGGTTTGGAAATACACATGATCTCTGTCACCTTTTATATGAGCATTAAAGAGCATCTTTACTTCACTAATAACACTCTTCTGTCAGTCAGATCTTTGACTTATTCAATTTTCAAAGTGATGGTAGTCATTTACAGAAAAATATTTTTCTGTTATTTTAACTCTTTCAGCTCAATATATTACTTCAAGATTAATATTTTTTATATCTGCACAGAATGATATGGTGTCCTTTTTGGTTTTGCAGTTTTACAATCAAGAAATGACAGCATAAATCTTAAAAGAGTAACTTTAAATATTCAAAACAAAAAGGCATGTAGGCAAAAGGTAGATTAGCAGAAGGCCAAGGGTTCTAGTTCACAGGGATATAAAATATCTTGAGAATACAGAAATAGATTTTCCAAAATTGATGTTGAATAACTCCTAACATGTACAGCTCTTCCCTCCTTATACCTGAATTTTAGATCAATTCTTTCTTGCATTCAAAACAAAATTGTATCTATGACATTACACAGACCTAACTTCTTTTAACTTGAAATCCAGTAATTCAATCCAGTCATTCAAATGCACAAATGCTGATTAGTTTAACAGAATTTTTTTCATATGCACAGGTAGTAATTGATAACATGAATCTTGAGTTTAGTCAAGCCATTTTATACAGCTGAATCTGTCAACTTGCAAAACATCAGTTTAGAATTAATTCTTGATATCCATTACCATTGCAATCAAACAAAAGGGAAACGAAATAAACTACCAGGAAACTAGAATTATTATTTTCCTTACGTTGCTCAAAGAGCTTGCAAGACGAAAAGTATACGAATTGGAACTGAACACACAAGAACTAAGCGGCTATTCTGTCACACTGCATTTGACAAAAAGCATTCTCAAGGTTCTTTGATTAAAGCATGAAACAGGCAGAATAAGCAAGATACCTGCAAGATCATTCATGGACTCTCTCCTGTAGAGCTCAATAGCTGATCGCATTTTTTCCACAAGATTTAAAAACAAAGCCTGATACTTTTATCCTGCTGGTCACAAACATCACACGGAAATTAGTGGGCACTTTAAATAGAGTCCAAACAAATCTCTAACTATGGAAGTACTGCAATATACTATTTTAATATGTATTTTATTTCTTTTTTAAACGTATTTTAAAGCAAACTGCTCAAAATTCTTACTTAATAAGAACAATAGAAATATCTTACCAAAATTGCCACTGAGTAGTCAACACGTGCCTCAAATGAACGGTAAAACTGTATAGAGAGAGAATCCACACCTGCAAACTTCTAGCTGTTGCAGACAAGCAGGGAGTAGATTAATCATACCTGGAGAAACTGGTTGGTTTTGGCATGACCCACGTCTCCAGCCTCCACCTGGGCCCTTGGGAGCTTCTGTTCTGTTTCAGTCAGCCAGTCATTAAAGCTCTTCATGTCAGAATGAAAAAGCCGCCACTTTTCCAGAGACTTGTCAAACCGCCTGCAAGAATAAAAGGAGACAAAATAACTATCTATTGATACCCTATTTGACTACAGAAAAAAAAGGAAAAGTGTTGAATGTTTCAGGTTACAAGAGATGCTATTTGGATGGCATTAAGTATTAACATTTCTAACAGTTAAATCAAATGGAAACATGGTAGTACTGCTGACCACTGAAAATATTGTTAAGCATATGTACCACCAATCAGTGCCTCCTCCAGTTTTTAATCCTATGTTTTAAATGAACTCCATGGCTCAAAGCATGTTTTAAATTAACATCCTTACTAGCTCACAATAATTTACATCATAGGCTTAATACTTACAGGCCACAGTGTAGCTGGGTATACTTCTCTGCTAATATGCTTAGATCTTAGCATGAAGAAAACAGCACTATTGAGGAAAAGCTCCTATAGCATCTCAGGCATTTGCTGTAGTTACCAACACTGCAACCAGTGACTGCAAGTGAACATACTGGTTGTATGTTGTGAACGTAAATTACTTTCAGTTCCCTTTTCAAAGGGAAAATAGCTTGAAAGATTTGGGATACATCTGACCTACCATATCGAAAGACAGAGGACGAAAAACCAATAGATACCTTCTTGAAGCGCTTAGCTTCAGCCTCAGTCCCAATTGTAATTAAAGGACTTTTCTTTTGTAGAAATATGAATTGTAATATTATATGCTATACAGATGCAAAAGACTACACTTTTAATGAAAACTGCTATGATGAGAAACTGTCCCAAAGAAACCCAAGCATATAGTAGAATTCTTCTCCAGTTTTACTAAAGGAAATCCCCTTTTTTCTGTCCACCTTCTTCCCTCACAGTGGATATAAATGTCTGTTTATTATTATTGTAATGAAAATGCAACTCCCCTCAAAGGAATTTCCACTTATTCTACTACTTCCTGTACTTTTGTTTTATTCTTTTTTACACCTATGTTTCACTTAAATTTGATTATTTGATGAGGATAGCGATGCAAAAATAAAAATGCTTGAAATACAAGGATGATTGAAACAAAACTATTAAAAATGGGGTTTCATACAATAAGCAAGGATGAAAAAAATTGCTACCATGTCTGCAGTCTACAAGACCATGTAAGCATTTCTAGGGCCCTGGGAAGATCCAAGTTTTCTCTGCCCAGAGTAACTTACTAATTTTCTCATTCAAGGTCTGTTTGCCTTAGCCACTGTCAAGTATTCATGAAGCCAGAATGTGTTTATTTTGCAGATGGCCAACATCTTAAGGAATGCAGTCATCCTATGTTTTGGATTGCTGTTGAAATGTGATCACCAATGAGAAATTAGCTAGGATCATCATAGCAGATGATCCTAGGAGATCATCATTAAACTTGCTACTGTTGTTTAGTTTAATAATCCTCCTCTGTGGGCTTATAATAGGTTTTAGGGTGTACCTAAAGGATAACAACAAAGATGCTCCATCATTTTTCCAGGAAGTAATTTGGATCTATATGGACAAACTATATGAATGTTTGAATGTTAAAGAGTTTAACTCACCAAATCAAATCAGTTTACTAACACGGAAGACAGGCCATCTCTTCTTTTATACTAATGATTTTTCTTTCTTAGAAGAAAATATAAGTATTTCTTTCCTCTTATTTGTTACACATTTCCAGCTTGCTTTTCATGTTTTAAAATCTTTTAATGCCACAAAGGATGCATAGCAGTATATCCCTTCATAACCATCTTTATAAGGACATGCAATTTTCTCTAGACCTCCTTTGCTGGTAGACCAAAAATATTTATTTTGATGAACACACCCCTGTAAACATGCAGTTGTCTTACTCTGAAGATACTGCATATAGTAATCACTTTTGATTAATATACATAATAAAGTTGGACCAGCAAACAGTTAAGTGGTGACTTTGTACTTATTTTGTTACAGTAACCCTAACATAGAGAAAATAGAAGGCAGAGAAAAAAAAACACAATTAAATATCTCCGTCAATGGTTGTTGTTAAAAAAAAAAAAAAAAAAAGTTGATCACAGAAAGCAGCTGAGATATAAATGTTCCTTACACAATTCTACTGGTTTGGTCATAAGATGGTGAAGGCGAAAGAATAATAGAAACTATTTGATTACAACTTTTTAAAATACATTTTAAAAGGACAGAGCAGATTTTTCAGAGTTTAAATCCTGCAGAGAAGAGTAGACCCCTAACCACCCGTGAATCACTATTTTGTTCCTCAAGCAGAATTTGATTCATTGGTCCTGAGATTAATAATTTACAATAGCTATTGCTTAGTCCTACCCAGTCTAAAGACATATTCTAAACCATTCTAATAAATGACAAATGACTTTATAATAAATGACTTTATTGGAAATGGACACATACAAACTATCAGAATATCTTTGTCTGTTTTAGTGATTTTAATATGGCTGGATGTCCAAAGAAGCCACGATAAAGAATATGCCAGGTCTTAGGACTGAATGACCAAATAAACAGCCATGCCATCAGTAATGATGCCAAGTAAAGATGGAAAGAAATGCAACCTGGGACAAAATAATCCTTCATAATATTCAAAATACATAGTCTCACTAGTTAAAATTAAAAAACCTGGGGAAAAAAGACTTAAGTACAGCAGGTAGTTTATGTAATGAATCCTTTAGGCCTTTGTGGGCTTATTGCCTTCCCTCTGAAGTCAATACAAGTCTCTTTGTTCATTATAATGAAAGCTGAAGTAAGTTTTTAGTATACTATGAAGCTCTTATTTAAATAGAATTCCCATAGATTTTATTTTGGAACCCAGTCTTACCAACCAAGAAACTGTCTGAAAAGATTAAACGTAAAAAAAACAAACCAACCATAAAACATGTGTCAAGAAAGAAAAATAGGTACAAAGGTTTATAGTAACTTCTAGACAATAGCAATTGCTGGGATTTTGCTATTGAGGAATGAAAATGAGTACTACAAAACATTTTTCAACAATAAGCACAGATCATGCACTCAAAATATTTTTACTGCATGTATTAGAGGAGTTTCTTTTGAAAATACATCTCAAGAAGTGTTAAAAGTGTTATAGTTTATAAAACATCTTATATGTGACTATTAGATCTTGCATCACTACAGTTTTCTTCTATGCCTCACTTTTCCTCCATTCATATAGTACAACACTCTTCAAATGTCCTGGTATTTGTTACTGATTTTGCCCTGTCGACTGTGTCCTTTGCATTGTTCCCTCTCCATCAAGTAATGTCAGCTGACGACTTCGCAATTTTCAAACCATGGGCTTGAATGTGGTCTACTTTTCATTGCTATTATGAAACTTGGCCATAATGACAGAAAAACAACAACAACAACAACAACAATTATATGCTTTCAAATTACTGGGATACACTTGGATTCCTATTTAATGTTTAGGACAGCTCTATTTTGCTACAGATGAATGCAGGAATTGTACAAGATCTGCTAAGCATGTTGCATTTCTTAGCAACACTGTAAGCAGCTAGATTATTGATCCACTTAAAAATCATAGTCACTTGCCTAGCTATTTATTAAAATGATTGTGACAATTTTTCCATTACTATAATTTATTTTTCAAAAACAGAAAAAAATAACTGACAAACAAGCTTTAATAATTGTTTTTAACTACCTTAATCTGAATTGAATGGAAAGTCTTGGTTTACATTTTAAAAAAACCCCTAGAAAATAATAGTTAAAAATCTTTATTTCTTTTAATCCAGCATGTTTTCTCATTTTGGCCACTACTTTAAAACAGCTTTCCCCCCATTCCTCAAAAAATGAAATTACTCTTCTCAACATGAGGAAGTTTACCAGAAGCTCAAATGCAAAAATGCAGTAGGAGTTGATATCAGTATCATTAAATTTGCATTCCAGCAGTTGCAAACTGAATCTCCATTCTTCCTCCCCTTGTTTTGGCTAGTAGGACTTGTAAGGAGAAATAAAGAGAAAAGTTGCAGCAGGGAGACATGCATAGTTAAAACTTACTACTACTTAACGCTCATGGCTTAGAAAAAAAACAAAACCTGTTGTTACCCTCAATAAAGTAAGAATGTAGTTAAACCCACATTAAGCATCGGTAAAAAAAAAAAAAAAATCAGAGTGAACTTATGGACAGGCAAATGCACTAAAAGTCAATGCTCTTTGGATAATTAGCTATATTCAACTGCTGTTACAATGATAAGAAAAAAATGCAGCTGTTGCTGTACCCAGAAATCAGCGGCAGAGGAAGCTCCACTCTAAATGGGTGGCGAAAGGGATCATCACCGTGCGCCTTCAGGCTCACACCACATTTTATGGGACCACACACATCCTTTGTATACCTAAGTGCTAAATCTGTGTAATTTCTCATTTTACAAGCAGTACTACTTTGAACAACTTTTTAAAATTTAAGAGATTTTTTTTCTTCCCTTTTTTCTTTTTTTAAACATTTGCAAACCTGTTAACAGGTGGCAATTTCAAAACCCACAAAAGGAGAAAGCTAATTAACTATGCACATTGAGCAGCTAAGATGTTGAAGTCCTTGCACAGCAGACTGTGGACGGTAAAATATTACAAGTGAGTTCATGAAAGAGAAATCCTCTGAAGACTCTGAAAACTCAAAAAGACTATCTCTGCCTGAGGAATCCCCAGCCACCCAATTATGAGGTTAGGAAAGTACCATTACATGCCTTGTGATTCTTACACTCTTGCCTAGGTACCCACTCTTGGCTGCTGTCAGAGACAAAACACTGAGCTAGAAAAACCCAGTGCATCCATTCATCTGTTTCTTTATCTACTTAATCCCTTTCCTTTGATGGACATGTGCTGGGATGGTTTGACTATTAGGTGCTAGTTTGATATCTTGGCAGTTTTTCCTCTTTGACATACTATCCTGTCCTGTTTTCCCCAGCCTTATGCTTGATGAGAAGATACAACAGGGGACCCTGAAGCCAAGCATAAGATTGTATATGGACTACAGGCTAGACAGTATTACTTATATGCATTGTAAAGGGCTCAAGCATTGTAGATGAGCTCTGATACATGATCCTCTGTTCCTCTAATTCAAATATATGTTAGAATTGACAAGTGAAAAGCAACCGGTACACATGCCTAACCTTTTCTGTATGCACTGACACCCCAGAAGGGAACATATTCAACAACGGTTTGAGTGAGCTAAACTCCATCTGGGCAATTTCCTTTTTTCTCAGTAGCCCACAATGGATTTATTTTGCCTCTGGAAGGCAAAAAGCAACCAAAGAGAACTGCTGAGGAAATATGTAGCAAAATTTACATTAAGCCATAAATATGTTGGTGCTTTCTTTCCTTCAAAGATTATTACTCTACTAAATTTTTGAACTTGACTAGGGGAAAAACACCCATCAAATTAGCTGCAAGCAAAATTTGATATTCTTTGGCAGTATAGTACATGACAGTGTACAAAAAGATTACAAATCCCAATGCAGATATGCTTTCAGTGGAACTCTATACAATGTGATTAAACATGTCCCAAGACTGGTCTTTTTGAGAAGCCATGCAATGGTAGAAGACATAAAGAAAAGACTTTTGAATGATGGATAGTCACAAACATGAGATAGGGTGCAAGAAAATAATCTAATTTTGTAACTGTGCTGGAACTCATTCCTTGATATTTTGAAACAATGAAATCCACTTCTATGATCCATTCTGCCGTAGCAAAGCTTCACAGGAAAGTTATACTTAGTAGCCAGTTGGCCCACATCATTAATAACATGATTAGTTAGAAACCTTCCTAAAAGTCACGATCTGTATTATGGAAATTATAATTGTTACAGACATACAGTGTTATTCTTCATATTGCAGAAATACTCAGCAATCTTTATTTCTCTACTGCTGCTAAACACTGAACTGTAGGATTATGCTAATATTAACCTAAAAATTATGCAATTTTGTCAACTTGATTCAGTACAATTAGCACCTTGTAAAAAACACAAAACTTCAAAGTAGGAAAAATAATTATATATTAGTGTGTTACAGCATTAGCTTTAATACTTAAGGCCATTCTGACAGATAATAAAACATGAAAACTTGTTTTGGCCATGTAAATCCAACAACTAAATCACTTAAAGAAACAGCTAACCTTTTCACAGAACTTGATGTTTTCATTTTTCTTCACATAAAATAATCACTTAAAAGACATGAATTCTATTTAATTTACACACCCTCTCTGCATTTGGACTAAATGGGATGATTTTGTTTTCAACATCACTACATCTACCTTTTGCTCCCAGGTTTTGCTGGACATTCAAGATCCATTCTGGGACAAGACTCAGCTGTACATACTCTCTTCACATCTCTGTACTGTGATTTTCTCCAAATCAATAAGGAATGATAATAATAAAAAGTAAAACCCAGCCAAAATAATGATAACAACAACAATGCTATCCATCACAATTTGTTGTTATCGTTACCAAATGTGATTTCTCTTTTCTTCTGAGAAAAGTAGGTTTTGCAGTATCACATTCAAATTATAAACATTATAATTAAATTTTAAACATCTTAATATATTGGATTGTATTGAAGCCTTTGCCCCTGTAGTGTGCAACTCATTTTCTTGTCATACAGTTAATGATATCACAGCATTCAGTGTCCATCACCATACCAAAGACAAGGACAATTAAATTGCTTACGGAAAAGCAGAAAGGTGTGTGTCGTTATTGGTTTTCAGACATACAAATTCATTTTTATGAAGTGTGAGACCAACTTAAACTTATTAACTGTTTCTAATGAATAATTACACTAAAACTCTTGGGTTCTAAATGATGATACATGTCAACTGTTTAAAAAGAAATACTCCATATAATTTCCAATACAAACCTGTTTTGTCTATACTAAATAAAGTTTATTTACTATGTAAATGAATTTGAAATTTAACATTCCACCTTTCTTTCCAAAAAGGCCTTCCTCTCCCAGAACAAATATTAAGTGATGTATTTTATAGAACTTTGCCTAGGCACCTGGATTAAAAGCAGGCGTAAAATTTTCCCTAGAGAAAATAAAAAGTACTTGATTAATTAAGTGCGATTTAGGCAAGAGAGTAGTATATCGCAAGCCCCTTATACAAAAGAAATTATGAATGTCACTGGCAATAAGACTACAAATCACATAGCCTGCCCAAGTGGAAGTATAAAATATTGCCAATGACAAGACAATCCCAAATCATGCATTTTATATGAAGAGTGGCTCAATTTTATGGAAAACCCAATTAGCATTCTCCCTACATGAAAAGGGCATACACACATTTTGTTATGTCAGGTCATAACGCATGCTGCCCTCTGCAAAAGCGTCAGGAGGAACCTCATCCAGGGCCCTTGGAGCTGCAGCTAAGCTCAGGCCCCGGCTCTGCTCGCCACCTCTGGGCACTGCAGGATCGGGCCCTTGAGGGGAGGCCCTGCCCCGGTGGCCCTGCAGTGCCCTACTGCTATCCAACATCTCTGCAAAACTGCAGTGGGCCTGTTCTACTCCCCAAAACTGAAATAGCCTGCGCGTTCGACACAATGAACAGATCTTTCTGCTTTCCTTCCCAACGGCTGCACCTCGTCCCTCAGTGCGACGGCCGTCCTTCCTCAGCATCCCTGACTACCTCAACCGTGGCGAGCAGCACGGGTCATGAGAGCAGACCTGCGACGTGACACAGGCGGCACCAGTGCTGGACCTCCGCCACACGCTCTCTGGCCCGGGGCGTGAGCCCGGCCTCCATCCGGGTCTGTCCCGCTGACTGCCCGCTTGTGGCTGCAGTGCATCAGACAAAGTCCTGCAGGGAGTCTTCCAGCTGCGTTTCGTCTGAATCGAATGCCGTTTGCCCATTTCTCAGAGTGAGCCACAGCACGCTGGTATGTAAGCAGGGATGAGAGCTGATCCTGACCCAAACCAAAATACTAGTAGACATGTCCCGAGTCAATACTGTGAAACCTGGCAGCATGTTCTGGCTCCCAGGTTCTGCTGCATAGGTCAGGTCCATTCTGGGGCAAGACCCACTGTAGATGCTCTCTTCACACTCCCGAACCCTGATTTCCATGCAAGCAAACCTACGTGCGTGCGGGCCACGCTGACCCCATGGGGTACTCCAGCTTGGGGTACTCCAGCTTGGGGCGCCTGACTGGTAGATCACAACTGTGGGCCCCACTGAACTGCGCTCCCAGGTGCTTTCCATCCACTTTGGGACAGGTAAGAGATACACACTGTTTTAATTTAGAGTCATCTCGTAATAATTTAATTTGTTATAAATTGTAAGACTAAAATAATGAAAAGTCACCTCATAATAATGCAATGTGATAAAAATTGCAATGCTAAAACAATAAAAAGAAATCCTCATTTCTACAGCCTGGACACAGAAACAGCTGCTATTTGTCCAATTCCCTGTATCCACTGCCTGCCTCAAAATCCCCCCTACAGTGGTGGCTTTAGAGCAGGAGGAATAACAGAAAACTAATGATATCAGTTTTTACTGGCTGTTTACTCCTTGAGCCTGAAAAATGTGGCAGCCATACACAAGTTTATTTATCCCATTTAAGGTGTGGCAAACATGTCCAGTATCTATGTACTGGCATAAGAAAACTAGTCTTCCTAGTTTCACTGAAAATTATAATACTAACAGAGTACTTAATTTACTATCTTCTTAAAATACTGGTACCTATACTTGTACTAGGCGTTCTTTACCTTTCAGGGTTTTTCAGTCATTTAAAAGCCTCTTCATGAGTGACGCAGATTGTCTTAAAGGTCTACAATAGAATTTCATTTAAAACATTTTTTTCATTTATAGAATTCACTTCAGATGAGAAGCTTAAGTTTGAGTAACTATTGCAAGGTTTGACAGCAACAGTAATGTACAGTAAACATAGGTCTATTTTTCTGAGACTAAAATGCTGATGAATCTTTCAGAAATAGAGTGGGGAAAAATGAAGAAAATCGTATTAATACAAGAAAATACGCCTCATACTGCTAACCACAAGAGAATATTCTGAGTCTGTTTGGATAAAACACAGTATCTTTTCCATCTTTAACAAAAGTATCTTAAGTATTTGTGATACCAGTTACTATAACATAATAACAAACAAAAAATCTTATATATACACACATTAAGCATATTCAGTACCACTAAAACTTGATAAGTTTTTTTAGAGTGGTTGTGTTTGAAAACTTGCTTTTGACCTTTGACTACGGCAGATGATCATTTATTGCAGTTAAATAAAATATATGCAATATTTAGGATAAACAGGAAAAATGCAGTACATTTTGTTGAACAGTAACTGAACAGTAAAGGTTACAAAAACATTGGCAAGTTTTACCATTTAACAATTCAAAAATTAAATGGGGTGGTTATGAGAAATTTTTATACACACACACATATTCTATCGCTCTATACATGGTAAATTTATATATTCATTTACAAATATAAATGTTCACAGCATTATGCACATTAATCCTATGCATAATGAAAGACCCTTAATTATAGCTTATCAAGCTGGAAGTTCTTATGTCACGAACAGCAAAAGCCATTTTGATTAACGTGTATGACTGTACTACTGGTGATACAGAGAATCTGAAAAATGTGCAGCTGCCTAAGTGGTCAATATCTGGAAGTTAGTATCTATATTCTAAATAATGAGAAATAGAGATCAAGAGAACAGGCTCCTTAGCAACTTGATGACTCAGGGAAAAACAGAAAAATAACTGCTTTTCCTCTCTCTGCAGAATTGTGAAGTTAGGGAGTAAAGTCTTGGGCAAAGTGCCTACGTATTATCATAAGCCTAATAAACACTTGGCTTTGTCTTTTAACTTTCAGGCAAAAGTAATAGGTTTCTAGACAAAAAAGACCTTCTTATGGTCCAAATACAACAAAGCCCACTTATTCTTTGGTGACCTGAAAACATATTTGCTCACAATAACCTCATTTCCTATTTATATTGTTGATTTGGAGCATGTTTACACTGATACATTTTCTGAATTACAAAATCACGTAATTAACAAAGTAGTAAAAAAACCTAAGTAGTAAAAAATTGCCATGCGTGTACCTGAAGAGTAATTTAAAAGTAAAAGTCCTGACTTTCATTTTTTTCAAATATTGATTGTATACATATGTTTGGATGACAGAGTGTTAATGTACATGGTACACGCAAGACAGTTAAGAATATCAAATACACTGTCAGTCCAGCCTGCCAGCCCTACCAGTTTTGGCATTAGACTCCTGCTCTTTGACATAATTATTGTTGTACTATTGTCAGTGGTAATTTACTAGGTTTTCACACTCTGGCAGCCAGGGTGGCTTAGATGTCCAGGAATCCCGGATGAATGGCCACAGTGCCTACGCAGACCAATTTTACAGTGTTTGGTCAGTAAATGTTCCAATGGCACCTGGACTCTAGAGCTTAGATCTCCTAACTAAAAACCAGGTGTGCAGACACACAGGGTCAAACTGAGAGGTGAGAAATAGTTACCTGTATTTGCTCAGCCAACCTGATTTATAGGATTATAACCTATAAATTTATAATTTATTACATTTGGTGTATTGTGATTTAGTAAATAAATTAATTCATCTTAGTTCCACCCCCCTCCCTTACCTTCCCAGTCATCGCTCCAAAATAGAACAGGAGAATTGTCAGACTGATGAAAACTAGGACATGAAATAGGTGCATATGGATCAAGGTACAAGTAGCATTCTTCCCTGGAAACAGAGCAATCCATACCATTAATGTTTTAAACTAACTATGATCAGAACTTAAAAAAGAGGCATAATACGCCATGTTTACAATAAATGATCCAGAAAAAGGAGTTACATTATCTGATTTCTAATCATCCATCCACCAGATTACAAAGCTTTGTAGTAAGAAGGGATGAGTACTGAATAACCTCAAATTAGGAAAATAAAGTTGCCAAGACTTTTTCAGGTCACAAGTTGTATAAACTTTTGACTCAAAAGCTGTGCAAAAGAAAGATTATTTCTGTAGCAAATGAGATTGAGATCCATTTGACCAAATGGATCTCAATGGATCTCAGAAAGCCATCTAGTCATTGTAATCTTCATTCCTAGTCAGTGTAGAAAATAGATGTGCTAAATTTATACACATAGACATGGCAGATATGCATTTTCCCAGGCCCTTAACACTGAAGACACTTTCAATCTTAGCAGTCCCAAGGCAAACACTCACATTTTTTCCTGATCTTTGAATGTGACAAAGAAAGGGCAAAGTTAATTTTATGCCTCTAGTTCTTTTTCTAGCCCAACATCTTTTTAGCCAAAAGGAGTCTGAAGCTATTTGAAAGCTGCAAGTTGTGAAGTCTGACAAGCTTGCTTATGTTTAACAGACACATAAGTATTGTTAAATATTGATAAGTAACTGTTGTTTTTCCTTCAAATACTTGCCTGTGCATGTACAGTCACCCAGTGGATGACTTAAAGCAAGACCACTCCCAACCCTGACAGCTCCAGAGTGCTTTGGGGAATATAGTTTTCAGCCTCCCACTTAATTTGGCAAAATGATTCCGATCTTCTATCATATCAGGATTCCTGATAAAAAGATTGCTAACCAGTGACTCTGATGTTGGATGTACTAATTTCAGAAATCAGCTGTCTTTCAGGGCATATGAGGGGACTCCAGTCACCATACTTGCTTATATAGTACAATTTAGGAGTATCATCTATAAATACCTTAATATGTTGCCTTTGGAAGTTAAAGAGAAATGGTGGCATGAACTGAAATTCCAGTGTACTGAAGTGGAATTTAGAGACCAACGACTGTTTGCCTGCAGACAAGCTAAGCAAGTAGACCCAGGCAAGGAAAGAGGTGTCTGGATCTGGTCAGTTGCTGGAGACAAACAGGGAGCCAAAAGGCTCAGCTTGTTACCACTGAACAGAAAGAATTATGGTTAGTGGAATGGTTTCTTACACTGCCTGGTCTGTCTGAAGCCATGCTAGGATGTAACTAAAGGAGGAATCAGCAGTGCAGGTACATGCCACCACCTAATCTGAGTCATGCAAGTTCAAAATGACTGGACAGAATAGTTTCCAGAAAACACTATAAATTCTGGAGGTGAACCTCAGAGGCATAAACTGTGACTGCAGGTCAGTACAGGTCTGCTGAAGAATCCCATTCTCACAGTGCTTCTGTTTGTTCATCATTGATCTCAAAGAATAAAATAGCTGTGAAGACAGCTCGAATCATACAAGCAAGTTATTCTTAAAAAAGCTGTTGTTGAGGTGAACCTAGAGGCCACCTCTGTACCACCTAAGATGGTCAGCTACTGCTACAAAGGCCTTCATGAATCCTTCTGGGCAGTGGAAAGTCTAAAGGCAACATGTCACAGCAGTTTTGTTTATATGCAACCATTAAAGGAGAGGCAAGACTTTTCATCTGCTTTATGAATAAAAAAATCTGCCAGTAGCAAGTTGAACAAGAACTTACACATCCTTCTCCAGAATCACCAGGGAAAGAAAGATGAGTTCTGTTGAAAAAGTCTAAGATCATGCAGATTAAGACTGTAACAAGTGAGTTTAATAGAGTTTCTGGCTTTAGCTGTCTCCTACCTGAAATGACTTTTTTTTTTTTTTTTTTGAATCTAAAGGCTAAACAGAAATCTAGTCTTTTGGGAACACAGCAGTACAGCAAGAAGCAATAAAAGTTGAGTAGACATAGCCCATTTATCAGGGAAGAGAAGTTCAAATACTACAGGACTTTGATCTTTCATATAGTCTGGGTATCAGTTCTCCTGGATTGTGAGAATTAGTAACAAAAGAAAAGATCTGAAATGGAATTTAAAAAGCAGCTTTATTTTAACCTCATTTGTTCAGTTTAACAGTATTTATTCACATACAGTAAAGAAAGTAATTAGTGAAAGATTTGCCTATTTGGATTTTCAGTGTTTAAATTAGTCATAACAATATTCTAAATTTGTTTATGGTTCATTTAAACTTTGCACTGAGATGGTAGAACTATATATAATGTGAGAAATATACTGTTTTCCTCACATTTAAATAACCTTTACATTCTTGTACAACAGCACAGTAATTACAATTCTAAAGAACTGTAGTAAGATTCTAGGCATAAGAAATTATGGAGAAGAGGAAAAAATGAGATTTCCAGGCAGTTACAGTTCATTTCCAATTATTAAGCTGAGGATATTTTTGGTTAATAATTGTTAATTGAACTGTCAGGTGTATTAAAACAGACTTGATAGAAATGCCCATACTTTGCCACTCCTAATATGATCTAACCATTTAATAGAGCTTATTTTACATCTCCGTAGAAAAACTAAAAGTAATGCATGAAGCTATGCAGAACATTTGTTGGGCGTATTTCATTAAATGAAGCTTTCATAACTCATATTCTGCTGCTTTAGAGGGACCTGCTTTGGTGTGAAAAATCACAGCTATGAATCCTTTAAGTATTACATCACAGTAGAAAGCTTTGCACACGCTATTAACATAAAGCACTGGGCAGCACGACGGAGATGCCCATCTCTGAAACATTCAAGCACGATCATGTTACTTAACAGATACTACGTTTGGAGATGTGTCTACAGCAACAGGAGTATTAGGGGCTTTACTGCCCTTCTGTGGCGTACCTTTGGCAGGTGAGGCTCACGGAACCAATAATCAGTCCCAATAGGAGAAAAAGCTCAGGAACAAATTCAAGACACCTGTGGGTTCCATAACATTTAAAATTCTTGTGTTGGACTCTGCACAATTTTCTTAGGCAGAGTTTTCGGCTTTGTTTCACAACACACAAAAAAGCTATAGTCTCCAGGGCCAACTGCGGCAGAAAGGAACAGGCCAAACACTTTTTTGGGGTATACAACATGTACAAAAATGTTCCTGAGCTTTATTGCCCATTGGGACTGATTATTGGTTCCATGAGCCTTGCCTTTAAAATGCAGATCCTGCAATTTACCCAAGAAACCAAGGAGTTTGAAATTTGGAAATCAATCTTCCAAGAAGGTCTGGACTTTTCCTCAAGACACAATAATTAGAAACCTTGGACTGTGCCAATGTTCACTGTTTCGTTAAACTTGCAGAAAAAAAAAAAAAATCCAAGCAGGAAAAATACTGAGGAAGGCTCTAAGCAACACATATGGGCAGAAGAGCTTATGTTTCTGTTGGAATAATACCAATTTCTCTATTTCAATACTGATTCTCTTTCTTTGTTAGAAGGAAGTTGCTCTTCTGTGACTATTAATATTTAGCACAGTGAACAACTCAGCTTTCATAAAAAAAAAAGAGATAATCTTAGAGCAATAAGGTACAACTAAAAAGTGTGGATTTACAAGAGGGACTAAGGAGGCTCCAATTCCCCTACCCTTATCAGTCACACCCCACCTTACCCTGCTGCTGGCATTTGGGATCTGGGCATTTCCAGCCTACCAACACAATTTTTCTCAAGCTCTTCAGGTCTGCTCAGCAGATACACGAGGTTAGGAAGGGATGGCGGCTTGGGCAGCAGCCAGAGCGAACTGGCAGCACCTCCCGGCAGCCAGCATCACGTCAGAGCCCCACTGGCAGCGCGATTGTGACTGCCGATGACCTAGCAGTGGTTGCGAGGGCAACGCTGCCGTGTCACAGGCTGTGCTCCAGGCTGAACAGCTTGCTGAACGTTATGGAAACTGGGCTGCCCCTGTCCGTAGGGGATCCATGCAACCAAACCTGCTTGGACAAAACCACCAGGAACTTAAAACTATCATTACGTTTTGCTCAGAGTTCACAGAAACGCTGTTCTACAGTACAGCCTTTTTCATTGTCCATAGAAAATGGCACTGAAATAGATCTTCACAAAGACATTTTGAGATTCTCCCTGCTTTGCCTACAGGGCTAAAGAAAGCCTCAAAAAATCCCTCCTTGCCTGCTAGAGTAACCAACTAACGACAGTGGAAGCTCCTGCAATTGGTTTTCCACAGATACTTTATTTCCCTTTCTGCCGTAACTAGGAAACACAAGGCTGTAGTCCCTTGAGGATACAATCCTGACATGAGAATAGCTCTTTAAACTACAGCAACTTCCCCTTTCAGGGCGGGAGGGATGTACAGCTCCATTTACAAGACAGCTTGATTTTTCCAAAAAGAAATCCATAAAGTAGTTAAAACAAACAACAACAAAAAAACAGGTTCCCCGGCTCCTGCCAATTCCTGGGAATCAATATAGCTTTCTCCTATTCACGTAATCTCTCCCAAATAGCTATGGGAAAAGCTGCATTAAGTTTTTTAATGAGGGATGGATAGCTCCTTTTGCTCAAGCTGTGGTAAGCTGTATTTTTAGTTCTGTGGGCCCTGATTATTTCTGGTTCAGTTCCAGGTAAATATAGTGACTGCCATAAGTATATCCAGCGTCAGCAAGAAACCATACTGATATTAATGGAGATTCTGCAGAATAACAGTAATGCATCTACACAGAATGGACAGAAATTGTTATGAAAGTGCTGCATAACCGCAGAAGAAAAAAAATTGCTGACTATACACAACATGCTAAGTAAACAAAGATAAAAATACTACAGTCACCCCCAGATTCACCTTACATTTGTTAGAGCAATTTTTCCTCAATGCTTACACACACACACGCACAAGTGAGAAAGGGAAGTAAAAGGAATCCTACAGCTTTCTGTGCTAGTTGGGAAAAGGCTCAATAAAACAAGCTGTAGAAGAATAAAACAATCTTTCTTAGTTTTGGACATTAGCCCTAGGGAAAAGCTTTGACACAGCAGCGAAGTCTACTTATCTATGCTTTGCTTCCCTTACATGGCAAACAACTCAAGGCTCCACTTCAGGGGGTTTTACTAGATGGAATTACATCCTTGTATTACATAGTTCTGTAATTAATTTATCCTACTTACTATAAACATGTCTCAGTAGAAAACTGCATGACAGAAGAAGCTGCATGTTGGTAGACACCATACATAACACACCATTTATATTACTTACTTACAATATTAACAGAGTATTAAAATGAGAATCCCTAAAATCATATTTAAACCTAAGGGTTAGATTCTTTATTTTCACAAGTAAAATCTCCTCAATATCTCCTATGTAACTTTGAATATTTTCTTTTGTTATGATTTTTTTTTTTAAATAGAAGTTTAATAGAACACCTGTTTCCATAGGTTAGAGATGTTTTTGTGTGTGTGTGTGTGTACGTGTGTAATATAGACACATACACTTATTTTTGCACACACACACAAAAAGATTTTACTGGAATTATTCAGTCTTTGCATGGCAGATAAACAATCTGCCTGGATTTGATGATTTATGCCTAATATCAAATATACAGTCCTGCTTATTAAAATATATACTGGTGACTTCAGTGCTCAATTTGCATTTCAAAACATAACTCAACTACAAAAATGCTGACTAGAGAAAATGTTTAAATCTGAGGATTATCACACCATTGTAGCCAAGATTCCTTGTATTTTTTACCACTAAGTGGTAAAACCAGTGATGCAGTCAAAGCACAGCATTGAAATTCAGAGACCTGGACAGTTTCTCACTCCTACATAGAATTTGTATATCAGTCTGGATTAGTCACCTACCCTTTCTGAGTGAAACTGTAATAGCATAAAACCTAACTGTAAAGGATTTGCACAGATGGAGTGCAAAATTATATGTTTGCCACTGTCAAGGCTGAGGTGCCTGGGTACTAGGTCCAGTCCAGAGTGGACATATGCTGCACAGTCCTCCACCTTTGTTAGTCCAAAAAAAACCCCAGCCCATCTGCAATAGCTCCTTTGAGCACTGGCTATACTGCATCTTTCTGGTACATATCAGGCAGTCAGCTATATCAGGGTTATGCAACTGGTTAACATAAAAAGATTTGGGAAAGCTGTAAAAATTAAACTAAACCTAGTAAAGCTTTCGAAATGCACTTGTCCAGTAATGCTCTTGATCCTTTTAATGTTTTAAGATGCAGGTAGGCTTCTTCCTTCCCTCTTCATTAGTCAACAAACCTAGGGAGAAGTAGCACAAAAACATTCACAGTTGTCTTATTTCAAACACGCGCAGGCACATTGTAAAACAAAGTTCCCAAGGCTGCAGGTGAGCTGAAATCACTGAAACCAAGAGTGTGGTGGGGCCCCAAGGGCACCAACCAGCCTCTCTGTCCCCGCCCAGTCTCAGCTAGGCCACAACCTCCACCCCGACCCTGCCCATGGCCCAGAAGCTCCATTTCAGCTCTGCCCGGGGCTGTCGGTCCCTGCCCCAGCTATGGCACAGGTGTGCCTGTCTCCAGCCTTGTCTTCTGCCTGGACCCTTGGACCTATGTTGCAGCCAGCTTGTCTCCTGGAAGGACCCCTTGTACATACATTGTAGCTTGCCTCCAGTCCTGTCGTTGGCTCTGTCTCTGGGATGAACTTTGGACCCTTATTTCCATTTCTGTCACTGGCCTCATCTCCTTTTGCTCTTGACTAGATGCCCTGGATGGACCCTGGGCCTGGTTTCTCATTTTGCTTTGTCTGTGACTGTTGCTGAACCCGTTACCAGCACCCAGCTCTGCCCTCTCAGCTCAGATGCTGTGGGACTGTGCCCCAATGAGGACACAGCCTGTGCTGGGGTCACCCTCAGCTCCTGGCTTGTTGTCCCTCGTGGAGCAGCCCTGCTCTTGCTGCTCCCTGACATGGAGCTTCTAACTTACACCAATATCGTATAAATACAGACTAGTATTGGAATGGGAAGAGAGTTTCTTGATTACATCCAGGTTTAGTCTGGCTTTTGCAATCAGGATTTTCTGTAAACAGATGTATTCTGTTAATACCATAAGCAACTATCCTATGTGTACAAATACACTGCAAACCTATATCTATGAAGCTAGTTCAACCCCACAAAAGTAAGAACAGGTCTGCTTTGACCACCTATTACTGTACTTGTAAACTCCACTGAATATGAAATGGTCCAGAGAAAAATATGGTGTTAGCCATAGCTAAAAATCATGAACAATCTGTGGTACTGCCAGTTTCACAAATAAGAAGCAAGAGGCCAATAGATTTGTGTTCTAGAGGATGAAGAGGTCCTCAGTACCAATGGTGAGCTGAGACAGGTCACCCTAATTGCTGCTTCTCAGCTCTGATTTCAGGAGTCTAAAAACTGATAATAAATCCTTATTTTCATCTACCGGTTATGGGAATACGAAGTTGCACTTTGTCCTCTTCTTTTGGAAATGTAGGAATAGGCTAAGCAATCATCAGCCTTGGGCTCAAATTTAGCCCACTAGCTGAATAGACTAATTTGTACACCCAGTCTCCTGTCTCCCTTATAAACATTGCTGATAACAACAAAAAGGATACTGGTAGTCAGTTTTAGAAATAAAAAATGCTCAGAATAACTGAATGCTAATGACAGTTTGGCACAATGTTTACTTATTCTTCACATTACTTAGGGTCAAAGCAGAGTGTAACAAAGATACCCTGTTAGCTACTGCTGTTCCTTTTCTGTAAACAGGTAAGGAATTTGCTGTATTTTATCAGCTTGGCATTCTTCATAAGTGCAAGCAAACAGCCTGCTGTCATTTAGCCTAATTGGTGAGGAAACCTGATTGCATCCCAGGATTTACATGGGTGATAATAATGAAAGAACAGTATCAAAAAAAAGGAGGAAGAAAATGAGATTAGATGCCTTGCTATCTTGTGTGAGATAATAGCATTCTGAAGTTTCAAATAAAAAAGAGAGAAAATTTTAGTATAGGGAAAACTTTTTTTTTTTAAACTTCTCTTAACTTCTGGTTTAATGACCAGAAAATTTGAAGGTAAAACACAGAATCATTATTGCATGCATTTTGTCCCAAGCGGCAAGTTTATACAATACAACAATCTCAGATAATGACATGTACCAGAAGGCTATTAGGTATTAGAGAACTACTTTTATGTTTTCCAAGATGATCTTCTCCTACTCTACTCATAGACAAAACATATTAGAGTTTGCAGAAGCATCCACATCTCAGAAGTCAGCTGTGTGATAACCTTCACCAAAAATGTATACACCCTCAAACCCCAGCAGCATCTTGGAAAAAAACAGCCAGGCTGTTTAGCATTCTCTCATAGTCACCCATTATGCTAGAAGGAAGGGCAAAGTGAAACAAGGATCCTGTGCTCAGCTTCACATTCACCTATCTCTTCCATTTAAGCAGAGGGAGAGGTCAAGGGCAGTTCACTGAGGTGTCTCAAATTATTGTAAATGTTGAAGCATCATTCCTGGTCTGGCCTAGCATGATATACAATTCTCAGATGGTGGTAAAACTGTTCTACATTACTGTTTCAGCATTTCTAGTAGCTACTCTCAATGTTATGTGATACACTTTTCTATGTTATGCCAGTCTGTTCCTTGCTGTTTTGGAAACAGATGACTAGACTACAGAGTAAACACTAACCTGTTACTGAGGTAACCTGAGTTGGCAAGGAGAACGGATATGGTGATTGTGATTAGTCCCTATCTATCTTCCACCAGTGTAAGCACTACATCTTTTGTCAGATTCTTGTCTTCAGAGAAACTGAATATCATGAACCTGATTTCAAAAGCTAAGCATTTGTATCTTCTAATTTCTGCTATAGCAGTAGAAGATGACCTCTGAAAATCAGGCCTAATAAAGAGTGAATCCAGGTGGGAATTGACTTGGAGACAAGTTTCTTTCTAAAAATGTTTTCATATACAATTTCAAATGCTGCACACTACTTTAGACCACAACTGAAATAAGCTTCTTACAAAATAATTCATAACTCTTGGAAGAGTTGTGAGTTCTAATTCTCTTTTCATGTCCTACTGCTTTTATAGTAGTGCAATTCCACCAAAAGCAGTGGAATTGCTTCTGATTTACAGTGGTGTCAGAAAAGGGAAAATTAGCATTAGAATCATGGAAGGCAAGTGGTTACAAAGCCCTTGAATTTTTTTTGCCCTGGAATATAGATCTCTTCCTCTTAAATTGTCCAAAGGGCAACTGCCTTCTCACTGTTACAGAGGAACACAGACAAACTACTCAACAGCTCAGGTATTGCTTACAAATCTGACTGCATTTCCAGGAGACCTGATGCCAAAACAATATGATGACCAGCTCAGTATGTGCTACTGAGACTCCATGCTGATGTTGTTATAGTATGAGATTACCCTAGGAAAGAGGTGTACTTGATGCACATGCATTTCTTGAAAGTTTTATAATTTTGAAAAGGAGATGTTTGAGAATGGCACCAATTCCTTTCTACCCCATTTTTGTTTGAATGTTAAATAAGAAGCAAAAAAGGAGGAAGGGGAAATGCCATGAACTACTCTTTCTATGCCAATTATACACTCGTTATACTTCAGAAATACTTACTTTATTTTTAGTTTGAATGAAAAACTTGGTAAGGAACAAGAGAGGACCAGAGCCCAGAAACAGTGACTACAGTAGTGCCTCACACATTATTAGCAGATGTACAGGGTGGATAATGGAAACAAAGTTGCTAATAAACTCATGTCTAGCTATGTTCCTGTCTTAGTGGTGTCTCAATTCTCTTGCTCAAAACTATTGTTATGGTTTTCCATCCTAGCTCCTCCTAACCCTATCATTGCTGGAAGTCCATCTTGCATCTGGCAGAACTTTGAAAGTTCCTTTGCATTAGGAAGCAAGACAAAAGGTTTGCATCTATAGTGTGTACTAGTTGTCACAGATTTCAAAGAAAGCAAGGGATCTTGCCTGGCTACCTGGCAATCCATATTCTTGGCTCGTTAGCAGCCCACTTGGGAGAGAACTTACAAGATGGGTTGTCAGGCTTCCAGGAAAGGAAGTAAAAAATTTCTCCATTCCCAGTCTATGCTGCCATCTACAACTTCATCCTCTGCCATTAGGATTTGCCTTGCCACCAGTGCTGAGGGTTTTGTTTCCCAACATTATAATACAGGAGGCTCTTAGCCAGGAAAACCTGGGAAAAACGATAGCACCATTACTGTGTTCCTGAACTGGAAAATTCCCTTTCACAGGAAATTCTGACATTTGACAAGTTGTTCTTGTCTGGAAGAAAACGGAATCTCATTTATTCTCATGAGAGAGAATTCAACTCTGTTTTCAAACTCCTGCTTCAAAGTATTTGAAAGGAGCCAAGTGGCCCTTTGTGCTGGAAGTTCTCCCAGTCTATAGTTGAAGGCTATTGTTAGGATGACCCCTGCATGGAGTATGCCCCAGGCAGGCTTTTACCTGCTACAGGATGTGGCAGATCACAGTAGATGACAGCAGTTCATAGGATGCACGAAGACGGGGGGAACAGACCAAATGACTGTGCCTCAAGACTGGGAAGAAGAAGAAACGCAATTTCACCAGGATTATTATTGTGCCAGAGGATTTAAAGATAGTAAAGAGAATTGCTGGTCTGTTCCATGTACTGCAGGGACAAAGACTCTCTCATGGTTATAAGATAAATTTGTTTCTAGACTTACGTGCTCCCACAGTGTCTACCAAAGAGCATCAGTTCAGAAATGCAGAGACATTTGCCACCTTGCATTACTGGCAAACCAGAGTGCTTGTCATTAATTGCCCTGACAATATGAAAATACAACATTATTTTACTATTTCTATGCCTTTTGTTTGTTCACTCATGTGCCATGTTGTACTGTAAACACAGAAAAAGCATGCAGTTATTTGAAGTGGAAATGGGAAAAAGAAAGGAATTATAATTAAATGTGTTTGAATTTGGGGTATCTATATGGGAGCTTTAGGTTTTCTAACTTCATTTTCTTGCTTGATTATATTAGGATAATTGTTTCTAAAAATAATATTCGTCATAAGATGCTAGCCAGTCTTTCAACAGTTTAGTAAAACTAGTAATTCTTTGTTCCATGATATAAAAAACTAAATGTAGACTCTTAATTCTACAATTTCTACACAGAAATCAAAGGGAAAATAGAAATACTGCATGAAGGAAGGAAGTGCCTTAAAGAATCAGGAGAAGAAGATTCCCGTAACAGTAGGTGTCCTTCCTGCTTCTTCTGAAGCAGATCAAGGCTCATGAATCTGAGAGGAAAAGAACAACACAGCAACTTCCCAGCACTAGCTTTTATCTCAGTTTCCACCTAGTCAGAGGGTATCTTGCATTCTGACAGAAAGACAAAACACACTGGAAAACAGAAAAGCAAATTTTCGTTTTAGTTTGTTTTGTACACCACTGAGAGCACTTTCACTGCAAAACTGTCCCCTAGTGGGGTTTCCATAATGGTCTTCCAGTGTTTTACATGGTCTATAGTGCACTGCTATGCTGTGAAAACTTCTGCCTTGCAGACTGCCACTTCTCAAATACAACGTGCAGAAAACGCAAAAAAGAAAAACCTACCACTGAAGACTGCAGTTTTCGCTAAAGCAGCAAATAATCCACATTACATATTATGCTCTGTCAACACTTTCTCTACTCATTAAAAAGAAAACCCATTTCCAAGCGCTTTAGCATTCCTAACACCTGTCCTCACAACATCTCTGACCCTCCGCTTGTTCATAAGGACTGTACCTGAGAGAAATGGTGCTCCCGTGGCTGCACAGCTGGTTTGCAATACAGGGTTCCATTCTTGGCAAACCAGACTATTTCTACGTGATCCTGAACAAGTCTTTGAACTTCACAACTCTTCCCTTCTTATTTATAAAACGAGAATAACATAATTCTTTTCTATTTTGTAGGATGTTGTGAGAGCATTTAACCAGGACTTGGGAGGGATGCCCAATAAGAGGGTAATAGGGCCATATTTGGAATTAACTATTTAATATGTAAGACAACTTCCACTATTTTTTTATATCTTCGCACTTTATCAGAAACCAATCACATCTCACTGAGTAGAGAGGTTTTCTGCTACACAAGTGGAAACCATTACTGAAGGTTTTGTCAGAGTGCAGCAGTCAGGAGTGTGCTTCATGAGTCAGGAGAGGGCATTGCGTCTTGAGCGGCTACACAATACCAAGGCTTAAAATTTGAACTGCAGAACGTGTACCATTTAGGAAGTAATAATAGGGCATAACTTCAGAGGAAGACAGAGTTTGGCCTTGATATACCAAAATATTCAACAATTGTTTTCAGTCTTGATGGCTTTTAGAAAAGTCTATTATTTGGCAAAACCTGCAAATCATTCCAATTTTCATTACTTATTAGTACTGTGCAGGAAGAAATTGCAATTACTGTATTTTACATGCTATAATTATATGCATACTTGTGTATATATATAAAAGTTATATTAAACACTGAAGCATGTTAATTGATGTTCCAGCAAAATGATTAATAATTAAACAGTTAAGTATATTTTTTTTCCCAGCTGACATCCTGAAACTATTAATCTCCTGAGTTAATGGGTTCGGACTTGTTACTGTTTCAGGATGCCATGATGACTCTGGAACTTGAGATTTACTATTTTTGTCAGCATCCTATTTTCAGACATACTTTTTAAATCAGGGCTAGGATTTTATCATACTAAATACTTTAAAAGCATCTAGATTTTGGGGTACAATTCTGACATAAGGGATGAAATACATAACTACAACTGATTAATAAATTCTGAATACACAAAGGCCAGTCCTCTGAATCTATAAAATATGCTGGTTTATTCTAAATAACTATTCAGAATATGAGGGTATGTTTTTTCTTTCTTTGAGAGCAGAAAAGTAGACATTGTCTTCTACTTTTGGGAATATATGCCATCAATTGTTGATATTTTGGCTTTTCAAAGAATATTAAGGACTTTCTTCAGCTACATATTTCCTTATGTTTTGCTTTTCAGTAACTATGCTAGCAGACATAACATACAACTATCAATAAAGTACTTATTTTTTCTTTAGTGTATTGTCTCATTCAGTTTTTAAAAAAATCAGTTTTTCATATTATCAAATCTTCACAGCCCATATAAATGCTTTCTCAAAAGGCAAGCTCATAAGCCTTATACCCCAAGACTAAGCTTGGAAAAGGACCCAAAGAACTAAGCTTTATGGCACCCAAGTGTTATGCATATATATGTTTTACCCTGAAACCACCATACTTCCACTCTGCAGAATAAAGTGCTGCATCTGTCCACACAATGTGGACCATGAGCTTTATAAAGATGAACTGTTTATTTACCTTTCATTCACAAAATGGTTCCAAGTATGCCACTCAATCTGAGATGATAAAACTTCTAAAACTTAGTGACTGAAAGCATTTTCATATACACACAGACACAGATATATGTACAAAAGATTCAGTTTGTAACTATAAAAATTGAATACAAATATAGTTAGCAAAGAAAATTCAAGGATAAAATAACAGTCCAGTTCTGCAGTCAGACATAACACCTTGCAATAATAACTAATAAAAATGGTAGAAAGGGGCCTTTTGTTAAACAGTGATGAAGGAAACAGCATTACTTTTAGAATATTATTAACTAGAACTGCTGATAAATACCTAGCATATTTCAAGTAAAATGATGGTTTTTATTTGATTCTGATTGTGCTAAAATATAGAAGAAATATTTCCACTCAGTTATTCTGAAACAGACATTTGCTCTTTTGAAGCATTTTATAAATATTTAAAAATTTCAAGAAACCCAAGTTTTTTCTTTGTTAAATAAGATGGACAGGTATCTTGACCACCCCCCCCCCAAAAAAAAAAAAAAAAAAACACCACCACACCCTCTGGTTATTAATGTATTCTAGAGGTCTATATCAAGAAAGTACTTCACAGAAACTTCAGGAAATCTTACTGAAGAATGAAGGAGCCTTTAGCCATCCTAGCAGAGGTATACCTATGTCTTGATCTCTTTACAGAAATTCTCACTGGATGCACTCTTATCATGTCAAATGAGTATTGTGTGTTTTTTTCCCATGAGTATGACAGTTGAAGATACCAAATAGCTAGGCTTTTGGGGGTCCTCGATTTGGTACTTAAGCATATATTTATCACAGTGAACAATGTGAATCAATAGATGAGTTTATACTGCTTTTTATGCACACTGTTTTCAGCACTAGAATTTGAAAACTGCAGAATAACAATTGCTTAATGCTTCCACAAGGAGGAGTGTACTGAATAGTAGCACGATTATTAATGGTCTTTTTATGCATGTACAGGAAGTCAAACTAGCAGGCAGACTGACTTATTGTTGAAGAATAATTCCAAGTAGAAAAAGAAAAACCCTCCTCTTTTGCTGTGATGAACACTGAAAAATTCTTGATGGATAATGTAAGATTAGTGATTGCTTGGACATTATATACCCATATCATTTTCAAGTTTTATGCATTTATTCACAAAACTAAATACATTAAAGGAA
The DNA here is from genome assembly GCF_036417845.1 of Apteryx mantelli. Lineage (NCBI taxonomy): Eukaryota > Metazoa > Chordata > Aves > Apterygiformes > Apterygidae > Apteryx > Apteryx mantelli. Next base: position 93,650,891 of record NC_089978.1, read on the forward strand.
CTAAAAATTAAATCTCATAGAAACTATAATACTTCACAGGAATACAATATTAGAAATGGCTTCAAGCTGGTTATTTTTCTTTTTTTATTTTCAATATTTGTTCTTTTAATATTTGTAAAATATGAAATAAGGTATCTTATCTCTTGAGTACTTACAAATATCTCAAACTGAAAAATGATATATAATTTAGAAATTTTGTAAATTACATAACAACCAGCAGGAAATAAAACTATTTTCATACTAAGACACAATTATACAGGACATTGGAAAGCAAGAAGCATATGACAGCCTAGAATGACAAGATTCTAATCTTACTGGAGTACTAACACCCAAAAACGTAGCCACTGTGCATCCAAAACCCACATGCAAACCAGTTCTTAAACAAAACATCTACTTTTCTGAGAATAAAGGAACATTTCTTGTGACTGCTGGTTTTGCTACTGTTCGTTTTCTAAGTGGCAGTTAGCTACCAGAAGTTGTCTCAAGGAAAATGAATTACTGAGAAGAGTGGAGGTGAAAGAGCCTGGCAAATTCAATTTATCATTTGGCTATTAAAAACACATTCATATAACATCAAAGTGTGCACAGCTATGTGCATGCACACATACCCTGGCTTGCTCTGTATTAGGAAATGTTTAACATTCAAAAGACAACTGGCTCTACATAATTGTTTTTTAAAGAAAATGAGTGGTGCAAAACCCAAACATTTTTATCAATGTTTTTCACCAAGTTTTCAAGGAGAAATATAGAAAATAGCTGAACATTCTGAAAATTTCTTGTAGAAAATTTTGAAAATTTGGGAAAAGTCAAGGAGTTCTATAAAAACAAAACTCCCCAAATTCTGAAAAAGATACTGGGCCTATGAAAAAAGAATAACTACTGGCAGTATCTCCCAGGCCTGTGTGATTAGAGGCAGGGTTCAAGGAGGAGGAGTAATACCAGCAGTGGATGATGGTCAAGCCAAGAATTACTTAGAGAAGTCAACCCCACAGGTCCATGGCAGCAGACAGGCTGCATCCAAGGATGCTAAGAGAACAGGCCGTTGTCACAGTAAGGCCGCTCGCCATCATCTGTGAACAGTCATGGAGACCAGGAAGAGATCCTGATGACTGGAGAATGGCAGATGTTGCACCCATCTTCAAAAAAGGCCAAAACCATGATCCAGGTAACTACAGGCCAGCCAGGCTCAGTTCAGGCCCATGGAGCAAGTCCTCTTGGAATATATTTCTGGGCATGGGAAGAAGAATGTGACTGGGAGTGGTCAGCATGGATTTATCATGGGTAAATCATGCCTAACCAACCTGATTGTTATTCTATGATAAAGTGATGTGGTTTGTGGACAATGGAGAGCAGTAGATACCTTGATTGCAGCAAGCCTTTCAACACCACTTCTCACAGGAGTTTTATATCCAAGTTGGAATATTATGGTTTATATAGGTGGACAACTAAATGGGTAAAAAACCTGGTTAGATTGTCAGGATTGGAGGGTAGTAGTTAAATGGGTTGTACTCTACTTGGTGGCCATAACAAGCACAGAATCACAGGGGTTTATCCTGAGACCTGTCCTGTTTAACATACTCATCAGTGACTTGAAGAGGTGGTGGAGTTTGCAGGTATTACCAAACTGAGGGTCGAAAAAGTCCATATGCTCAAGTGTAAAGATGCCATTCAGAGGGACATAGACAGGCTGGAAGACTGGGCCAACAGGAACCTCGTGAAATTCAGCAACAACAAATGGGAAGTCCTGCACCTGGGAAGGAAGAACCCCTTGTAACTATACAGGCTGGGCACTGACTGGCTGGGGAGCAGCTCTGTGGAAAAGGACCTGGGCTGCAAGCTGGACGTGTACCAGCAGTGTGCCCTGGCAGCAAAGAAGGCCACAAGCATCCTGGGCTGTATTAACAGCAGCACAGATAGCAGATCGAGGGAAACTCTAACCCCTCTTCACTCAGCACTTGTTAGACCGCATCTAGAATATTGCATCCAGTTTTGGGCCCCCAATACAAGTCACCAACAAACTGGAACATATTCAGTGGAGGGTCGCCAAGGGGGCTGGAGCACTTACCCTGTGAGGAGAGGCTGAGGGAACTGGGCGAACAGACAGCTTCAGGGAACCCAGTAGTGGCCTTTCAACATCTATGAGGAGGTCATCAAGATGACGCAGCCAGACTCTTCACAGGGGTGCATGGTGGAAGGATGAGCCAACAGGGGTAAGTTGAAACATGAGAGGTTCAGACTAGATATAAGGGTTTGTTTGTTTTTTTCCCCCACGAGGACAGTGAAACAGTGGAATACATTCCCGAGAGGTTGTGCAGTCTCTGTCCTTGGAGGTTTTCAAGACCTGATTGGTCAAAGTCCTAAGCAACCTGGTCAACCAAGTGCTGATCCTGCTTTACGCAGGATTTTAGACTAGGTGACTTCCTGAGGTCCTTTCCAGCCTGAATTATTCTGTGATTTTCTGACTCTAATTGCAAAAATCAAAATCTTTTATAAGTCACCATAGCTAGATATTACATAGCACTTTGATCAGTAACTCATGACAGATGGAAATCCCTATCACATAGGGATAAGCTTCTAAAAGTGATTCTAATGAATTTTTTTAACCAAATAAAAATATATTTTTGTTCTATTTTCAACCCAAGGAAATGAGACTTTAGTCATTGTGCTGTCTGTCACTCATTTCCAACAATAAATATACAAACTTCTTTAGACAATTTCAACCAAATCTGACTGAGAAGTATCAGTCTCAAAGGTAATTATGTTGTTACTGGTTTCTGGAAAATTGGTTTTGTTTTGGGGAGAGAACAATGAGTATGTGTTGTTACTCAAGAAAAGAAAAGCAGGTAGTGCCTGTGGTCCATTTTGTTTGGCAGCTCTATTCTGACCCGCAAGCTAATACCTGTATTAATATGTGTATGCTCTATACTTGCTGTGGGAAGCACATGTGAATTTTTGGTGTTGTTTTTAAGTGTTGGTATCACAGCGTTTTAAATTCTGCTGTTGTCATAAAATACTTGTGGACAGAAAGAATAAATCACATCAGCCCAAAACTGGGGCTATACAGTCTTACAGTATTATCCTCATGTTGCTCTAATACAAAGAGAACTTCCTGAAGGTCTTAATGAAGTTATTACTAAACCCAATTTTCCTGAGTGATATCATGCATAATGATAAAGGAGAACAGCAATATTACTGTCAGTCTTATTTCCTCTTAACTAGTGTAACTTTTGAAAGAGTGTTTTCAGCTGCATGCTATGAATTAATCCCTCTTTAACTGGAAAGGAACTGGACTCTTAAGATAATTACAGAGCAGATGAAATATCTTAAAATTAAAGTCTAATTTAAAATAAAATAATATATTCCAGGAAGCAACAAAGTATAGCATATTAGAAAGAGCTACTTTTAATTGGTCAATGGTATAGTTCTCCCAAAAATACAGCAAACAGAAAATAGGCATTTTGTTTACTTTTACAGAAAATTTCTGGAATGCTCTGCTTAAATTTAAGAAGGGAATTTATTTTCTGTGTTGAATAAAACAATGTCTGTGGTTTCCAGATAAGTAAATACAAGGCTAAAATAATCTCAAGTGTATAAATTGCAAATGTTTTGAAACAGAGGCTATCCTCAAAATGTGCACTGTATCTAGTACTATAAGAGCCAATGCAGGCACAGTTTTTCCAGGGGCTGTCAACATACACCTTACTAAGAACTCCAGGCTGAGAATAACAAAGTGTGCTGGGCTCCTGGTACTAAAAATCTTATCAATGGAAAACTCTGTTTTCTGCTGTACAAATTCTACTTGGAGAGAGCATGGAAAGTGAAATGGACTATTCAAACAGAAAGCTGCAATAATGAAGGAACATACCATTTTCCTCTTCAATACTCTCACCTTCCAGAAGTAAGGCTATCTTTTCCTCTTCCCAGAAAAGAGAAGGGTGCCATGAGATACGGAAGATATCCATGTTCATTATATTCTGTGCGACTAAACCAGAACTATTTGCCAACAACTTTATGTCAAACAAAATAATAATTTGTTAGGAAATCAAGAACTGAAGTCCAACCCAGAATTCTACATTGCACTCCCATAATTTTCTGGATCAAACCAGCAGTAGTGAGTGGATTTTGCCAAAAACACCTCAAAAGCTGACTTGCTGTTCAAGAAAAGGAAATTTGACAACTCATCAACTCTACTGAATTACTGAAGCTCACCAGGGCAGAAGACAGAACTTTTTAAGTCACATAACTTTCTAAGTCTCTAAACTATTACTGTAAAGGTCTATTACTACCACCAAATTTGCTGCTTTCTACTCTAAACACAATGTAAAGTTTTTGACTCTTAGACACACAAGAATATATATATGTAAAACATTTAACAAAAGAAAAATTGCACACAAGCTCTCTTGGAGGAAGAAAGAGAGAATACTATTTATTAAATGACAGCCAGAACACTAACTGCTGAGAAATGACAGTAATGAAAACCATATAAAAAGAGAAAGTTATAACTTCTGACTTTTGCTATAGATGTTAGAAGACTAGGCTTCATCTATCGTCAAAAAATACTCTCCCAGGAAGAACTTAAGGTAGGTGTACCCTGCACCAGGGCAACTGGAGTGCAGCAATGCCCTTAGAGGCATTGAGGGAATTCTGGAAAGGAGCTCACCTTATGTACAGTTCCTGCAGCATCATCCCTCCTTCTGTGCACAGTTGACCAAATATTCAACTAACTAAAAAATGCTCATGTATCACAACCTACTGATTCAATACCAACAGTGAAAGAATGCCTTCATTGTCAATGCTTATAGAAAGTAATAAAAATCATAGCAAATAAGGCATCAGACCTGATGAGATACTGCAGCTCTCCTAGGCTATTTGATGTAGCTAAGCTTGAATGAGTTCTGCCAGTGTTTTGAAATGGCTGGACATAATTCAGGTCCAGCTGTGAAATACCATAGCTGCACTGGCATAGCATCACCCCTCAAGCAAGTATAGCCTGCATTTCAGCTGGGTTGCTAAGCTTAAGACACTGACTACAGTGTCATATTATCTCTGATATCTGACTTGAAGGCCCAAGATGGTTCATACGCAGACAGTTCAGAGGCAATTTGCTTCTGCCCATATCTGCCTTCATAGACATTTCCTCAGTTCCCCAGCCCACATATTCATGACTAAGCTGTAATATTTCACAGTGAAATTCTGTGTTTTAGTTTATACAGCAGAAAAAGTCACTACAATCATTTTTTGTATTAGTGTGATGCATTTTTGTCACTGAGCATTTTACAGTAAAGTTATGCTAACTTATGCTAATTGCCAGGTATGGAGGTTGGCGACTTAAAAGCATTCAAGATTCTTTTTCAGCAGAAACACTTTCACAGTCAGCAAAAATGCATGTGATTTCAGATGAGACACTCAGACCTGCTTAATAAAAGAAATTCTGAATTAGTTATTTTCACTTCATTCTACCCTACAAACTCCTTCAATTCCCATATCAAGAATTGTCCATATTAAGTGCTAATCATTCTTGTATGACAGTGATTTAATATATACATTTCTCTATCCAAAAGCTATAGCTTTATTTCTTGTCCTGTCTCATATTTTGTATTTAAGCTTTAACAAATAATTTTAAATTTTACCTGTTGCTATTCCATTTAGAAAATGGTCTTAGATATATTGCTCTATGAAAATAGGCATTTTAATGGGTGTACGCAAGGAGGAATTGTTTTCCAGCTTATGTTGAAAATTAAATCTTTCTAGTTAAAATCTAGATAACAAAATATTCCCATGTGCTTTGGGTATCTTCACATTATAAATATTGACAGAAAGCCATATCTAGATTTCCCATAATAAAAGCATTTATACGCTATATTATACCTGACCATGAACACCATCTTTTTAAGGAACCAATGAAACCTAACCATAGGTTAACTTGATGGTGTGGTATTATGGGGGCAAATGAAATGGTGTGCTTTCTGTTGTAAGAATTAGACTCTAAGACAACTGTCATGTAGGGCACTTCTATATAGTAAGAATGGTATGGAAATAAATTAACACTCATGCTGGCTGTGAGGAACAAGTATAACGAGCTGTCTCCATTCTGCCCTTCCCAAAACCTAGATGAACCATCTGAATTGCTGTGAAAGTCAAAATGGGTTACAGTAGCCTATGCTGCATATAACTAAGGCATGTTAAATATTTTGAGATTCCATTTAAAATGAAAAAATTTCTTTCCCTCATTGAAGATGAAATAATCTGTTCTGGTTTTTACTCTCAACTTGAGGCCAGGACTAAGGGTAAGTCTAATAACATCACAAGACTTAAAACCTCATCAGAAATCTGTGAGCAGACACTCTTCGATGAGGGAGCAACCATTATCTGTGTCTTTTCCTCAAAATGCTTAGTCCTTGCACAAGTTGCTATCTTTCCTGCACCAGCTGGGTGAAAATAGTGCCAATTAGCATTCATGCTTGTCATTTGTTTTGTCAGAGTTAAGGCAAGGATGAAAGTAATGCTGACTGGTCTTGATGAAAAACAGGTATGTTGATGTGTTTACATCGAAATGAAATTATACCGTTTCTTGAAAGAACCTAGGTTGGGATTAATCTCTCCTAATTTTAGCTGTTTAAAAGTAATGTGTCTAGTCTAAGCTTATCATCCAGCCTCCCTAAATAGTCACACTATATAGTGTGACAGACAATTACCTGTGAATGAACTGCTTTCTGAGGGTATTTCTGAGGGTATTTAATTGAGAAGGAATTTATACAACTACTGTAAAATAGGTAGCTAACACTTGGACAGCTGAAGATAAGTTAGATGATTCACTCCCTCAATGACTTGACACTTGCAGAGCCTTACTGGTGACACAGACGGAATCTGTGGGAATCCAAACCTGAGAACCTTGGAGAAGGAAACACAAATGGTCTAAACAACCCTCCAAGGACATCTAAAAAATAAGGAAAGCAGCAACTTCAGTAATTTCATTTTTATGTTCCTTAAACTAGATCCTACAGTCAAGGCTACAAGACCTTTTTTTCTAAATGTGACTTTTATCTTTTATTATTGATTTGGATAGCTGGATGCTTTGCAAGATTACCTAGTTGTGTCATGGACAGTCACAGGGAGATTCAGGTCCCTAAACACAGATATATTGTGCTATTTTAGTGAAAAATTCATGTGAGGCTGGCCCAGGACCAATGAGACAGTTGTGCCCTTCTGGAGTTAAGAAGAGGCTTACATAGGATATCTTCAGGCATATAAATGTTTCTAGACACCTTCATTTAAGCAAGTGAATTTCCTTAGTATTTTAATACTGTCTTGCTTTGCATTGGTCAACTTTCTGTAGCTGTTATCATTCTAAGATGATGTCCCATGTTCTAAAAAGAGAGCTATACCGTGAATGCGTCACCTGGGTCATATCCAGATGTTTCAGTATTATATCTATACATTCTCATCTTAGCAAACAGAGCACAGAGACCAAATCTGATTCATAGACACCACGGGCAAGTCCCCCAGGCTTACTGGTGGTGGTCCTACAGCTATACAGAACACACACAAGTTACTTAAAATTGAAAAATAAATGCCCTCTGTGTTTCTTTTTCCCAGTATCTTGATTCAGGCATCAAAAAACTTCTCAACTTAACAAAAAATATCAGTAAGGGATTACAATAAATATTACAATGCAGTGTCAGAAATGTGACAACAAAATAGCTACTTTTCTGCCGATTAAAGGAATCTTATGTATAATACAAGTTTTCAGTATGCATTATCAAGCTCTTATGAGTATTAGAAGCCAATTTAAGTCTACCCACAAATAGCCGGGAGTTGTACTGTTGTCCAGAAGTGAAAATCATGCTTAGTATAAGACTCTTTATACGAATAACTAGTTCCTTATGGTTATTCTTGTTATAAAAATTGTTGGTCATTTGTCATGTTCATAAACCCTTCAACTTGCTTTGGCATGGTTATTCTGGATTGATGATCTTTCCCTTGTCAGTATTCCAAAGCTACTAGACTATAATTAATATAACTAAGATCGGCATATCATTTTTTTTCCATTTTTTCAGAATTAGTAAGAAACACTAAAGATATCTGGTATCAACTTTCCCACATACTCTCACAAAATTTCATTTTTATTAGATTTCAGATTAATCAGATGAACATTAGTCTAATCTATAATGTATGCCCTGGAAGATAATTCTTTAATAAGATATAAAAAAGACTAAAATTAGTTGTCTGAAAATTAATAAAAGAGATCTGTTTGAATTGTAACTCACAGTCAAGAAAACAGTTTCCAACAAGTTTGAGGCTGAGAATTTTCTGCAAAATTAAAATATTTTGTTTTTAATCAGATCCTTTTGAGTATTACTCTATTTTTTCTGCCTTGTGCTTGAAGTAATGTTTTTTACATTCCTTCTAAGTGATTTGCAACTCCTATAGAATAATTTAAAATTAATGTTTTGTTGGTATATTTTGGAAAAGTTTATTGCACCTTATTGATCTAGTGACTTCTGGCACTGTTAGAAAGAAACACTTTTCAAGAGTAGGTGTAGTTGTTCATGGAAAAAAGACTGAGGCATAAATATCCTGCTACTAGAGAAACAAGGTCTTCCATGAGTGTCAAGTTGGTAAGATATGACAAATAGTTATGGAAGCAGTCATTTTAAAATCTATTTTCTTCAAATATTCTCTTTGCCATGCTAGAATAAATAATATTTCAATTTTTTTAAATATTGTGTGTTTTCATTGAAGATCTATAGTACTTGGTCTTAGTGTCACTACATAAATTTTCATGATGAATACCATGAAACAGTGGCCAAGGCTACTGTAAAGAAGGGAGATGATTGTTAAATTCCAGCTCAGAGACAGGAAAAAAATCATAAGGTATGATATCTAAATAGTTATTCTTATTGGCATTATAACACACATCTGCCTTACAAAATTCAGATTGTATTATCTTAATGTGACTATTGAAAAAAATAATGTAGAAATTTAGCATCATGAGAGCAAAGATAAAAGTTATAAATGAAATTCTAAATTACTCTTAAGCTCACAAAAGACAAAGCATGCTGCTCCTGCTCTTTCCTGGGCTTTGGTGTACATTCAGGAAAGCTAAAAACAAAGAATCAAATGCAGCTTGACATAAGATGGTAGGACCCCTTATATCTGTAGGAAATACAGCCACTTATCATGTTCTGAAGTAATTTGTACAGGGAAACCCCCCTAATCTGCTATTAAAGAACCATGCTATATCTAGCCTTTAAAAGAAAAAAAAATTATACAATCTGTTGAAGACTAGTGTCTTGATGAGTTTGTGAAAAAAGTAAAAATTTGCATTCTTCTCAGGTGTCTAACACAACTGAAACGGTACAGTAGGATGCTCACAGTATTTTTGCTTATACTTTTTTCAATTAAATATTGCCTGTTGTAGTAAATACAGTATGAACTGTTATTCAGATACAGGAAATACACTAAAGTGACAACGTGAGACGAAAAGATTTTCAAACACTGTAGAAGAACTGGATTTGTAAAGCTATTAGAGTAGGTATGATCACAATGAATTTCTCTAACACTGGCCTGTGCTCTGCTGTAAAACTAACTGAAAATATATTGTATCTTGATTTCTTCTGAAAAACAACTCACTATAAAATTAACCGCAAAGAACCTAGATACAAATGAGGAGGTCCAGGAAATCTATTTCACACAAAAGGCAAAAGATTTCCAGAATACACTAATGCAGTAGGCAGCTAAACTGTAAACATCTTAATGATATTTACAATGAATTACTTATTTCTGAAGGAGCTGCTGAATGAGAAGAGTGGGATTAATATCCACAGAAGAAGACAGAGTTATTTTTCTGCATTAAAGTTAGGTATGCTCTTTGGAGAAGGTAAATAAAATTAATGCAAAGAGCATAATCAGCTACTCGCTCCTTCCCTTTCTCCCTGCCAAAACAAACAATCTGTGCTTTAATATAAACTTCTGAAGCTTTTGGTAGTATGCAAGAAGAGAGTGTACAAATCTGTCTTTCCCTTCCACTCAACCCTAATGAACAGCTAATTTAGGACATGTCTCCAATATACTTCAGTCAAAGTAATGACTATAATGTAGCCAGATATGTTCTTAGATTTTTTTCAACTGTTTGCATGGAGTATCCATGACTTCCAAGTCACATATATACATTCGCAAAATTAATTTTCATTTCTGCTTACACCTTTAATTGAAGGATATGATGAACTATCTATTGTGTTCAGCTGAAACACTGAAGAGTGGCTTAGTCCTTCCTCAGAGCAGAAAATTGAGGAAAAGAGCAAACATATGTTCTCAAAGAAAAAGAAGTGCTGTGTAATTGCCAAAGTAAACAATATCATTACAGTAAGCCTGCAGCACGGCAAGACATTAACAAATTTAAATCACCATTTACAAATTTAAAGCACCTGATGGCAAGTAAGGCCCTCTTAGATCTTGAGCTGCCTGTCCAGTTAGAAGATATTTAACAGATTTGTTTTTCATCAGAGTTGTGTTAATTTGTATGCAAAGTAAGAAAATATATACACATTTTTCCAAAACCAAAACTAAAGAAAACAAAGCTCCATAATGAAGTTTTTCCATTGATTCACCTATTAAGCCTCACTGGCAAACAACACATACTCAAATATATAGATTTTAAAACAAAAAAAAGCATTTTTTTTTTAAATGATGCAGCAGCATTAACACAACAATATGAATCTTACTGTATTTCTTCTTTGGGTTCTGACAGCATGTTCCCAGTGGCCAACGCCAGCATCTATGGTGCTAAACTTTGGAGCAGGACATACTCCTTCCCCATGTTTCATCAAGAGCAGGTGTTTTAACCCCTCTAATTTATTTTACCGACTATCTGGTTTGTTGATTGGCATGGTGGATTTTTTTAAGTGATTTTGTACAGCTGTTGAGTGAGGAGCTGATGAGATTTGTGAGATACTTGGTATTTTGGGAAAGATTTCTTTCTTCTCTTTTTTTTTTCCCTCCTTTTTGGTAAGTTTCTTACAAAGCTGTGAGAAAACCACCACAACAACAACAACAAAAAAAACACACAGAACCAAAACTTGATGTTTGGATTAAGAGCAAGTCAAATAGTTGAGTAACTATCTATCAGGTCACAGTTGGCAATCTTCCAGTCTGTTAGATTGCCCAGCTTTACCTCTCAAGCAAGAACTTTCTGGGAAACACAAAATGCTGTCACTTAAATCTTTTCCTATAAATCTATCAGGTGTCAGATTCCTACAAGCATTGAAATAACAGTTGAGTGAACTCACACACCACTGCCAACTACTGTTAATGTAGTCCATACAATAAAGATATATTACTGTTAGTTAGTCAGAAGTTGTTTTTTGCAGGACAAAACTATACTAAAAATATTTTAAGAGCAAATTTTGTGAGAGTTTTCCTCATTTACCTGATGGTTATAGTACAAAATGACAAAATATTGTCCAAAACTGTATATTGCAGTCTCAACTATTGAAACCTAAAATATTACTAGACTGACATTTCAAGAAAACTTGAATCACAGTAACTTTATTTTTAAAATATGAACTTAAAGTAGGAATTCAACAGGAATGTTTCCTTTCTTTTCTATGGGGCTTAGAGCAAGTTCTCTACTAGGAACTATGAGGGTAAGAAAAGTTGTTTTGTTCTTCCATTTATCATACTGATATTTGACTTTGCATTTACTTAAACAATAATGTCCATTTTATTACAACCCTTTGACTGCCTAAAACTGACAGTCAGAAGTGAACAAATAATAATAGCGTTTGCTTCTGTAACCTTCAAAATATGGAACACGCTTTCATCTAGACATGCTCCTGGGAAAGCAAAAGGAAGACAGTGCTCCAATAACATTTCCAAAACTGTCCTAAAACTTCACCATCATAAACACTGCTTCATCCATGTCTCAAGGGCAGACTTACACTGAAACTTGCACCCCTTACAGACACAAACTGCTAGAAGCAAAATGCTAAAGGCCAGGTTGTCTTCCTTCATCTCCTCCCTAGCATTCCTGTGCAGTGCAAATGCACATCACAAAGCTCAAGAAACTTTGGGGACTATCTCAGAGTTCAAAAGAAACCACTGAAACAGTGACACAGTAAAACTCACACCACAAGCAAAATATTAAAGAGAAAGTTGCGTGATTCCTGAGAGCAGTGAAGCTTATCATCACCTTGGGTTACTGTCAATCAAACTAAAAGCGGATGACTTCCCCTGGCAAACTCTAGCTGGAAAATAATCATACTTTTTCCTTCTCTAGTGCCTTTATCTGATGACCTCAAAGGACTCAACAAACATTAATTCATTTCACCTCAGAATACTTTGCGGTGCTGGCTAAATATTACTATAGTGTACATACGGGATAACTGAGCGCTAGTGTTGGTAGTCCAGTCTTTCAGCTAACAGTAAACACTTTCTCTTTACTACGAATCAGTGGAAGAAAATGCTTACAGGGAAGATACTAAAAGTTTCTAAGAGCTTGGTTTATCATACCAATAGATAAGTGTTTGGGCAAGGCTAAACTCTGGGAAATGCACAACACCCCAAATCCCCAATTGTTATCTCTGTGAGCTATTCTGCTGCAGTCTTTATTTCCAACTCATTGTCCGTATTTGTACACGGCATCAGGACAAACAGAAGAATCTTTCTTACTGCAACCAAGGCCAGGCTTAGTATTAAAAAAAAACAATAGTAGTGTGTGAGTGGAGAATCTGGAGACCTTCCCAGGTTTTAAATCTGTCTTTTTACACCTCAGAGGCTGAGGCAAAACAGAGATGACATGAGGATTATTGAATTATATTTTTTACTGGAATTCTGATTTTTTTTTACTCTCCCTCTCTCCAGCAAACTGAAATCAAAGCTGGTGACTGGCTGACTGCAGAAAGAACATGTTTACAAATCTGCAAAGTGCCAGATGTTGTCCAATCTTTTTAAACAACATACAGAGTTTACCTAGCCTTGGACTGCAGGACAAAATCAGTAGAGCCTAGGTCCATAGGAAATATTTTTTTCTTCTGGTTACTGGTTTTGTGTTTAGATTCATATCTCTTCCTAGCATACAAAACAATAATTATTTGGACTTTAAATTATTTTTTTCCGTACAATTATAATAGTTTTAAGAATAGTTTTTGAGATATGGGATATTTTAAAACATATATGTAATGTAAAAATTAATATTCTAGCAAGTTTCAATCTACTCTCTTTGGGGGTAAATGATGGTAGCACATCAAAGGGAATTGTTAATGCCAAGTTTTCAGCCCTGTCTATAACAGCTAATCTTGTAAAATTCCTATGAATGGACAATTTTCATCAATGGGCTGGTCATATATTTAAGTATGATCAGTATCATATTAAGAGTTTAGATTCTTTCCAATGAATTGTCAAAGAATTTTCTGTGGTAATTCAATAAATGCTTGAACTTCAAAACTAAGACCTTTTATTTAAGTTAAACTTATCTGATAACTCTTAAATTATACATACCACAGAAAAACCATAGTATATGCCCCAAATTTCTGTGTCACTGCCAGTAACATCTGGCATATCATCTACTTAAAAAATTAAAAGAGCAATGCTAGGATATCAACCTCAGCATTTTTTGCAGGATGACAAAAATTTTAAATATCAGATATCTTCAGGGTATAAATAAATTACAGGATTGCTAGTCTCTATTATGCTACTAACACAAGCCATGTTTGAATCATTAAAATAGATTTGGCTACTTTTTGCATCATAACACAATTCCAAAATTACAAATAATATAAATAATAGACTAAGAGAAAAATAATAATCATAGTCAACAAAAATACCATATCCTATTGTAAGAGATCACTGCTGTATTTATTATCCTTTTAATGCCTTTTCATACTTCTTTATTGTCTTGCCTTACCTTATAATGTCTAATGCATAAAGGAGACTTGCAAGAGATCCCTCTGGAGTCAGGGTTACTAAGAATTCTGGCTGTGCCTAAGACATGAAGTGAGAACTGCTCCTGGAACCAGTAAATCCTCTACCATTACTTGGGATTTTACTTGGATACAGCCATCACAGGTTCAGATTTTTAAATCAATAGTGCTGTGTACGGGTGTAAAAGAATAAGTGACTAACACTATCTCGGGGAAAGGTATGGCATTTTTAATAACATAAGAATACGTATGTAATACCATGCCAGGTTTGGGTACAATGCAAGTGACAGTCAAAATATTTTCAATTTTACAAAAATGCTCACAAATTAAATTACAATTCTCTATTAACTTTCTAGTGCTTAGTTATAAGAAAGTATGGTTTGGGACTGTAAAAAGTATTTCCACAAGGAGATGAGGAAACAATCACGAACAGTAAGCCAAACACTAGTAAGTGTCATCAGAAGTAAAAATTTTTTAAAGTTACTTACGCCTGTCGGTCCTTGTACATCTTGTTAACTTTCTCCCATTGGAAATTAAGCTGAGTCAGCTTTTCCTGTATCTTTGCCGCCTCCCTCAGTGTAGCACTTTGCAAAGCTGGTATCTTCTTGCTGTGAATAACCTCTATATGACCCAACAATCTCCCCAGGCTATCTTTAATGCTCTGTAATATCAAGATTTCAGAAGAGAAAAACGAAACATCAGCTGTTGTTTATGAACAAAAGAAAGAGGGTAAAAATGCAAAATAAACAATAGCCTTGACAATAGTAACAGTTTTGCCATAACCACGTAATAATGACTCAATGTCGATCCTTTCTTGGAGATTTAATAAACTATAGGAAAAGGTGATGGCTGGAGGAAAAGCAAAGATCCATTAACTTAAGTCACTCATTAATTCCCCAGGAAATAACCCAAGCCAAGTTTACAACTGTTTTGACCTCATTTCTTCTTAAGAAAATAAAACAAAATCCCATTTCACAGACTCATTTTTAAGAGTGGTCTTTAATTATGTTGTTGTTTATGCTCCTCTTTGATACTTGTTTCAGCACATATTCCACAAATACCAAAGTAACAGCATGAAAAAATATTTTATCAGGTATCACTGGGTTTGTCTTTGACTGGATATTCACAACCCAGCACTTACCATCCTACCTGTAGTACTTTATTCTTAGTAATGTTCAGTTCTTTATGTTTCAGAAAAAGATAAAATACTTCACAGTACACCTACTAGCTGCACAAGGCTGTGTGTGGAGGAACCCAGAGGAAGAAAAACTTTATTTACTCTGGGTCCTCAACATCTGTAAAATATGTGAAAGCATTTAGAATGCTATACCTTGTCAATGGCCATTAAATAGCCATCTATCACTCCATTCAGTTCCATGACTGAATTATACAGATTTTCTTTATGCTCTATAAAGCACGATGTAAACATGCTGTGTATTCCTGTTTGGTGAACTTGGGGGGTTCAACCTCCCTACTTAACCTTTCAGAATAATCTGAATAACTGAATTGTTTAGAAAACCCCAAACTGAGCAGAGCTATTGTCATAAACTGTGTGCTGACTTAAGGATAAAAGCATTAAATGTAACAAAAAGTCCCTAGCAGAGACGTCCTCCTTGTGAACCTATACTGAGGAAATCCTCAAGCAGAGGACTTCCTGTCATCTTTCAGTCTATCATCCAAACAGCCATAATTTGGTCCTTTCTGAGATTTCCTTGCCCTTTACCAGAAAGAAGACATAAATATTTTTTTATATCAACCAAAAAGCATGAGTTACATAAGCTTACCTTTCAGCCTCACATTATGAATATTAGAAACAGAGAAATAGGAACAGATTTTGGAGGAAAAACATGCCTTTTGTGCAACTAATTTATACAGCTGTTGTTTCTTTACAGTGTTAAAGTCCTGGTAATATACATAATATGTAGCATTACTGGAGAGGAAACACAAGCAAAATGAACGTTTCTGAAACGTACTTTAATCATTAATTCTTTAAACTTTTCATTTCTGTTTCTTGTAAATGGCACCTACGAGTCCCAGCGCTACAAGGCACATGATGCAGGTTGCGTTGTTTTGGGGGATTCTGTTTTTCCCTCTGTGGTATTTGTGTTTGGAAGGAAAATAATCTCTTCCAGACCAGCCAAGACATCCACTTAAACAGAAGTGTGTCACATTTGCTGATTTCCTTCAACCAAATCAAAAAACTTTCTTCAGTGAAATGAAGTCCCTTCTTTTGAAAAGCCCTGGCCATTATTTCTTACAATGATGAAATTCCCCTTATACTTCTTATTGCCTGAATAAAACCATGAAAAAAGCCATGAAAGAATTGTAAGATGTTTTGGATTGATGACTGCACTGACCTGTTTCTAGTCTAAAGCTACACTTTCTTTCTCTAAAGATGGTTACGTTGGACTCTCCCCTTCACTCTAATGAAAGGATAACAAATATGACAATTTGTGCGTGTGAAGCACTAATTTGGATGGTGCAAAAAAAGCTTACAAAAATTTGGACCAAATTATACAAAGGAGCCAATATGCCACTGAGTCACTAAAAGTCACACATAATTCTTGAGATAGATTCAAACAGCGGCTTAAAAACAAGTATCTCCTTACTCCATTCAGAGACACAGCATTTAGTGATTTCTTAGCTTTTCCACCTTTTAATGAAATATTAACGCAGGCATGCATATGTCTCATTGAAAGTGTTGTATAGAGTAAGGGATACTCTTGGGATAAATATCTACATATTCAGCTGTTCTCCAACAATCTTTTCAAACTCCCTGCATTTCCAAAGTCATTACCTATAACTCTTCCACTCTGGTTCTGTTCCTCATTTCTTCTGAAACATGTAAGCCTCAGACTGACTACAAGCTGAGAACTTGCAAGAAAAACTGACCAACGATTCTTAGTCTTGTCAAACACAAAAATATTCTTCAGTTGCTGCACACAGATCTGCAGCAGCAGAGATAAGGGAGAATGCTGATTTGACAGAGTTATGAGAGGTACAAACTGTTAGTTTTTATGTGAACAACTCTTTCACATTACCAGCACTTTTGAAAGGCGGCAGGGATCAAAGGATGCTTGGCTATTTCGCAGTAAGCAGAAAAATAATGAGTGGTAGAAAGCCAAACAAAAAAAGAAAATTAAAAATGCCCTCTAACACACTGTCAGTCTGGTTCAACCCTGT
Source organism: Apteryx mantelli (assembly GCF_036417845.1). NCBI lineage: Eukaryota > Metazoa > Chordata > Aves > Apterygiformes > Apterygidae > Apteryx > Apteryx mantelli. The sequence continues at coordinate 93,667,993 of NC_089978.1, forward strand.
AGCTAGAATCTGATAATTCTGTTTCACCATGCACAAAAAAAATCAGGTTTCTTTCCTTCATTCATAGAGAGTAGGCGTCAGATTTGAAGTAATACAGGAGAGATTTTGGAGGTTATAATGTACCAGAAATAGCTCAAAGACCTTTAGCATAAGTGGACTCTTCCTTGATCTATTGCTATTCTTGTTATTGCAAAAGTATCTATCCAAAGAGTGCCCTAGCCATTCTTTCACATGATTTCAGAATGATACGGAAACTGTGCACTGAATATTCATGTGTTTTTTCCTATGGGTGGTAAGTTATAAGAACATTGTAGTTATTTAGGTGCAACACAATTCAATCAATATACACAGCATCCGATGGAGGTATCATTAAAATAAAATAAAAGCTATACTAAGCACTGAGAAGCACAATATTCCATCACGTTGATATGCCTTCCCTACATCTCTGCTAAAAATTTTAAGTGTGTCTCAGATATATAGTTTGTGTCTGGTAATACAGATGAAAAGTACAATTGCCTTTTATTAGTTTCTCCCAGAGACAGAAACACAGCTACCCAATTCGATTTTAAAGAAAAGTATGATAAAACATGTTTCCATTTACTTTATCTACAACCACATAAAAAAGGATAACTTTGCTTGTTCAGTGTCCTTCAGCTCACCTAACACGAAGGATATGCATCAACAAAGTACCAAAAGGATGAAATGAAGGTCTGATCCTGCAAACTTCTGCTCACTGTTGTAATCTCACCGATACAAGTTGAAGTCCAGAGAACATTCTTGTGATAATATATTTCACAGGTAAAAAGAGAAAAGTTCTTTTGTAATAGTTTGAGTTGTTTCCCTTTGTAACATTTTTAAAGGCTTAAAATTTCCAATAATACATTTTAAAAAGATATTTATGATATCATATCAGAAAGGCAAACTATGTGATGAGCCTAGTAATCATAAATTATAATATTTAAAGGGTGTTTAAATGGTATTTTTACTTAGGAAAACTTGATTTTGCTCAAGATTTTGCCTTTCATCTTTATGGTTTACTAGTATTACTGAATAGAAGATCAGAAGCTGTATTACTTTCTCTGTTTCTGGTGCTTGTGGTTTCAGTGGTTCATTGTCAGAAATAATGACACCTGAACTTTAGATCCTGTACATAATCCTTACTTACTGAAGATTAAAGATCACAACCCTGGTTCACATTGTTAGGAATATATATTTTTGGTTTTGTGCTTGTTTTTGTGCTTGATCTTTTAAATGGAATTTGCTTTTTACATATTCTACACCAGAGAATTCTTGGATGAACTCAATCATGAAATGAATAGTGTTATGCTTGGAATTTAGCAAGCAGAGTGAAAGCAAACAAGAATTAAGCCAGCTGCACAAAGTCAGTGAAATTGTTAAAAAGAGACAGTGGCTTGAGGATTCTGTTACCTCCCATTTCTATTCAATATTCCAAAACGTGATCTTTGGGAAGACTTTCCAGCCCTAAATCTGTTAACTTACATGCTTTTCGTACAAAGTAAATAATATAAGAAACAACATTGTGCTTGGTATTTTAAACCTGAAACCTAGAATGGAATGGAATAAATATATTGCTCGACATTTATACAAAAATGAAACAGAAGAAATGTAGGACAGACATTCAGCAAAGGAAATGTCAGTTCTGTTGATTAAAATCTATTGTAGTTTTAAATATCTGAGGTTTTATATAGGGAATGTCACACAATGTCCACTATGATATCTAGGACTCTTCAGTATTTAGGTGTAATTTAAATTATTCCTTTCTCTATGCATTATACTTTACCTGCCTACCACCATTTCTTATATCATTGCTGTGCTCCATTGCTTAGCATTATGGGAATTTTCTGAATTTTCTGAATTTTCTGAAAGTTCACTCCTTTTTCCTGGTTTGAATCAAACTAGACTGTCACTTTCAAGTCTTTCGAATTTATTGCTCATACTTTTCTTTACAAACATTTAGGAACTGCATCAAACAATATTACTTTTCAGGAAAGTGTAAGGTTTATCCTACCAACTATGTAGAAAATATGGTATACAATAAAGTTGCAGTACAAATGTATGGAACTACCAGACAGAAGCATTTAGTCTTAGAAAGCTATCATTAACTGAACAGATTTCATGACTAGTTTAAACTAAACTGAACTTTTCCCAGGCCACATACAAAACAAAACAAAAAAAACAACAAAAAATCCCCACAAAGACATTTGGATCATTTAATGGCGAAGTTATTAAAGATGTTTGATTGACTGACTTTTTTATGTTAGCAAAAGTGTATTCAGAGTGGTGCCTTCTGGTAGAAACATGTCTTGAGTACTTTTAAAAATACAAATATGTTGTTCTCAGTTGTTAGGATAATGGGTGTAGAGGGATTTTTGTGGTTCTATCGTACTCATAAATAGATGTAGAGAGAGCACTCACTCCGCATAGGGAGGCAGGGACTCCACTGAAGCTTTCGAAAAGGCAGGAGCTCGTTCCATAAAGGCTCCCTTACAACTAGTGATTTGAATCCACACGTCCTGAGGAATGAGACGTTTAGCAGACTGAAAGAAGTATTTAAGAAATAAAATGAGAATGGCAGAAGCCTTGCCTCTGGGTTGGTTCACGTGTTCCTCGCTTTTTAACAGTCCACCATCTAGTGCTAAAGCTGGCTGAATCTGTGGCATCACTCAGCAAACAGCATTTAGCTTCCCCAACACAAGAAACTGTAGTGCACTCCATGGTGCTTACTGAGTTCTGCCTAAATCTTGAGTTTATATGCTCAGGCCATAGATGATTAGACTATTCAATATTATTAAACCTGAAAATAAGAAATATCATGAAGGGATAAATCCATAAAACACCTCCAAATTGGCCGAGATTATATCCCTTGAATATTAGGGAAGCAGCATCCTCACAAAAGCTGATCTGTAACTAAAATTTTGGGTATCTAAAAAACAAGGGAAAATGTAATTGAAATGTTGAAAACTGCCAGGCTCCAACACTTCAACACCCAAGTTAAGTAGCCTTTTTTTCAATAGGTCTGAATACCAGCTAATCTTCTTGGCCCACTTAATGAGTTGACATCTTTGAAGTAATCAAATAATTTCTTTAAACTCTGAAAAGTAACATATGTGCCTATACTTAGGTCTGAAATTATATCTTTTTCTAACCAAATAGATCATTTTTTAAATATTAAAAACATATTTAATACTTTCATATACTTTTGAACTAATAAGTGGCATATCCCTAAATGTTTAGAATTAGTGGCCTACGGACAGACATATTGTTCCTGATATTCCTGATATAAACATCAGTTTTTTGCTTTTGTTTAGAACACAGCTGCTACACACAAAGAAAGATAATACAGCTGTCCTTCTATAAATGAAATTCACAACTGGCTTGCTTAAGATTGTCTTGGGAAGAAAAAAGAGAGCATGTGCATATGCGTATGCACAAACCCAGATATCTCACACACATACACCTTCCATTTTTCATGTCGAAGAGGATAGCTATAAACAGTTAGTTATCAAAAATGCCTTGGGAGATTTTCTAACCTCGTTAACAACAGTGCACAAAACTTTCATTTCTAATAGAAAAGGATTATAGAAAACCATTAGCAGCTGAAGTGACAGCAGCCTTTGGGGAGTGATCCATCTCATTGCTCTTGAGAAAGAGAAATCAGGGTGGTAGATGCTCAAACGCAAGTTCTTTTTCACTATCTGGAATTTGTCTTTATCTGACAGCTAAAGACAACACCGTAAAAATTCAGTTCCTTGGCTATTTGTGTACCAAGCAGCCACCAAGGACTGCATTACCGACAGATCTAGTCGGAGAATGTAGTTAATTACACTCAATTCTAAGTTAAGGTTAATTAGATTTTACTGAGCTACAGCAGAAAAGCACTCTGAATACTATGTTAGGTGTTGTTTCTTCGTAAGAAACACTTAATACACTCCAGATATGGATTCTAATGTACAAAATTCAAAATATGCTTTTGGCAATGAAAATGTGTAGAATGATGCTTTATCCTTATATGAATAGCAGATTTGTTATAATAAATATTTCATGCCTTCTGTACTGACATGATAACTGGCAACAGCACAGCTTTTACTATTCACAAATGGCTGCAAAAAATCCACAAATTACTTACAATTTTAAAATTTGTACAGCTATATGAGACACAATATTTGATACAAGTATTATTGCTTTAATAAGCTATACTGAAAGGATATTATGAAGGTATTCTAGCTGTTAGAATCACGAATGTTGAATGTTTACAGTAAATTCTCTACATCCTGAAACAAGCCACAGGAGAAACATATGTAAAAAAGTGCGCTAGCTATAAGTAGATAAAGGATAAAAATTACCACACATGAGAGGAAGAAGAAGAGAAAAAAAAAACAAAATAACAGAGCAGGAAAATATCTGTGTTTAAAAAAACAACAGCAACAAACAATCCAGTTTTTAACTAAATAAATAAAGACCCCACTGGATATACACAAGAAAATGAACTAGAAAAGGAAACTATTAGAATGATTACAAAAAATTATATACATAAGAAATGTCTTTCTCAAAGAACCAGATGGCTTTCCATACAATTAAAAATATTACTTCTTTGAAAAATATTATAGCTAAGTGTAGAATTATATTCTAGAATATAATGTTCCTGCTAAAATGAAGAAGATTAAAAAAAAAGGAAAGGCTTGATAAAAGAATGGGCACTACTGTAGTTTTGCAGCATTAATTAAATAAAGTGAGAAGCCTCAGAAAATAAAGATTTTTGAATTCAGTTAATATAATCAAGTAATGAACAGGCATACTATGAAAGAAATTCTTCTTAATATGAAATTCTGCTAAACACTTTCTCACATACAGCTATAAGTGCAAAGCAGACTTTCTAAATTCCAGACCATTTCATTCTAGTGCACTCATTTTTGCTACACATTAGCAAACTGAACTAGTGTTAGCTTTAATTCTCATATTAATTTATTTATTCCAGTATATCCATCTCACACTAGATAATCTGGACCTTGAATAGGACAAGCAGTTTGCATAAAATGCACACCACACAGGAAAATTGTAGCATAGAAGGAGTAAAATAACTTGATTTCCTAAAATTCAGCCAGATTTAGTTGAACAGATGCAAATTCGTACATTCATTTAACTTTCAGGCAGCTTTTGGAAAATCCATTGCCAATAAGGATCATTAGTTAAATTCTTTGAGCTGTCTTCCTTACACTTGATTACGTAATGAAAGTCATTGTAATTACAACCAGTTCTATATGGAGAACTCAAAGATTAGGAACACAGAATTAGGATGAAATTGCAGAAAGTGGTATTGTGAGAGAAAAATCTTGCATGCAAATTGAAATGTAGCAAATCATCATCAACAGCAGACCAAAGTGCAATACTGTTTGTGCTTTTAACAAAATTTGCGCTATTATTATTATAAGAGTATCTCACTAAACCTTATTTGCCAATCCCTCCATATATGAACAGTAATTTCCAATACAATGAATGGGAGTTTCATCTTTGAAAGAACTGTAATATTTAAATTGTTTGTTAAATAATGTGATTAGGCATGGTAACAAATGAAACAGAGATGGTATATGGCCTAACATTTAAAAGAGCTGGTAATACAGATAAGATAATGTAAACATTGTAATTGCTGACTTCATGAGATGAAGATTTAAAGACACAACCTGCTTTCTCCGTCCAATTTTTCCACTCGCTAAAACTTGAAAGGAAGAGAAGAACAACATTCCTTCAAGTTTTACCAAATATGCCCATAAAACTATTGTAATTTAATAAATGTTACATATTATCATATTTTTGCTGCAAAGATCCATATTTTGCTATTTTACATTCCTTTGATAAAGAGCCAGTGTTAGAATTTTCATCTTTGACAATTATTAAAAGCAATTTTTATTTTGTATTCGATATTTATCCTATTGGATAATGAGCAATCAGGTTCAAGTCTTAATATGCATATTTAATTTTGGCAAAAATATTCAAAGGAGTTATCACCGAAAGATTCTTGTAAATAATTTCTTTTTCCTTTTAAGGATTAATTAGAACGGCTTCTTTTTGAATGGGAGTGAGAAAAAATCACAAACTCAGTATTAAAACACAGAGCTATTCATGACAGTTCTGTAATTTGATTCATGCAAATCCGTCAGGGATAAAAATCAACCACAATTTAATTTCAAACCTTTCCCAACCAGCTGCTGAACAATTTAAGCACTACTTTTCTATTTTTACTGCAAGATAATGACAATGATGAATGCTTTTACTAGGAAATAAATATTCATTAAGCAGGCTCAGATCAAAACTATACCCTTCCCAAAGCCCCTGAATGTGCAAGATCCATTTGCCTGTTGTAAGAGATTTATTTGGGAGGAATATGGAACCATGCCCATGAATGCATCTCATAACAATTTAATAGTTCAGTTAAATTAAACCTATGGCAATACTTAGTTGTAACCTCAGTAATCGATATTATTAAAGTTGGTGTCAACTCTAGTAATACCAAATATACATGGGTGAACCACTGATTAGTTATGGATGTAGATGAGATAAAGAGAGCACAATTCTAAAGCACTAAAAAGCACTTATATGAAGTCAACTGCCAGTAAATTGCTTGATGTAGGTCACTGTTCTTCCACCCAATCTAGGCATGAACCCATGAAGTTTATAGACAAGGGCCAAGTGGTGGCTCATTAGCCATGATTTACATGTTTTATCACCTTTTTTGTGCTTAAGAGTCTTTCTATCAAGAGCGATTATTTAAAATGAAGAATGGCAATAACATTGGCATATTGTGTGCTCTAGAAATTGATTTGGGACACTCAGTACTCAGGAGCACTTTAATCAATTGGAACTAAGCCACAAGTAGTGAAAGGTCCTATTATCAGTTATATGCATCCCTTGCTCCAATACCTCACTATTATGCTTCACAGGACATACCATACCTCCTTGCTAGGAAACTGAAAATACCCTGATTTGCTAGAGCTAATAAATATATCTCTATATTATATATCTATATCTATCTACCAGCAAGATGGAAGGAATAAAATTTATACGATTAATGAACTACAAATAGATTTGATTTTATACAAGCTGACACTAGTGTAGGTATGGGTTTCCTTACATTTCCTCTACTGGGGAAAGATATAAATGGGCTCCTACAGAGGGCCATTCAGAGCACCTAGCCACAGCTCCTGTTTTGATTCTCCCGCAGAGCTTCTTTCTCATAGCTGACTGTAGGCAGATTCTAGCCTCCTTAGACTAAGTTTTCCTTGGTTAAAACCTTTTCTTCCCCAAAATAATCACAGAAAAATGGAAATGTAGTCTTCATGCTGATGACAATTTGAAATTGTTCTAATTATATACAGCACTTAAGCATGATTTTTTTACAAGGCTTTCCTCACACAAACATAATTCTGCAAAAGCTGATAACCCAAGCATCTACTTAGGCTTACAACTTTAATCTTATTCTCTTCTTATGTCAATTCTACGTTGGAAAAATTCCACCAATTTCAAGGGATTTCACTGCCATAAGTGATGAAGAAACCAGACGGTAATACTTAGAGTTCTGCCATTGCCTACATTTCACTACCTGCTGGACAATATTTTCTGTCCAGTTATGAAACTATAATAATTGCATAGAGTAGATCCTCAATCAGACTGTAAACTTTTGTAGTCTAGCATGGAATGGAACAGCTAAATTTTACTTTTTTTAATAAAAAATATTTTTGAATCAATCACATCAAAATAAAGCTCCGAGACCAGGTGTGGATAGGGTTCACGCATTTACTAATTATTTCAAATTACAAACAAACAAAACTTTAACCACAAACCAGCAACTTTGAATATGTAACTGCCCCTCTCCATCCTTTTTCTCGCACATGAGGAAGTACTTTGAAGGCATCTTAGTGCTCTTACTTTTCTTCCAAATCCAGGTGAAACTATGCCTAAGTGTCTTCATAAACAAACACCCACACATGCACACATCACAGAGAGGGGCCAAGCAGTCTCGAAATAGATATGTATGAGAGTAAGCACAGGCTGCTAATATACAGTAGTCCGAATATAACAGAATCACGTCACTGTACAGAAAGATTTGTACCTTACCTTGAGACACTCTTCTTGTTTGAAGAGATCCTCGCAATCCTTAAGCTGAAGATCTGGAGAATTGAGGCGCTCTTCTACTTCAGACAAGGCTTGCAGAAGTTGGAGGATCTCTGCCAGGTATGCAGAAGGCACATAAGTGGTTTCCACAGTCACACCTTCAGTCACCACAAAAGTTGTATCTTCATGAACTGTTTGCTAGTGTAGATATACAACAGAATGCTTCCTTTAGTTTCTCAACACTACACAATCTTATAACTTAATGCAATTTCCAGTTCACAACCTAGAAACAATTAAAAATAACTTCTAAGGACAAAAACTGGAAATGTCTGGGGTTTCTGACATAAATCACACACACTCCACCAGTCTGTTTGAAAGGGCAAGCACTAAAACTGATCCATGAAAAGTGTACAAAGTATTTTGTTCTACTCTCTTTCCCGGGAAATGAAAATAGGAAATGCAAGACTACACTGTGATTCCAGTACTACTGAGACTTTATTGCTAACCTTTCCATTCTAAGTTCTTGCAACTCTTTAAGAACAGGTCCTCCATTATAGCAATTCCACACAAGCAAGGCTTAAAATTCTAAATAATTTCAATTTCCAATAAAATAATGACTAGTGTAAGAGGTACAATTGCTTAAATACCATATGACAAAAAACACCTAGATCAGCTCAGCACTTTAAATATTGTACTAACAGCTCTCTATTTCAATCAGAAGATACAATTTGTAATTTCTTGACTGGAAAGTTCTTTAATGCATTCATATTCCTGAAAGAAATCCCAGCAAAATAACTTTTCAGGAAATTAAGCATTTTCATCTGGACAAATATGATCTAGTCACCTATTCTGACAGCACCATGTGTACACCAAGTGTAAAGAATATTTTGGTTCCAAGAAAATAGATAGTTGGTCTATAGTGTCCCAAAAGATACTGACATATAAGGTGACAAAACAGTAACAATTTTGTAAATTCTCTGCATTTCTGATTAGATGCATTTGTTGATCACAGAGGAAAAGTAATACCAAAAAAAGTGCGCCTTGGAGCACAGGGAACAGTGTCTACTTCATTTAATTAAACTCCAATTACATGATCACCTGCAACTCCTTTAGAAAAGGTCAAAATTAAAGATATGAATTCTTTGCAATTTGATAATCATAGGTTATTATTTTTTTCATCATAGCACCTAGGAGTCCTAGTGTGGGACCAAGATTCCACTGTGCTTCATGTCTATCTTCTCAAAAATATAATTTTTACTTTGTGAGGACCACAAAGACATTTTACAAGTAATTTCTGGAAAACATCATTTCAAAAATCACACTATTTAGATGCTCTAGTCTTAATACAGACAATCATGGATTTTGGAGCCGTGAATGTGAAAGACACAGGACCAACAGTCCTGGAGAAAATAGTATCATTAGCTAGCCAGATGGTATGTAAAGGAAAACAAATATAAATGCTATTTTGCACACAGTACCTCAGCAAAATGTCTCATTTCAATTTATCCATTTGCCCTGTCCGTCCTTTCATTACATGCTTCTCCCCACACTTAGCAACTGAGTCACCTGGTTCTTCAGTTTTCTTCTTAGAGTCTTAACATATGCATATAGACACTCATGAAGATGTCTGCATTTCATGTATAAAGTCCACAAAGTTATCTGTAGACTTCTCTTATTCTACTACATTTCTTATGCAAATTTAACAGCTCTGCTTACAGTCTTCTCACTAAATGACCTTTCCAGGATAACTGCTAACACTGAAACCTCTCTAATTACAATGATATCACCTCCAACATTTTTATTTAAAATAAATTGCTAACAAAATTTTTGTTTGACCTCCTTCATGTTTCATGAATCACACTCTCTGCAAAAATAACACTTGTCCCTATCCAAAGAGAAAGCTTTCCTAGTTGATTAGGAAATGGGAGATTCCCAACAGAACCACTGAGGCATGCAGCAATATATTTTCATTCCTCAAGACTTTGCACTGTGACGCTTCAACATGTAGCTCCACATGAAGAATATTTTAACTATAACTGTATTTTTCTTTTTTGACCGAGAAGACAGAATATTTATATTCACAGTAATTAAAAGGGCATGTTAGGTGTGCAGGTTATTCACTCAAAATGAGGTCACATGAATTTATAAAGTGATGCATAAAATATAATTAGCTTTTATAGTTTTATTATTCTAAACTATTTTTTTTCAGCCCAAGCTTGGGCTTATAACTATGTATGCATGTATGTACACATATATATGAAATAGAATCTGTGCCTTCATGCCTTAAATAATTTCTGAAATCAGTCACAGTCAAGCAGAAATCTGATGTGTGAGCACTTCAGCGATATCATGCATACTTAGAGAAGTACCCAAACTGGGTTTCTTTCAATCACTGCTATAAACAAGCCATAGAAAAGCACTCCCCAAGGCAAAATTAATTAAAGCCTGAAGACAGGACTGAACCTTGTATGACCTGTATGGCTTACTCATCCCTCAAAGTATATGTAATATTTAAATCCTATCAATGTTAATGAGATGTATGCAGTCATACATTCACACTTCTCTTTACAGAAAACATTTTATATTGATATTTCTCACAGTTGGTCAATTACTGGTATAGTTCTACAGGCAGCATGACTCTAGTGCAAACAAAACATTGATGTTTATATTACTAGTTCAACTGTAAAGTTCTAAAACTGGATAAACAAATAGATGAAAGCAGAAGTCTGCTTGAAAGCAGAAGTCTGCCAGATCCTGCCCTCCTATTTGGCAACATTATTTCATACCTTATTCTAAAGAAGAGTAACAATCCAAATTCATTAGCTTCTGAATACTATTTAAAGAAAAGGCTTGGAAGTTTTCGCAAAACTGAAGGAACCGAGGATTAAACTTCTTTGCCTTTAGTGAAGATTGCAAGAGGCTTGCAAGAGGCCATCTTTATTCCTTTCTTCCTTTCATTGCAAGTACCATAAGAGAGTGCAAGGCAGAGGCTGGCATCTTGCACTAAATCACGCAGGCCAGGCGTAGTCACAACTGACAACTCTAATCAGAAGAGAAAGGAAAATGTTTCTGGCCTCCCTCTTTGCTGGCTGGAATTATTGTGCTGCAGCAGGTACGAGAGGGGCAAAGAGCACGTGCCTGTGTGCCAGACAGGCACGTTTACCAGAAATGCCTAATTGAAACTCAATCATTTGCTAATATTCTAATGAGGGAAACCAAAGAAAAGGAGTCTGAGGACTACTGCAGCATAGGGTGACTAGCAGGCAGTGGCAGCTAGGAACCACCACTTCTAAAAATCATATTAATTCAGTAAAGATATATGTCATTGGCTAATGCCAAAGTGGCTCATCAGAACCAAGGTAGCTTAACATTTTCTAGGGATTTAAAATAAATAAGTGGAAATGAAAGTTTTAGCTAATCTTTTAAGAGCTATAATAATAAACTGAATAAACTGAATCTGACAAAGTGGCAAAATACAGTTACTTGAAAGTCCTCTAGCTCAAAAATACCTGATATTTAAAAAAATGCATAATACAATTAAACTATTCGGAATGATGGGGAAAGGGTGGTGTAAATGGCCACCTTCATTATCCTTATTTCTGCAAAATATTTTTTTATTGATATTAAATCATTTTGGTAGTTTTACTCCAACGTCAATATTATACTGATGCACAAATCATTTCTAATCTCTGAAAAATCAACATCCTTTGGGTAAGGCTTATCATTTCATGCATTGCTTTTCACCATGTGTCATTATCACTAGAATAATAAATTGAATTTTCTTCCCCATCACTAAGCATTTTTAATTAAAGGGAAGAATCTTTCCATAAATGTGATTCTACCGGTATGTGACAAATAAACTGATTTTATTGATAACTAAGTCCTATCAGGTGTAACACAAAGACATGAGAAATATCCACAAACAGTCCCTTAGCTGAGCGGACCAATAACAAACAGAAAAAAGGAAAGAAATAAAAACTACAGGAATAATGCATTATGCTCTGATTAGTATTCATACATCTAGAACAGTATCACATGGTAGCGTCACTCGGAGAATCCTTTTAATTTTACTTTTAACACTGGAAAGCCAAAATGGAATCAAAGATATTTATGTGACTGATATATAAACTAACTTTGTTATCAAATATAGGATGTTTTTAAAAGACCCTAAGTATTTAAACCACTGTCCACCCCAATATAGCCATTCCACCCAGCTCAGCATATCCATTTCCTTTCCTCTTTCTGCAAGGGGAACAGTCCCAACATCCCTTTTGGTGTGTAACAGCTTGCATCCAAAAAAATCTCCAACTTTTTTGTGTTAGGCCTTGGCAATCATTTTATTCTAGGTCCATTCTCACTGCGGGCCCCTAAACTAATAGCAGCCTTAGTGCACTGTGCTTTTAAATTAATACCTCACAAAACCAGAACACACAGGAGGAGTGAAGTGGAAAAGTACACCACCCATCAGCACTACTAGACCACGACACTGCTCCTAGCAGCATCCTGATGAGCAGTTCAGGAAAAAAATATGTGCTTCCTTCTGAAGTGAGCTAATGCTTGAGAACGCATTCTTTCCAAACAGCTGTAAGATGTATGAGACTATAAAAAAGTCAGTCATCTCTGAGGAATAAATGTAGGTGTGCTACAAAAAAAAAAAAAAAGAGCCAGATACCAAACACTTTCTGGACAAAGGCAGACGTGCCTCAAAAATTCCAATAAACTTCTGAACTGTTTATTGCTTTTTAGAATAAACTCTAAACTACGTAAGACTTCCTAACTAGTTGTTAGCAGCAATGTATCAGATAAACAAAAAATTAAAAATGGAAAAGCATGATGAAATGCTGTCAGAGATGATCAATAAAATCATTTTCAAGTATGTATATATATACACATATACATATAAAGAATTTTTCTTGTTATACATTCATTCCTATGCAAATTGTGAGTGATGATTTCAGCTCACCTTCAGAAAGACAAATTCTGTACCTTTAATTTTGCTAGGACATCTTGCCCTTAGGTATGTACATATTTAAAAGGTACATCAGAATGATCCAGAGAATATGGAATTTTTCTTTATGAGATTGGATGGCCTTAGTCAATCACAAGCAAGTAATGTATCAGTACAGAAATAAGCATCTCTTTCAAGTACAGAGAGACTTTAAATCCTCACTACTGGATTAAAAATTTAGAAAATGTTTATATAATTCCATAGAGGCAAGGCCTTTAAAGGCTCTTGACAGCATTAAAATACCCATAAAATAATAATAAAAAATATATTTCACATTTTCAAGTAAGAGCGTACATATTATTTTATGTTTTTTTCTACTCATGCATGATTGTAGTGTACAAAACCTTGTGTTGCAATACTGAAAATATGTATTTTAATAATTGCATCCAACTTCATCAGTGATTTATATAGAAAGTGAAACTTAAAAAAAAAGTCATGATTTGCAGTACTGTAGCCCCAATCCAAGAGCAAAATCTATGCTAATACACATGTACTAGAAGTTAAATAGATAAATTAAATGCAAGTCTTTGCAGGTTTGAAGATCATGGCATAATTATTTTCATTTAGATTATATTCACTAGTGTAGATTTGCAGAATTAAAAATGCATGTTTATGAAAGATATTTTTTCCATGACTTTAGAATGACATTCCTTAGTGATCTGATCACAGAGGAAAAGATTCCAACATAAGGGCAAATCACTTTTTCTTGTCACTCCCAACTTTGGAACATGTTAAAGAATTTAACCTTGGAAAAATAAAAGTCACCATGATTAGACCACAGAAATTGTCCCTTGGAATTTTTTTCTGTATAGTACATGATACTTATATTGTAGATAACAAAACAAAGCAAACCAAAGTTAAATACTGAAAACTCAACCCTTTGAATTGATATCACAAAGATACTGATGCAGTAACCAGGAGTCATTTTGCCCACACCTCACTTCAATCGACTGAGAAGTCTGTATTAGGTTAGAAAAGTCATTCTTGGACTAAGAGTGCTTTATGTCTCGCTATACTTCACAGCTAAGGCATACCTTACTGCTTGAGAAATACTGCATTAGCAGTCATTTTTATACAATGATCTATAGAAATGAAATAAGGGCAGTTAAAATGAAACTACCATTTATAATACCACCCTTTTGAAAACATTTCAGTAAATTCTACATGCAAGGAGTAGTAAGAATAGAAAATTACATGATTTGATTTTGAAAACCATCAATCAACAGGCATAGGCCAGGGTGAACTTCCTTCCACTGCCTTATTTCTGACCTTCATAACTTGATTGAAATGCAAAGCTTTTCTCCACAGGAAAAGGTCTATTCCCTATGCTTTCAGGCTCAAGTTTTGGGACATCTTTCAAAAACCTCTGATAGTCATGCTACATTCTGATGAGCGCTGTAAGGTGGTTTTGATAGATACCTGTGGATGCTTGACTCAAACACTTGGTTGAATACTTATGCCACTCAAAAAATATATTTTTTTCCTTTGAATATATTATTCTCGCATTGAGATGAAAAAACCAAAAGATATACACAAAAGCTGTATAGTTCATTTTAAACATTAAACCCTGAGTAATTAGTCATTATACTGGGAGGTTTTCACAGTTGTAAAGTTTAGGATTTCTCTTTTTGTACTTTCAGGAGATAAATGTACAACCTAAAAATTATGAAAAGGCACTTCGGTGCTGTGGGCAATCTCCTGCATTCGTCACACCCTCATGCTTTTACAGCCCCCAAAGATGTCAAATACCCTGGATGAAGAGATAAAATGAACAGTTTTGCCAATCCCTTTTCCTTTTCCAGTTGCTTAACAGTGTTTCTGTTTAATTTCAGCTTAGATTTTTGCCTCCAGATCTGGTCTGTAACTGTAGTAATTTAAAACAAGTAAAAGGAAGTCAGTATGTCTGTATGTCATGTGACTTTAAAAAAATATTTGTAACATTATTAAAGGAATTATTTAACTAAATAAAGACTTCACCTCATAACTCAGCAATCACCGGGCTGGCAATGTAGAGTCTCTAGCATTTTGGGGGGAAATTAACTACCAATGAGTCAAAAAAGATAACACTTCACAAATTAGCAGCTCCCTGAAGCTCACTCACAATTTGATGACAAATCTATTACAGTTATTTTACAATTAAATACAGGAACACATAAAAGAGTAATACTAAATCCATTTTAGATATAACTCAGTTGATTAATTTTGTACCCAAATTGAAGATATCTTTATCTGAATGGATAAACATTTGTCAGATTGGAAACATTTAATCTAATCCTTCTCTTGCTTAATGATGCACTAAAATGAAGATGACTTAATTACGCTGCATGGTGAAAATAACTGGTTGCACACATTTTATAAACCTTACCCCTTTTCATGCATGCCTCCGTCTACTGAAGAATTACAAATCAGTACATAAATGGGTATGTACTCATGCTCCATTTTGGAATGAGAGAAAACATAAGACTGTGCAATCTATGTTCTAAGCTGACTTTAAACAAATATTTAAAAAAAATATTTAGAATTTTTTATGGGTTTATCTGGAAAACACTTACTGCAGAATTGGTTTATGTGTCACTCTTCAGTAGGCAATATATATTTGAAAGTGTTTATATGTTAACTACAGAATAAATAAACCCACAGATTTGCTAATCATTTCTTGTATTAATCTTATAATATTTTTTGCCGCTGCAAAAATATGTACAGACATTCTAAAGCAATTGCCATATTTAAGCAAATATCTGGTCGACAAATTAAAGGATTAAATTCTTCTGCACAGTCCTGTGTCTTTGTAATTCATGATGTCCAGCTGTGACAGGGGGTATGGATTTCATCAAATCGTACGGTACAGTCAAATTCCCCTGCACAGCAGGAAACTCCCTAAAGGATGGAAGGAATTTCAAAATTTGTTAAGCTCAAAATAGAATTTCAAAATTGTGTTTCTCGGACAGTGGTTAGCTATAGAGAATAAACTGTGTATTCAATGACAAAGCAAGCTTCTCTGTGTTATGCTGGATGATGGCAGTCCTACGATCAGACTTTGGTCAATGCCAATTTATTTAGTGGCTGATTGACTGAGGCTGCAAACAGGACATGGATTCCAGAAGCGCCCTAATCCTAGACAGTGTTTATGCATGAAGCTTAGGGCGGTCTTGAATAATAATATGTGTAGCTTTACTGCCTGACCACCAAGGAACCAACTAATGTTCAGGAAAGCACTGCTGTGTTAGAATGCAGTCCATTTGATGTCTAAATTGACGGATCCATTCCTAGTGTTGATTTGTGATACTAACTTTGTAGATATTTATGCCATCTGCATCTGTTAGCTATTGGGTGTGATAATTTAGAAAATAATGTAAAAATACCATTAAAGTACCACATTAGTGTCGAATGCTAACAGCTTCAGAGAGCAATGTTCTAAACCTTAAACATTGCCGCTTTCCAGAAATGTTAACAGGCATTACCTAATTATATTTTCCCTCTTTGGTTCTTAAAATAATGTTAATCTACATTTACAGAGATGCAAGCATACAGAATAATAATAGGGTTTGCCACTTAGGCTGATTTTGTTACTCCAAGACACAGACTTTTTAAAAAAAAATGTGAATGAAATTGCTGTCATTCCACTAGTTTTGAAAACTAAATTAAATATACATACATAGATATTCAGCAGTCACACTGTACATATACAAATTTACTTCCATCTGCACCTTTATGCACACACAGATGCATCCATGCAAAGAATGAGTAAGTGGCACTGACATCCTTAATGGCAAACAAGAAGTTGAATATCATCTCTTAAAAAGATACTATCACTTAGGGCCATATCGCTCTGCAGCTGGTCTTTCCTCTTATTATTTAATTCAATACTATAAGCAAGCAATTTTGACACCAAATTCCTCACCGTATAATTTATTATGAGAGCAAATTATGATATACTGCATTAGAGAAAAGAAGATACTAAATAGCTGTCTTGTTTCCCACAAAGCTAGGTAATTATGAGGAAGAAGATATCATACTAGTATAGTGCTCAGCTTTGCTGCTGAAAATGGAAACGAGAGTCAACCGGGTGCTCTCTCTCACTTGATTCTTTAACCAGAGGCTGCTGCTCTTGTTTCACTCTCTACCATACATGGAACAATACAAAAAGATTGTGGGATGATTCTCAGCATCCCTCAGAGCACATTATTATAACCATATCATATAATTTCAAGGCACTATCCTAAGCCGGCATTTAGTCCAAGCTGCAGCAAGAGTTCTCATTCCAACACGAAGAGTTAAAGATGCCAAGTTTCACTTTTAAACTACTGAACCTGATTCAGATCACTTC
The DNA here is from genome assembly GCF_036417845.1 of Apteryx mantelli. Lineage (NCBI taxonomy): Eukaryota > Metazoa > Chordata > Aves > Apterygiformes > Apterygidae > Apteryx > Apteryx mantelli. The sequence goes on from NC_089978.1 coordinate 93,685,455, forward strand.
ATTAAAGATTATGATAGACAATGAAAAGTGGTAGAGAAAAATCTTTCCCATAAAGTTCTGTCTTCTACAAGACAGGAAAAGGATTTTTTTTTTAAATTCATTCTATTAAAAGATTGTAGATTTGCAGTGATGATTGTGAATACTGTATAGAATTAATAAGTGAACATGATAGAAGACAAATGTGCCTTTGAAGAAAGAACTCAGTCAGTTCCCCTTGTAACAACAGAAGGCTATAGATCGTGTCGACTTAAATTACTACAACACTCTCTGCATTCATTTTAGACACAGAGAAGTTGAAGCGCATTTTAAAAAGCATCTTTAAAACAAGCTCCTCTTCAAATATCCCAAAATAATACTCATATTCAGTGTACTTCCCATAGCTTTCTTATCAGAATCCTAAATTAGACATGAAACTAGAATTAAAATATTTGAAATAGAATTAAAGTATTTGGAATAAATTTTCTAATAGCAACGTTTACAAAATGACTATTTCTCTGAGAATTTCCAGGTTGATGGATGCTAGAAAACTGGTGTTAACATTCAGCTGTGATTCTCTTTCCAAAGATGCTCATTCATCTTCACCCCTTTCTCTGACCAGAGTCAAAGAAAGCTGCACTGTGTAAAGTTATTTGTTGGAAGAGCTGCCACTGCAAAGGTGAGAGCAGTGAAATGGTGTCACAGCATCACCTCTGCCCTGTCCTTGGGAGACCTATGAGAGCACAGGGGAAACAGATACTGCATTCTAACCTGTCACTATATAATTCTTATCTTTTGGACAGCAGATATTTTCCTATTTTGCTTTTCTAATGTCCTTTCTCCCTTTTATTCCTCCTCCCCCTCACTCCTTGTAGCAAGAAAGAAGAATTAGCTTGCCCCTTCTTTTTGGCAACCATCACTAATTTATTTACTCAAAGAAATATTTAAGAGAAGAAAACTACTTCATTCAAACGCTGCTGGTTGCGAAAACTGTGGAAAACAAGTTTCTAAAGGAATGACAGCACAAGTTTAAGAACGCTCTTATTACTTAGCTTCAGAGAGATTTAGGACAGTAATCTCCTGTTTATCTAGCTATGACAGAGGAGACTTTTTTCAACTGACTTTTGATTAGATTTTAGAAAGTATTTTTATAGGTGACCTAGCAGTAAAAAACCCTTAGATTTCATTAAATAAAAGAAATAGAACTCCACAAGGAAATACTAACTGAAAACTGAAAGATGCCCTTAAAAACCTGAATTTATACAACCACTTGAAATTCAGATGTAAACTTGAGAAGTTACTAATCTGGTTCCAGAAACTGATCACTTGCTCTCTCACCTGAAATGATCTTTCAGGTAGGAAACAGATCTTCTGAATTTCTGAGTGCTTTATAGAATCTACAAGAGAATAATCTCTCCTATTTGGAAAAATAAAGCTTACTATATTTATTTTATACTAAGCACTCAGAGTGTTGGCATTTTATCTATGTCACAGATAACAACTGTTTTGAAGTGCTCAGCCTAAATCACTTACCTTATAGAAATAAATATATATTTTGTATAGTTATTTTCCTTATTCTCTCTTGTTCACCACGTAGTCTTATTGGTACAAAAAGACAGTCTCTCTTACTGTTTATCATTAGATCAATTTTATTATTTTTCCCAGTATGGGCAAAGTCCAGGCCCAATTAATTCAATAGTAAAATGACCATGAATCTCAGTAGATTTTTTGTGTGTCACTAAGGAAATTACTGAAATGACTTAGGTAAGCCTATTTTTTTGCTTGTATATAAATGATATGTACGTAATTTTGACAGCTGTTACTAGGTTGCAAGAAAAATATTGCTGCGGCCCTAAAAAGACACTGGCTTACTGTTAACAGCATACATAGTCCACCAGAGACAGAAAAAGAGAAAACGTATGGGATGGCAGAAAGAGTATTAGTTAACTTGAAAAAATATGGTAATAGAACATATAAAATAAGAACTTAAGTAGTGTAGGCTCTGCACCTGTTTTCATCCCAGAGAATGCTTTAACATGATAAAGGCCTTCAGTACCCTCTACATGCAGAATAATTTCAGCCATCACAATAAAATCTAAACTGATCCATGGCATAAGCATGTTCAAAGACTGCTGAAATGGAAGCACAGAAAAAAATTGTGTAAAATAAGTATTCACTAAGGGCTAATTTAATTAATTAAGGCTAACTATTATATCAATAAACCATTTTGATCCTGATTTGAACTAAAAGATGTGAATCAAGTTTTTTCTCTGCGTAGGATAACCATTTTATCACCCTGGAACTCTTGTATAAACTGTTGTAGAAAAATGGGTTAACTGGAAGCTTTAGGGTTTTTTCTAAAAATACTGTGCAACTGCCAAGGCTTAATGATTTTAGGTTCTGCAGAGATAATCTAGAAATAAATGTCCCCAGACCTCCCTACTGTTATCATTTAAGTGAAACAAATTTTATTGAAAAACAAATGCTATTTATTTTAATATGAAAAAATTACACACAGTCGCTAGGATTAAACAGTAAGGGCTTGATTTTTGGAGAGTATCTTCAGCTCCCAAGGAAAGCAGTGTAATTTGGTGGTTAATTGTCATTTTAAAACAAGGCTGTAAAATCTCTAACTCTTCATTAAGTTACTCACTTCATAACTGAAGTTACTACTGACAGGCTTCAAACTGAAATTCTTAGTAGAGATGAAGCAGAAACTAAGCTTTTCTTAACACAGAAATAAGAAGCTAAACTGCCTTAGCTATATATTTGAACTTGCATGAGCCTAGGAAACTGGAATTTCCCCCACTGAATTTGCCCTACAGTTTATGTTGCCACATATATGTGAAGACACTGCCTGGGAGGGGAAACTGAGACGACAACATGAACACTAAAAACTTTTTATGGTTTTGCTGTTTTTTCCCATTCAGTGTCAGTTTAGGCAGCTTTGTGCTGCTTTATTTGTTATTGCATCATGTTTATTCTGTTATTTCGATAAATCACCTTTTTCTCTAAGGATGCCACACTTCCCTCTTTGAAAACAATGTCTCAAATTGGCATTAAGCAGAACATGCAGTGGGTGAAGTGATATAAGAAATATTTAAAGCTCATTATGTTTAGTGAAGAGTAGTTATACTTCATCTTTTTAAGTTTATGCTTTCAACTACATCATATCATATTACCAAAATCAGTGACAGAATATTCTCTTTTGTATATTTATATATATGCACATACACATTTGTCAAACAGTTGCTGCATATTGACTGCTGTGTATCTGAGAAACAATCCTGATGTTATTAAAATCCATCATGCTAGAGAGAACAAATTCTTGTATTTTTACAGTTGCTTTACCCTTTTGACAGGTATTTCTAAGAAAAATTGGGGAAAAGTAAAATCCAGGGGGGCATGATCATTCTAATTTCACACTTTAATCTCAGAATTATAGGAGCTCCACCAAAGGTGGCAAATACAGTTCTGTCATCGAGCCACATATTTAAATGTCTTCTTCAATGCAGCGTCTTGCTATGTTTATTCAATGAATCTTAATGAATTGCAAGGTATAAAGTACAACCAAATCCACAGGGCTTTACAGTGACAACTTTCAATTGTTAAGTAAGTAAGTCTGGTTGCTGTATACATCATCAATTACAAATGGAAAATGTAGAAATTTCCTATTTCTTTGCTTTAAAAAAAGAAATCCCTTTGGGAATTTTTATTGCATCATGATTTTATTCAGTTGGCTGTTAACATGAAAAATTTCTGTGAAAGTTATTGTTGCTGGTGTACGCATGTATTTAAGTGACTACTTTGAATTTTCATTTTTCTTTTGTATTTTTAAGTCTTGGACAAACAATTAATCCTCACAACATCCCTGTGAGGTAGGTATTTATGCTGTATTAAAAAAAAAAAAATAAAGGAGTCAAGACAAATTCATTCTGTTTCAGTGCCTCAGCAAAGCCAGAACTAGGACTAACAAAGCAATTGTACTTCTCCTCACTCCGATTTGAGCCATGGAAATACACTGCCTCTCACCAGTTTCAACAGCTTCTAAAAAACTTCAACCATATTTCATATGAATGCCACCATGCTCATTATCAGCAGAGAAAGATATTTTTCATGAGAAATGAGAACTCTAACATAAAGTATACTGTAACTATAATGTACACAGGTAAATTTAATTGAATAACACCCTCATTCCACAGATAAATATTAAATAGCCCTCCTGCATACACTATGGAGATTTTAAAATTTAAACATTATAAGTATATAAATATAGAAATAAATTTTAACAATAAGAATACATGCAATAGTTACATGACTTAAAAAAAAAGTCAATGACTATATATATTTCATTGACCAATTCAAAAGCACATGTGCTGATTTATTTATTTCTACATATTTTAAAGCAAAATATACTAATATGTATTTTTATTGATTTGCTAGTAAAGTTTTATAATGGATATACCGGTCCTCTGTCATGGAAGGTGGTGGGGGACATAAAGGACACAATGACAGCAGAATATTTTTATATAAATTACACGTTCATTCTTATTTCTTACTTGCTTATCAAAGGAACAAATATATTCGTTATAAAAAAAAGACTCATACAAAAGACAAAGTGAAGCCTGCTCTAGCTCCTTGCCAATATAAATGATTTGCAACAGATTACATCCATCAAGTTTAATACAAACCATAGTAATCTGAAAAGAGTAATCATATGGAACAAGACTTAATAACATACAAACCAAAGTTAATGTTTCTCTGATTGCTTCCATTAACTGCAAGGCTATCCCAATTATTAATTTTATATATTCATTACATAATTCAATAGTAGAAAAGTTCAAAATAAAAACAGATGAATACATTCAGTACATTAAAAAAAGGACTGCATTCACCAAAAGGGTACACATTATTGCTTATTTTTTGAGCATTTTTTTTCTTTTTTAAAACATGGTCCACCATATAGCAAGTCGAAAGCACACTTTATGTATTGAAATTTTCATTGTCCTGTCAGTATGACTGCCCTGTAATCTAGGTGCATTAAAAAAAAAAATCAAAATGATAGTTTGTTGAAACACCTCTTTAACACTAGCATTTTTAAGATTCCAGAAGAGCACATAATGCAACATCAACTTCCTTGCTAGTAAAGAGGAGTCAACTTTCTCTTTAGTTATATAAAACCAAAAGGTCAGCAGACAATGAGCACAGAAATAGGAATGGCAAGGAAAAAACTGCTGTATGACTGCAAAAGCAACCTTTGGTAATCTTCCAAATGGATGATTTGCCCAATACCCATTTTGATCACGAACCTGGAACAGTTACAGTTTATTTTCCCTTTTATTTATCCAGTTATTGTAGCATGAATAAACCAGTAAGTGTAAAATTATTTTACGTATAATTAAACCTTTCAAAATTATCAAGATAAAAAGTTGGTTTAAAAAATGACGTTTCCATCCTGTCAAATAAAAAAGTATAGTTTCTTGCAAAAACTCCTTCGAGATTTGAAGCATTTGAAGAACTGGCCATGTATACATAGTGTAAGAAGAAATTTTGTAATCTCTTCCTAAAGTGAGTTTTATACGTGTTATGGATAAATAAAAAACAATTAAAATTGGCATGGGATGGGTAGTTTGAAAATAATACTTCTTTCTGATTTACACATATTTATTGAACAAAATATATGCATGGCAAACTGACATGATTAAACTGGAAAATGCCATGGAAAAATAATGAGGCAACAGAAATAAACATGAGTTTTTCATTGCTGAGTTTTCTGTAGTTAGCTGATTTAACTTAAGGGCAATTTTAAGCCCAAATGCAAAAGCAGAGAACTATTGTATTAGAACATAAAGATTCCCCCACTCGCAGACAACAGGGTTTTTCTTATTAATATCTGAAGAGTTGACACTGCCCCTGAAACTCTCCCTGTTAGTAGGATGCTGTTAGTAGTAGCAGTTGCAAACGTATGAGTTTGCCGGTAACAACTCACAATTTGTGCATAGTTGAGTCTTCGAAACTGAGCAAATTTGCTCTCAAAATCTCGCCAGCGCCTGCTGAGCTGTATCAGGATTGGCTCCACTGCTTTTGCAGCCCCATCCTTAGACAAGCGTTCAGCTTGCCTGTGCACCGCTTTCACATCTTCCTTCTTCTTCTGCAATTCTCCATCAATCTCCTAGTGAGCAAAACCAATACAGGGCCCAGGACAGTTAGCTAACTAGATCCATCAACTTAGAAATAGCAAAATACTTTTGTCAGAATTTCCATTTCCATTTTATTGTTACAATTAAAGTGTACAGTTATTTCATGTCTTATTTTACAGTTAGACAAAACAAACATAACTTAAATTGAAGAACCTTCTTGTAGATTGTCTGTAGAGGTGTTAACAACTAGTATACATTGAAAACTAGTTAGCAAAGGCCAACAGTTTCCACTGCCTGATGCTTGCTAGTGCACTCTGATGGGCAACTGGAGAAACTCTTTTATCTGTAAGGGTCAGTATATTCAGGATAAATAGTGTTTGGACAGTTACAAAAATATCACTTGACTAAATGTATTACTTAACTCCTTTTTTACTCTGTGGGAAACTCAACAGAGAATGAAGCAAAGAAAGACGATGCAAAATAAAGTAGGAAAACCTTTGACTATGTAAATAAATCTAGAGAGTTTGACAGTGACATATGAGTATGTTCTGATGAAAATGAATGTGCTAACATGAGAAAGAGGTCATCCATATATCGGTAAGTCATTTGTTCATCTGGAACAAAGATACATAAAATCAATTACAATGTTTACTAGAAAACATTTGATGCTTTTTAATACATTGCACACTTTCAAATTATTAACAGAAAATTTTATTTAGTGTGTTTCAAATCACTTATATAGCATTTCGCATAACACATGAATACAAGATATAGCACAACAAAGAAAAGTCCATTTGAACAAGTATTGTCAGGGGGGTTGTTTGTTTGTTTGTGGTTTTTTTAATAAGACAGAAATAAAGTACTGAACTGCTAATTTTCTATATCTATCGGAATATTTGTTGTATTTGTTGTCTTTTAACTTAATAAAATATCACTAGAAAAGATCTACCATTGCCATCCCATAACAACATTACCTTCAGCTTCTGCTCATCTTTGGGGTCTGGTAGACTGGCTAACTTTTTCTCAATGTCATCCAGCCATGTCATTAGGTCATCAGCCTGTCTCTTGTACTGATACCACTGATGAGAAATCTCTAAAGCCTTTTTTCTTCTTTGAGACCTCAAGTCCTGTTCACAGTGCAGACATTATTAGAATATGAATTAAAGGCTTATAAAATATGGATTGGCATGTGTGCACACTGAAGGGAAAAAACGAAAAGTGCATAGCTTTTTTAAAATTAAATGTTGATATTTAAATCATGTATATAAGTATCTGAACAGAGCATATTTCCTTCAATTTAACACAGACTGTTTTTTCTGTTGAAGAAGATTCCCTAATTCAGTTTTGTTCACATGCTGAATAAACCACTGATGTAGTCACCGATATTCAGAGAAATGAAGACTATTTCATAAATGTCAACATTTTACATAAAACTCTTCTGCTCAGAAATACTTACGGGACAGATGGAAACACAGCCTACTTAATATCTAGCAGTAAGTGGGCTTCCTGTGCTTTGTGGTCTCCTGTGAAATTCTAGCCTGCATGCCAACTCTGTAGCTATTTAAAGGAAAATCAATTCACTGCAGAAATATACGTAAAGACAAGGGTTTTTTTTAATTAAAGAAAATTTACATAGTAAGTGTCTTGTGTTTATGACTCAGCTGCTTTATAAAAGAATTAAACTTTTTTTTAATAGGAAATTCAAAAATGTTATTTCATTTCCTATAAGTTATAAAAAATATTATATGTGAATTTGCTTTAACTATCTAACTTTACTCATGCAGAATTCAGAAAATATTTTCACTATTATAACTTGTTAACAAGTAACTTAAAACATTACTGATACATTTTATGTAAAAATATTCAGATGAACTTTTTTAGACTGTTCTTGAATTTTATTTGACAAGATTGAATGCCTTAACTGAGTCACTCAAAAGAAAATCAATCACTCTATTCCATACACACAGCCAGTAAGGGATCTGGTCAAAAGCAGGGTCCAGAAAACAGTTTTCTTTTCTTTCCTAAGTAAAAATTATGAATTATTAGCATTTAATTTGAAACAGTCAAAGAAAAATCTAATAAATTTCTAGTTTCTTTTAAATGTGGAAAAATCAATGGTATCTTCCATCTACTTTTTCACTGAATTCACAGAGGTCAGTAAAAATTAGAATGAAATCCACACAGGAAGGAAAGATGTTACTTGAAAATCAGTAATAATAAAATGTAACCATGCCATATTTCCAGAGCCATAAAAAACTGACTGACATTTTTCAAGAGAAAGAAAATTCTTCCCCTCCAAAATACTAAAAACTGTGATACAGTGAGACAATTCCCTGTACTAGCCAGAGACTCCAGCTCCAGCTAGGTAACCAAGGTGACCGTCCAGCTATGATTCTGTCTTTCCTCACTTACAGTTTTTCCTGGGAAGAAGACACTCTCAGTTAAGTCTACCAGTTTGTCCAAACACACCTCACTGTGGATGGTTATAGGTACAGTACCAGACAGCTATACCTCCAGCAGGGCGATAACACAGAATTTGGATATATGCCTTGGTTTTCAGTCTCTTAGCTGCTAGATTTATTGGTACCCTATCACAGTTTTAAAGAGACTGGAACCAACATTCCCACTAAAAGAGCATAGCATATAAATCTTTTAATTCATTAAAGGATAAAACATCAATATGTCCAGTACAACGAGTATGTTCTACAACTGAAAATATAAATTTGTGAGAAATGATTGTAAGTAAGGTCTTCAGTGTTGCAGAAACATAGAATGTACACACTGGGTTAAAAAAGTAATTATTAACAAAGAGATCACCACAGTCCAACTGGCAGTCATCTGGTTGTAAAACTAGGGACAAAACAGTATTCGTTAACCTGAATATTTAACATGTCTTTCCCAAGGCATCAGGAGACATGTATAAGAAATATATGCTTAGAGGTGACTTGTTTAAAATGACTAGGCACTAAATAGTAATGAGGCTTCATTTAACTTAATAGAACATTGCCCTGAATAAAGAAAAAAAGAATTAGTAGCATGGGCTTATAATTTTAGCTCCTATACCTTGAGAGCATTATGTTTAGTCTGCAACAGCTGTTGTTTTATCTTTATTTCCTCCCGTTTTCTCTCATCTGTGATTCTCTTTTGAAGAGTGTCTCCCCTTTGCAGCAATTCTTTTACTGTGCTCTCATCGTCTTCACTCTGATTTAAAAAAAAAACATGTATAATGTGCATTTAAATCTATTTATTACTTAAATACTAGGAAATATAGACATAAAAAGCCTACATTTTCTCTGCTAAGGTAATCACCTAACATCCACTTACAGTTCTATACTGAAGACACTATAGCTTTTACTTACTCCCTACGACACATTTAGAGGCTTTAGTGGTACAAGTAAAACAGCACTTGAAAACCTACAGATGTTTGAGATTAGATTTTATACAGCATCCAGGACAACAGGACAAAAACACTAAATGCAAAAAGTTAAAATACATTTTACTTTACAATAAGAAAAAATGATATACTCCTAAAATACTCTAAATCATTGTTACTATGCTAGAAAACCATGTGATTCCTAAACACCTCGCGTAATAATATCATTACTATGCAAAATAACTGTTCTGGCAGGGGAAGACATACCACTAAGCATTTTTTATATATACACCAGTGAATCTATGCCACCACATTTCAGAGCATATCCCTTGAACTATACTAAACATTTTATGTAAAGAAAGGGAACAAAATATGCTCCATTACTGGAAACTATTCGGCCAAACTTGATTCACTCAGAACTTACAACTGCAATAAGTACTGCCCTAAACAGCTAGCATTTTTTCTGTGGAAAAAAAAGGGAAGAAAAAATTGCCAGGCAAAAATTCCTTTTGCCATTGACATAAAATAGATATCTTTGAAGAATTCTTTAAATTGAAAAGAATACAGATCCTTTATATTGCTTGTAAAGAAATATATATTTGATCTTGCTGATGACTCACGAAGAGAGGGACCTAAAGAGGTATCACTGTTATTGGCTAACCAAGAAATAGAATTACTCTGAAAACCACTCTGGAGAAAATACACCATAAGGGCAATAGTAGCAAAGCACAGCAATATTTTACTCCTCTTTTTTTAAAATTTGCATAAATATGTTTTACTACTTACAAACAGTAAACATTTGCAGTTGACTGATGATCAATATATAAGTAATAAAACGTACAACTGCCACAAACTATTCACAATAGATAGCATGGTCAGATCTGTTAAAAACTAATTGGCATGTGTGGCATTTTATTTCAGTGATCATTACCTAGCAAATGTCTATAGTGAAGGTCTTCTCTTGGCGTATTACCCAAATAGATGCATCATTCTGAGTCTTCTTGGTCTTTCTACTGCTACAGAAATTTTAACATCCATGCCCTATTCTGTAATACTGCTGGTGCCTGTGGATAACGTTCCTGCTTTGCTCAGTGTTAATTTTACATGGGTCAAAAAATGTCTTTCTTTTAAAACTAACTGCAAACATATCACTAAAAGATTTAGCTGATCCTAATCTGGGACCTTTGAAATTATAATATATAAGCATGCTAAAAATTTATGCAATTCATATCTAAAGATGCAAATGCAGATGTTAAAGCTTCTAATTTTCACCCAGGTTTTATTCATTTCCCTGCCTACTTCACTCAGACTTCCATTTCAACCAATTTACCATATCTTTATTGAAGTCTTCCTCTTTCAGATTCACCCCCTGCTGAATTTCAGCCTCCAGTGGTTCAAGCAATTTTTGTATATCGAAGTCAAACTGCTCCAATTCCTTCAAAGGAATGAAGGGCTAAAATGGGAGACAGACAGAGATTACTTATTTAAATTACATACTTTACAGTTTTATTAGAAACATAAACCAAGAGACCTCTGTTCTACCTCCTACTGCAAAAAATTGGAACCCAGCAATTTAGTCATTTATCCAAATTCATGCAGCAAGTCAGCAGTACAGCCAAGAATACAGACAAGTTTTTGTCTCTCTATCTTATGCAATATCTATTACTATAAACTACCTTCATCAATCAAACCCTGGCTGTCTGTTCCCTAAGGTCGTATCCTCTAAACACTGAACTACAGATAAAATTCTTCCCCTCATCTTGCTAGATGCATAGTATACAAAGCTCAGTGAGAATGCTACCATTCCACTTCATCTTGAATGTAGAGTCTTATGATCCTTTTTGGAAGAAAATCTGAAAGAGAACACCATGAGGAGACTAATATGCTCGAAGGCTGCACATTCGGAAGAAACTTGTTCCTGATGAGCATCTTTTTCTCCTTCTTTGAGTGAGCCCACATATATATTCTAACAGTATACAACGCAAACAGTTAGTTAAAACCATCTACAGGTGGTCCCACTGTTCCCTAAGACAAACAATAATTTCTCACTACCCTAAAGGCTGCATCAGCCTTGGATGCTCAGAGCACTTTGTAATGCGTGGTAAAACTGAGAGGGAATTCCAGACTGCCGTATAACTAATGTTCAGAATAGAAACATGACACAACACAGTCGTTTGGGCTTTGTGCCAAAATGTTCTCTGTCTACGCTTTGTACTTTTGTAATAGGTAAATGAGGTGAGGGACACTGGAACTGCTGAAATACTGCTGATGGCCAATAGGAAAAAAAGAAAGAAAGAAAAAAAAAGACCTTCTTCCTCGGCCTAACAGGAAAAAGGCACCACAGTGCAGTCTGGGAACCCTTTAAAGTATGGGGGATTTCACTAATCCCTGAACCAAAATGAGGGACTTTCCTGAAGGAAAGTTGAGTTGTCATCTACAGATGACAAGAGAAAGAGACCTGCACTCTTCATCCCTGTAATATGGCCCACATGATCAGTCAAGGTGACAAAATGGAGAGGCCACATTAACCATACCAGAACTACATGGAAGTTTTCAGGGCTCTGAGGTCAAGCTGAGTGGTCTAAACTCAATCTTCATGACATGTTTCAGCAACCAGCTGAAGCTCAGGCTCTGTCCTGATCCAGTTCAATCACGGAACAAGCAGCAGCGACAGGAATTTTTGCATCCATGGACTCTCTCAAAAAACAAAACTCCCTGATATGCATGTCTGAAGATGAAATAAAATTTACTGCAGCAAAAAGTAAAAGGCTTCTTTAATTCTATACAAACTGCTTGAGGGTTTATGAAAGTAAAAGTTTGGGGGGGGATTGAACTTGAGGTAGATGTGTAAATCACGATTATGTTTACTAATAAAAGGTAACTAAAAATATGTGTTTGATTATACTTATTTGTTACACTGCTAGTCAGACAGTAGATACTGTCTGAAAAGCATTTGAATGCTGTGACCATCAAAGTTGAAGGGGCATAGGTCAGCAGGACAGCCATAAAGAAATTGAACACAGGAAACTGTACGCTATCTAAAAACAGGGAGGTCAGAGAAACCAATTTAGAAATAGCTTTAACCAATATCCAGAATCCCCTTTGCTGCAATAGTTTGGTAGTAGCAAAATAAACCAATGAAAATGTACTAATAGAACAAATCAATATTTGGAGAAAGATGTGCCTTTTTCTGCTTAAAACCCTGTGCCTCTCCAACTTTCTGAAGCGTTACTGATTTGTATAATTCCAAACATAGTTTTCTACCAAAAAGACAGGAAAAAGTTATGACAACTCAGGCATTTTTAACTAACACCATTAACTGTGACCTCCAAATTTCAAAGTAATGGTGGTAAATAAAAGCAGTTAAGACTTTAGCATTGCTTTACGAATACAAAGGATTCTTACTTTCTCCATTGAGAAAGTACAGTAAGCATTTGCACTGTATAAAGGTGCAACAATTATAAAAGTAACTACATAATTTTTTTTAATGAATTAATATAATACTATTTTTTTTCCTTAAAATTTATGTTAAAACTACCTAGGAAAAGTTGATGCTTTTGAAAAAGGTGGCTTGTTTGTTGTCATGCAGAAATATATAATAAAAGAAACACTAGATTGGTGGAACAAACTAGCACACTGACAGTAACTTTGTTCTTGGTCAAGGAAGCTAAATAACTTGCACCTCTTTGAACAGCAAAATGATTAGAAACCATCCAGCTAAAATTAGCTAGTAAAGATGAAATAATGCAGTCAGACTTTGTTAGCACTTACAAAACAAGGGATATTTTCAACTCTCCCCTTTAGCCAAATATTACAATAGATTTAAGCAATCCAGCAGTTTACTCTCCAGCAATATTCAAGTTACAGAAAAAAATTAATTTTCAGGAATGATGAATATTTTCTGAATAAATTTTCTCTTCTAATATCAGAATAAGACATATTTTTAAAACGAGAAGTTATATAAGTAGTATTCTGATAGATTCACAAATACCCTCTTTTGTACAATCCTTGTATTTAAGATTAATGTGAATCATAGTGCTGTTAATTTTAATGATACCAACCATATGCCACTGTTCATTTTTATGGTTCATTAGTGTACAATTCAATTACATTTGTGGAAAATAAACCCTGGACTGTATCCCTGTGCATTTCTTTAACGTTTTCAAGAAATCATAGACATCAGCTCCCATTACCTCACATTTTCTTGCATGAAGAGTTTTTCATAGGGCATATTCTTTTCTGTTCCAGAAATGAAACTTAAATAAACCCAGGTATGCCACAAAGATTGCGCTGATTACACAGGGTATTGAGTACCCCAGACAACAGATGAAAACCACATGCCTTTGTTTATGCTTTTATAAGACTCAGCTGCTTTTGATATCATTGACTGGTGTTTACATGAGGGTAGTGTGTTCTAAGGGGAAATTAAATTACTGAGGGGAAAAAACCGCAAACCCTAAGACAGAATTCAGGAAACAGCAATGTAATAATTATACTCTAAAAGATTTTTTTTGTGTAGGAGATCATAAAACCCATTCTACCATAACACTTCAAGTATGCTACATTTTGATACAGCCACGCAACCCAGAGAGACAAGGAAGGAGAGCACTTAAATAGTGCACAGAACTGGAGCTCAGGAGACTCGTGCTTTATTTCCTGCTCTGCCACTGGTCCTCTACACACTCGTTTCCAGTGCTACTACACCAGCCACCATGGTTAGAAGATCAGGATCCTATTATATACCAACCTACATGGCTGCCTGCTTCAATCTTCTACCCCTTCCACATTGCTCTCTGTGATAAAGGCAGTAAATGCAATGGAGTAAGGAGGTGTCTTATGTCCTCCTTCATCCCACTTCAGAAATCACAACTTGGCTAAAAACAACCTAATCCATATTAAATTTAGATTCAATAAAGTACTCAAACTAGCAGTAGAGACGAACAGCTGAAGTATAGGTGATATAATCTGTATAAGTATCAAACCTTGGTGAACTCACAGCCTCATAGGAAAAGATAAGGTGCATTTAATAAAAAATTCCCAAAAACTAATCTCTATCAAAAAAGGCTACTCATGTATTGAGAAGACTAAGAATCTTACTAATTCTGAGATGATATTCGTTCTTTATAAGTTCATGAAGTGATCATTGTTACATTCATATGAAGTCACCAAATACTTCTAATGGTGAAATGGTGAAAAGAGCAAGACCTTTGATGCCCCAAACCCCCAAACCTCATACTTTTTTTTCTTAATATTATTAGGATCTACATTTTTTTTTTCCTTTGAACACTCAGTATTGGGGAAGCTGCAGCCCCCCCCATGTAGCTGTAATTGTGTACCTTATATAAACACCATTTTGTATTTATCTCCCCATGGCAGCAGTTCCTCCTACCTTTCCACTCTTAATTCTTTGTGATATAGCTGCAAATCGCTGGTTGAGCTCTGACAGTTTAGGCTCTATTACTTTCCTGCAGTGATCTCCACAGTTTGTCATCAAGTCCACTGCCTGGTCACGCACAGAGTCCACCTTTGGATGCATATCATTCAGCTCAGCCTTTAAGCGCTACAGTCCGTGAGCAAGAGACAGGGCTTGAAGTTAGTAATAAATGCAAAGAGAGAGAAAGAGAGAGAGAGAGAGAGTGTGCAAAGGAATAGGGAGCAAAACCACAAAGCAAATTCAGATAATTATGAGTAAGCGTGAAAATACAGTAGAAATACATTAGATAACATTCCTATTCACATCTCTCAAATTTATAGAAAAAAATGTAGCTACACAACTACTTTAAAATCTTCTAGTGGAAAATAATGGTGAACATACTATTTCTAGATAGATTCCTTTCTGCAATAATTCAATCCTCAGTTTATTTCAGAGTACACTAGATTATTCCACTGATCCTAAAGCTAAGAAGTGCTGCTAATTCACATATCATA
Organism: Apteryx mantelli; assembly: GCF_036417845.1. Lineage (NCBI taxonomy): Eukaryota > Metazoa > Chordata > Aves > Apterygiformes > Apterygidae > Apteryx > Apteryx mantelli. The sequence goes on from NC_089978.1 coordinate 93,700,872, forward strand.
AAAGAACTAGACATATAGCTGCTGTTTTCATTACCATTCATGGTCATAGTGGAGTTAAAGAAATATGACCAGATAAACAGCAATGTGTTTTTTTTTAATACATCTACCACGAACTCCAAAAAGCAGAGGGCAAACAATACCATCTTCCTTTGCCATAATTATCTTAATGGTAGATCCTAATATGGGCAGAGGCCAAAGAGATAGCTAGACATTACAGAATCATGAACAAAGTTGGTCTTCAGGAATTATATTTCACTCGCTGTATGAAATGTCTTCGTACAACACAAATATATGCCTGTATTGATGGAAAAGATAATTGTACTATATACGTTATGGTGGTAAAATTGTTCATCCTTCTACAAAAGGCTGTCCTGTAACTCCTCTGAGATCAGTGAGGCATTGATTTATGCTCTGTGTAAGTGCTAGTTGGAAATTATGGCTGCGCTGGAATTTGTAAAGTTTTGCTTTAGGAAATGGTATCATTAGGTTAGTGTCAGCAATACAGCCCTTTTGATTTGCAAACCATTCCTCAGGTAGTGTGTACTGACAATGTAGCTGAATACAAAATCAAACTTCACACAGACTTCTGTAGCAAAACAAAATCAATATAAATGATAATTCAGAGTTTTTTAGTGTTAAACAAAGAAGTTATTTTAGATGAGATACTTTAAAATTCATGTTTACTCAGAAGTCAGTTTTTAATCAGTTGGTCAAATGATGCAACAGGCCAAATAAAGCTTTCGATAAGTACACTGACCTGTTGTAATACAGCTAGTTCACCATAGAATATTCTTGTCTGTGGTGGTGGTGGACTGGCATCACCACAAACAGTGTTTACAGAATTAAAACAGTCATATGACAGAGACAATTAATGCAGATATAATAGATATCAGAAAGGTGTCACAGAAAAATAGAAAAGTAATTAAAAATGAAAATCATAGAGAAAAAAGTTTTATTTTTTTTATTCAATCAGGTGTGTTTAAGAAATAATTTCCAGCAAACACAGGCTTAAAAAGATGCTGTTCTACTCACCATGAAGTCCCCAAGCCTTATAACATATCTGTTTTTTTCTTCTGCAGAGATTTAACTTTTGCTATGCAGTGCAAATTTATTAAGTAATCTACAAGCTGCCAGAAGGTAGCTTTATCACAGAAAAAAAGAACGTTACTCTATCAAGATGTGATACCTTTCAAAACCCACTAGTTTTGACATGTTCCTTTTTAGAATCAAATTAAAGCTTTCCAGAAAATCACATTTTTTTACCTTAAGAATTTCCTCTTTTTGCTGGGGTTTTTGTTTATCAGATTCATCCAACAGTATTTCAGCACGATACATCCAAGTTGTGACATTAGCTACTTTCTGATCAAAAGCCTCCATGCGCTTTTGATATTCCTGTATATGAAAAAGGTAAATACTGCACACAAAAAAGTAATCAGAATTGAAATAATAGCCATAATTATGCAAACTGTGGCAAGCATGCATGTATTGTGAAATTAAACTTGTTTATTTGGTACAATAAGTGCTTGTTTCTGTGGAGAAGAGCATCTTTTATTTGTTTGTTCCCACTTTATAGGTTATGTTTGTTTGAAAAGACATTGTAGGAGAGGCAGAAACTTCCAAAGGGACAGGCAGAGAAAGAGGAGGGTGATCTGGTCACAGCAAGAAGTGGGTGCCTGCAGCTCAGAGATACTGCTGAGAGGAGCAGGAAGCTGATAGCCAGGCTTACTGGTGATGACAAGAAGAGCTTCTTAGGAACCAGGTACAGAACTCATTTTGGAAAGCCCTTAAATTAAATGAAACCAAGACGGAAACAAGGATGCACTTGCAAAGTCACAATCTGGAAAGGAAGCTTTGTATATAAAACTTTCATTTATGTTTTGTCCAACTTCTCTGCTTTGAGTTTGCTTTTAAAAAGCTATTCTAGATGATATTCTTATAAAAGTTTTTATTTTTTTTTAATTTAAAAACTCTTGGTCTTTTCTTGGTGAGCTCACTACAATGAGGTCTATGCATATCCACCTCAAAATTCCCGGTGAACTATGTGTACTTCTAAACATAGACTGTAAGAATATGGATATTTTAGTAGCATGACAGTGACAGCCACTCTAACATGCACTGAGCTGTTCTTTTTGGTCATAAAGAATATTACTTTCTAGTAGAGAAACTACAGTGCTTTGAATTATTATAAACCCTGTGCAGTACATATGTGTACCATATACATGAGATCAAAGATTTTAGTAGCACTGTCCTTTTGGCCACTACATGCGCATACCTATACATTATTCTAAAATTATTAAGCATAATAAAGGACCAAACCCCTCTCTTATACCCTCTTTATCACGGGTTCTAGTAAATACTAACACAAGAATCCAAAGCAGAGAGAGAGAGAAGGTAGAGGAATACATAAGTGTACCAGTCCATAAACTCCATTATATGTTTCTTATAAACAGTTCTAAGTCAAAGCTGAGCACCTATATCATACTGAAGGAAATGCTTAAGCTTTCCAGATAGAATACACCCAACCAGATGCCTGCTCTTGTATCCTGCATGCAGCAGAAGATGACCCATGGTGATGCTGTATGCCAGTCACAGACGTGTTCTTAAGGCAGCCACATGGACTCTAGTGGAGCTCTAAGACACCAAGCTCTGAAATGCTGAAGTCATGATAAAGGTTAATACATCCCTGAGAACCACTTCCATTTCTATGGGTTGAAACTGCATTTCCATTATCTCAGCAATAGAAACAATACAGAAGATCTTCTAAAGGATTCTGATAGCCAAATGGTTAATACTCTTCTGCATTTAAGCATTCAAATTTACATCTCTTCATGGCAGAATGAATTTTAGGGGAGAATATAGTTAAGCGCCTGCTAGGAGTTTGAAACAGTGGGGGCTAGAGCTCCAAAATCTGTATTATATGTCATTTATGGTTTCATTTTGGGCTAGACTTATTCTGGTCCCCTTAACTAAACATCTCCACCAAACATGCGCCACAAAATTGTCCAAAGGAAGCTCACACCGGTCTGAAGCTCCAGCTCATTGTTCAGAGCATATTAGGTGTGCACCCTGAGCAGAGCTGGATTCAGTTTCCCCTGCAATGCAGCTAGGTCACACACACCAAAGCAAGCATGTGAACTGAACCAACATGAACTGAACCAACATGAAAGTGGGGATATACTTCCAAACCATACTAGTGATCCAAATAGAAATGGTAATGTGGCCAAAAGCAGCCAAAGTTGCAGGTTTCAATCCAAGACTTACTCAGCTCATTTGACTATTTTCTTCACTTGCTTCATATTCAAGTAACTAAGGTCTTTGAGGAGAAACTGCTTTTCACTCATTAGGCAAAAGAGCAATCCAGGAAAGCCCTACTGAGGCAGACAGGAAAGGGAAGAGCTAACAAACAAGACTCCACAGAGCCGTCACTGTGTAAAAACGTAGCCAGATTGTTAAAATACACAGAGTGTAGAAAAAAACAATCAATTGGATTGTTTGTGTATCTATGTATTAGATAAGCATACTCTAGGGGACCAGAAAAAGCAATCCTATGAGGCTAAGAGTGGGCATCAACATTTCCTATGTATTTTTATATTAAAATCTTGTTTAATAAACTAGGTGCACAAATACATTACTCTTACCAGTAATAAACTGAACCATTCCTCCGCTCGCGAGGTTACTGCTATCCAGTTACTGTTCAGAAGGCTGAGTTTATCCTCCACTAGACTTTCTTTTCCTTTCAGCACTGTCTTCAAATTCTCTCCTAAACCACTGATGCTCTTAAGATGGATCTGGCGTTTCTCAATCTCCTTCTGTGTTGCCTATGGGGAGCAGAATAAAAAATAAAATTCAAGAAATTAAAAATTCTCCACAGTAAGAACATCAAATATTAAAATAGCCAGTAAGTTCATATTGGAACACAATCACTTGCTTCCTATAGGCAGGCAAAGAGTTCTGTGAAGAATAAGTAAAAAATAAATTGTTCTTTTCTAGCTCTGATAAAATTGTAAGTGTTCTTCATATTCTAATAATCATTTTTCATAATAGCTTAATTTTAAAAAGTGTGTATTATCTCATTCTAGGGTTCAACATACAATTTTAATAGTCAATTTTAAGAAAAGATTTCCCATTTTACGATATTTATATTGAGGAGTTTTAAGTTACTTAGCATACAATAAAATGACATAGCTATCAAATAGCACATAAAACTCACAAAATAAATGAGACAACCATAAAGCATCATGATAACATCCCAAGTCTTAGCGAACTGCACTGAAAATACCCATATGGAGTATTTTAATATTCCTATCACATTCAATGCGTTCTTCTTTAGCAGAAACCATGCTCTCCTGTCCTGTTAAACCTACCTGTAGAAATAAATCTTTTCATTCCACTCACCTGGGATTTCACTCTGCAAACTGGAATACTAACATAGTCTATAACCACAGTATTTCAACATTTGAATGACTAAAATATATGTGCAATACTACAAGCCCAGCTCTCCAGCATCTCCTTGCACTATTATCTTTTTGTGAATAGACTTAAATGATGTCTCACATATTTTTCTCATTACTGATGTCTTAACATTTGCAACGTGCAAGAGGTCTAGCAAAAGGAGCAAAACCCCTCATATTTAGACCTTACATAAAAAAAGCAGAAATTTAATACTAAATACTGATGACACAATTCAGAGTATAACCATCTTGCTGAATACTTAAGGAGAAGCAAAAATTCCTTGTATCTAACACCTAACCAGGAGAAAAATTTTAGGAGAAATATTTCCCTGAACTCATGATCACCTGATCTCAAATGATGCAGCCATATATGATCTCTGCTTATAAAATAAAGATCAAGGTAGAAATGAAGTGATACAAACGGAACACAAACCAAAATAAGCTGAAGAAAGGCAAGAATCACTAGTCTCCAGGGACTTGTATTTCTCTTAGATAACCTGAATACATTGAAAGAAGAACCACCTCTAATCAAAGCACAGTAACAATTCTTTCACTTTAGGATCAACACTGCTACTGCTGCAGAACTGCATCTTTATCACCTCCATGCTATAACACTTCTTGCAGCCACACATCAGTATGATTTTGTTAATAATGTGTTGTTAGGAAAGTAAAATTTTCAAATTGCAGTGAAGATGGCATAGTAATTACTCTCTTTGATATAATACCATCTTAATAGTACCTCCAACTTACTTACCATATGTTACATGTAAAACAGAGCTTCATTCCTATACTTCACAGAATTAATTATCTCATTTTGTAATGTTATTTCACATAAAAGATTTTGCACTTGCATTTCAAGTAAGTAGGAGAAATTTTCAACATTCTACCACTTTGCTCAAACACTGAGGAATTGTAATAACAGAATCTAGATGTAATTAATGGAGATTATTAATGAACCATAAACTACAGAACAATAGAACTTGAAGCAGAGTTTCAATTTCAACAGGTTCTTGTCAGACTAAAAGCAACAACATGCCCTTTTCCAGTACAATTTTATCTCCTTTCACAATGGACACAAAATATGATCATAAAAAAATGAAACAAAGAATAAAGTTTAGCTTCAACTCAGGATGAAGAGTTCTGATCAGTTTTACTACCTTCTCTGAATGGTTTACTTCCATTAAGAAAAGAATCTCTGAAGCACATTTACTATGGGTTGTGACTTTCTTTGTATTTTACATGTATGCAAACTCAGACCAGTCAGGGGCTAACTAGAAATGCAGACAGCCCAATCAGACAATTAAATGTCTATTAATTAAAACTGCTATCCAAAAGCTGACATTTCCTTCCAGATATGTATCAAAGAGGGCTGAAGCACTTTATCTGATGCCAGGAGTTGTTCCTTTCAAAGCAAAGAAATAACGTAAACCAAAGGTGCACCTTCAGACAATGGGAAAATTTACACTCTTGTGTATTACCAAGTAAGGGATCATGCCTAACCAATACGATAAATAATCAATCACACTTCCCCCCCCCACCTTCTTAAAAAACATTAAGGCCTTGAACACAATATCAAAGTGAAAAATATCATCTTCTCCAGTATTTCAAATCTCAGTTATTCAAAGTTCTTATGTATGAATTCCTGGACCCACTGAATTCAACTGAAAAACTAGCAGTGGTGGTGAAGATGGCAGGACTCCACATTACACTGTCTGTGACGACCTTAAATGGGTCTCTGTATGATATAATACATTGCCTAATAGGTAAACTAACAAGTTAGTTTCAGTTCTTCCACAACATTGATAACACTTCCTTTTAATTTGACATTTCTTCATTATATTCTTTAGAATTCTCTTTCTTTCCAATATTGCTAGGCAGTGACAGTCTACATATACTTCATCCATTGCAATGTAACAGATATCATTAGTAAATTTTCTGTACTAAGACAAAGAACATTTAACAACAATATATAAAAGTAGATAAAAATGTACAATGACCCTGGGACAAAACTAGAATTATTTCATTAAAACTCAACAAATGGCTTGCAAAATATTCTAGTTTTTGAAGAGCAAGTTCCAATATTCAGTAAATTGGCCTTCACTCATCACTTTCCCTGTATGTTCTGTGGGAAATGGAAGTGTGTATTTCTAAATGAAGGGAAAAAAAAATCTTAGCTGGATGTAAACCCCTCTGTAGGTGTCCTAACTTCAGATTGGAATTTGGCTATGCACTTCATTTGAAAATATGTAAGAAAGAGGTAGAATCATAACCTTAACTACAGAATCAAGAGTATTAGCTCCGCAATTTAAGTAATAATAAAGACATTTCAAAGACTAGGAGCTTTAAAAACAAAACAAAACAAAAAGAAACAAGCTCCACCACAATGGGTACATAATATGAAACATTAACAAATAGTGGTGAAATTCTTCCACAAAGGACTAGGCAATTTACATAATTTGATTTTGCATCTTCATCAGGATGAAACTAGGTAACAGAAATAAAAAAATATATAAATATTTTGGAAGTTTAGAAAAAGTTAATGTTCTGATACAATCTCTAATACGGCCTTTTAGGTGAAGAAAAACATGCGAGTAAAAGGTTGAGCCAGCATCATTAACACTGCCAGAACTCTACTACAGCTGTGAAAATTTGACATGAGTTTTCAATAGTGTTTTTAAACAGATTACATAAACTCTCCTATTTTTCATTACAATGAGATTATTAAACTTCATTTTTTCCCTTATAATTAGTTTTATTCTAAAATAAAATGGAAGTTCATCCAAGTATTTAATACTCGTTGGAAGACAAAGCTTCCATAAATACTCGCAGGAAAGATAACCCCATTAAAACGTGTATACAAATTATACAGATTATATTAAGGTTATATGTATAATGCTTATCTCTTCTGTACATATGTCTTCATATAGGACTACACCTGATAACAGGTACGACAGAGTTAAAGATGATGACATTTTCTCCATTTAAGTTGCTTGGCAGTTTCTGCTAGATTTTTGTGATACCTTCTTGGAAGAAACTCTTGTACCTCCACTTTCTTGAAGCATCAGTTATGGATATTTGGTACAGCATATCACTGCGGAATCACCACTGTGGAAATTCTTTGATCCAAAGAATTCGTTCAGATTTTGCTGAGATACTAAATTTTTAAAGGAACAATCATCTCCCCTCACTTGTGTTTTTCAGAAGAATGCTGGTAGTGTGCTTTGATCAAACCTGGGCAATTCCATCACCACTGAAAGCCCATGATCTCAACACTGCCAAGGAACATGGCACCTAGGTTCCTGGCACCCAGGAAAGGAGAGCAGTCAGACAGATCCTTCCCTGTTAAAATTCTGCACGCAGAGCAAGCCTCAGGCGACCACCTTCTAATCTCCAACCTGGTAACACCAGAAGGAGGAGGAGGAGAGAGTGATAAGACTAGCTGGGCTTCCCTATACCAGTCCCTGCCATCGAAGCCTCAGGATAGGTGTTATAATGTAAAATAAAAGCTTAATTTAAGAAAAAGAAATTCAGATGGGTTGAAAATCAGGCAGAAGCCAGATTGCTCTGCAGCGTTGAAAGGTATGGGCATAAGCCTTGCTGACAATTCATAATATAGTTGCATACAACAGTATATTTATTTTACCTATTTTACATACAGATGCACAGGATGACAGAATTAATCATGTTAGCATAAATAAATGCAGTTCTGTATGAAGCAATATACACTTTGAGTCAAATTCACAGCGCTCTCTCTGATCCTACTGTATGGTGGCATACCCTACCTTTCAGTTTATTAACAAATATTACTAAAATTTTTTAGTTGATATTTTTTTCATAAGGAAGTGAAAATCATAACCTCCTCCACATTAGCACATACTAACTAGGAACAACTGTTGTTTGAAAACAGAAGCACATAAGAATGGCTTTTTCTGAGAACGAGGGTTTCTGAGCTACACTTTATAATGATAAGACTACTGCATATCAAATTAAACTGTGTGGGAATATTTTTCAAGCACACTAGAACTGTGAATAAGTACCGAGGATAATATTTTAACTGTGCTGTTCATTAACATCGCTAGATTTAAAAACTTCACAAACAGCAAGTGATAGATGAAAAGTTCTATATGACTCCACATTATTTATATACTGTGGATTGCTAAAAAGTAATCTTAACAATTCAAATCCCTCTAGAAGAAGTAAGTTAGGAGGCTCAGCTCTCATGGGTGGGATTACAGAATTATTCAGAAACTGAGACTGTGGCCATTTTAGTGGTTGATCAATGCATTTTTTTATTTATACATAACATCTTTTATTTTTATTGTGTTCTGGCTGCTGACTATGAATCAGCTGACACAATTTTCAGATAATTTTATTTTACTGATTTTACTGACAGAAAATATGTTGCTAAAATGTGTTAGCTAATGTAATTCTGCGTACTTCAAGTCAACTTTATACTCACTGATATTATATACTACAAATAAAATATAATATTAAAGCACTGCAGAATTGTACTGCTGACAGTATAGAAATTTTCTATAGAAATAATATCTGCCTTTTCCTTTTTGAGAACATGGCTCCATGGCAATCCACTTTTTATCAGGCCAGTTCCTGATTAAAAGACAAATGAATCCCAGAACACTTACTTAATGGCTTCAGTGATAACTGTCTTCCCTAACCAAGTCTTCTAGTTATAAAAGAATTTCTAATATAAAATATTTAATGACTATTTTTCCACCCACATATCCTTTTTGCTATCTGCTATAACAGAACTGAATGCAAATGGCAATATTTAGCTTGTCTCATCCGATTAACAAAGCATGATTTACAGTCTCTAGGATATTGCCCATCTCATTTCACATAACTCAGCCAACAAGGTTTTCATGGTATCCTTAAAAAAATTCTAGACTTGCTTTCATGTTCAGATGAATCTTTTTTTTAATTAATGTCACTTCCTATTCCAGGTGGACATTCCCATTTATTTCTGGGTGTTTATACCTTGAAGTCAAGGTTTACATGTATTATTCTTTTATTCTAACCTCTATAATTATCTTTGAAACCCTCCGAGTTCCTTTGACTTTTAAAGAAAATCTTTGGTACTGAAAATGAATGAGAAAAAGGTGCAGTAATAAACATAACTGCTTCCTGGTGCTGTACAGAAAAAAGATTATGAGCTCTCTGGCTAGTTATATCCACAGCAGCACACATCCAATTTTCAATTCCTTCTCACTATTGAGTTCTCCTCTCTCCTCCTCCATTTTCCATGCTAGTTTCTTCTGAATACTTTCCTTACAATGGCAGTCTGCTGGGTCTAATGCTACTCCCAGAGCATTTCATTAGACTGGTTACTGTCTTCAGCAGCTTACTTTCCTAGGAGGTCCAAAGCACAAAGCTGCAACATTACTCAGACATTGTGAGGCCCTGGTTCTGGGGACTGAATTATTGATGAACTATTTTGTCTGATGCCTCACTGAAATCCATATAGGATATCAGTATAACACTGATTTAGGAAGTCCTCACAAGAGTTTTAAGGTCTGGATGACAGCATACGTTTCCTGCCTCTTAGTGGGAAAGCTAGCACCTGTGACCTATACTTTCTGTCGGAATGTTCAAAATTAAAAATCCACTTATATTTACGGGAATACTGGCTTCTATTTCATAAAAAGAATCCTGACAAAGGAATTACGAAAGCCACTGAATTAATAAACATATACACATACTTCAGCAAGAGGCAGCTGTTTTCATCCAAGGTTGTTCGTTTATTCTTATTTTTGTGCTGAACTGATTGAAGCAGAAGAACTAAGACAGTACATGAGGTTAGACATATGGGATGGCTTCAGGCTGGAGCTGAAGCCAAATTTTGCTGGTTACCAACTTCTTCTGCAACCCTTTTGGTATCAATTCCTCATGAGAATTCACAATTATCTATGGCATTCCTGAAGGTGACTAGGTAGAGTCATTCACCTGTTTAACATATATCTCACATTAATATTTCTCATTTTAACTACATTTTGTTACCCTTTTGGTTGTCATAAGATGGAGATATGTAGTGCTTGTTGTAGCAAGAGTGAGACACAGCAGGAACTTGCCATTGCATACCTGCACTGACCAGCAGCCTTGCTTTCAGGTCTCATTAGGCAACTTACAAAGCATTAAGGTTCAGGTCTAACCATTACATGATATTAAAGACAAATCTTTCTACTTAAACTGCTTTGCAGCTATACACATCTGCATTAACTTTCTGGAAAAAGCACATAGGAACATATGGTTTGCATTCCTGTTTCAGCAGAGGTGTACTGTGTAGTTTAACACCACCAAAGCTTATTTTTGTTTTCTTTACTGGGGAAATGCTATGAGTAACTGACAGATTAGTTTGGGGGCATTAATACCATATGATTGCATAAACCCTCTGTTAAAAATCAGACATTTGTTCTTTATTATGTGTGATAAGATCAAAATATTAATCAAAAGAGATGAGTTGAACTGGGTAGACTTTACTGTAGGAAAGGCAGCAAGTGAAAATGAGAAAATATCAAGCAGCAATGGGGTTTTCAGGAATTTTTTTTGATAGTCAGAGCAGTAATAATAGCCAAATAATAGTGAAAATTGTTCTTTACACATTTTGGATAATACTTTCAAAATATTGTAATTCTTAGAGACTGATGATAAAAGATTACATATCTCACAGAAGACTTGTAAATTGACAGAATTTTTCTTGTTACTTGTTTGGTAAATCAGCAGCTAAGGGTATTTCAAGGCTAAAAACATCTTATCAAGCTCAGAAGCATGAAAGTGGCAGTTAAGGACCAAAAAACCAAAAGGTAACCTAAAGCAAATTTTACTCCAGTGCTTGAAACCACTTTACATAGTCTAGTAAAGAAGCAGCAAGGTTGCCTGCATATTATGCATGAAAATTTCTATAATACATGTTGAACCTTGAAAGATTTTTAAAGGATTTTTCCTATTAAGCAAAGCTGAACTGGTAAATCTTTGCACAAAGACACAATCCTCTTAACTTTTTGCTTTGTTTTGTTTAGAATTGATACAGGAACACTTAATCAAAATGCTGCTGGCTGCCCGCAGTTATTTGAATTTTTGAAGCTTTGGATAACGTTGAGCATAGTTTCCTCAAAAGCACAGATTTTGGTATGTGTGTATAATGATGGCCTGATTTGCTGATATTCTGAGTTAAAATGTATTTTCATTACATATGCAGAATATAAACTAGATTAGCTAGTGGAGAATGACACTGTGCTAAAGTCTTACCATCACACATAGCTATACAGTTTGATGAACAACTCTTCCATTCCTTAGTGATTCTGTATAATTTTCATCTAATCTGTGGTGTACACAGCAATTTTGAGGCAAGTTTCATTTTAGGCTTTGAGTTTTAGCCTAACATCAGAGTTCAAGGTGAAGTCAAAAGCTAAGAAATCCCCCGAATGAAAATGAATGAGCTCCAAAATAAAAAGGAGTAAGAAATCAAATATCCCACCTCTTGGCTGCTACCTGAACATGTGGAATATATAGTGTTCTAACATCCTTAATCCTTCATTTACTGGAGCTGTTCTACTGTTAAATAAGCACTTTTCTAAGCACAAAAAGAACAGAATGAGAGAGAGGGAGATTTCTTCAGTTTAGTGACAGGGCACCTAAGAGCTGCCCTCTCCAGCCGTGCCAACTTGGATCTCGATTTGCACAGATACTGGATGGATAATTTAAAGCAGTCTACAAAAAAAGAAATCCTACTTCTTAATTCATCTCAATGAAGATTACTGCAATACGAAAGGTGAAGTGTGCTATGGATATATGCAGAGATAAGATAGTTACTTTTCTAAGCAGTAATGTTACGGTGGGATAATACCATAACAGTTACGAAGTTCCACCAATTTATATGACAGAATTTTTATTCACTTTATTTATCAAGCTTTTTTAATATGCATAAGATGAGATATCTAAAGGTACAGCGTTACATTGTTACCTTGCCCCAGGCAATTTCAGCATCCAAATTGCTAGGCATCCCCTGCACTGCTGATCTCTTTGTCAATTCTGCATCTGTCGCTGCAAGCCATTCTGTCAGAGCATTAATTTCTTTCCGTAGCTTCCGGGACAATTTCAAGCATTTCTCTAACTCTTGTTTTTTTTCTGTCACCTGCAGAAAGAAAACATGTTTTTCTTAACTCTTCAGTCATACTGTTTTAATGCCTTTAATGTACTGTTTTTTATACACCATTTTTCTATGACAGTTGAACTTGTAATTTTACAAGGCAAGTTGCACTTTTAATACAGCTATAAATCTTCACTTAGTTCTCTCAATGCCTGCAATTTTGCTGTTAGTATTAAAACACCTATGAGAACAATCTGTGCATAATGATTCATTGAGTCTGAACTAGCAGCAGACCTCAGCGAACCTCCTCCTCCCTTTCAAAGTCAGGCATAGCAAACACTGGAAGAGATGAATTAGTAGGCTTTCCTTGAGACACAGAATAGATATCAGAACCCTTCAAATAGTACATTTTCATACAGATGGCTTTATAGTGATATTGATCTCTCAGATTTTCTCTATGTAGCTACACTACACAGAAGAAAAAAATAATTCTCTGCCAAACAAATCCTAAAATCTTGAAACACAAAAGCCACTGAATGATGTCAAATTAAGTCTGCACAGTTAACCTTAAGTTTGGAATTTCTTAGTATATGATTTTGCTGCCTGAATCATACTCTTTAAATGTAGCATTTTTGCATAGAAGTTTGTAATTGTTTTTTTTTCTTTTTTCAAAGAAAACTGGGGAAAAAATCAGCAGAAATGTGCATCATTTGTAAATCCTTTCCATGGATTAACAGTGTTTATTTGGGTCATTGTGGAACAATTCATATAGTTTGCATTACACTCTGATGCACTTTTTACCAAGCTGTCTTGCCCCGCTCCCATCACCTTTTCAAAAATGTGTCTGTCACTTTAGCAGGATGCAGGTTGTCCCCAGTATACAATCAGACTCACACCTATCCTGCAATAGGAACACTTGTGCTTTGGTCATATAATGATTTTACCGTCTTTCATACAGAGGGGGAAAACCAAGGTGTACTGAGCTCAAGTGCCTCCATGAGATTCGGTTTGGCACTAACTGAAAGATTAGCCGTCTCTCTTCTAAATAAATGAACAGAGAGAAAGATATGTTTTCCTAGGAGTTCACAGGTGTTTACTAACAGTAAGCAAAACAATGAGAATGTTAGGATATATCGCAGACTTTTTAAAGGAAGTGCAGTTTGTAGACTGTAATCCCAAGCTGCTTCTCCATGGTCCTCCCCACCTTCCATCATAGTTTCCTTTCACATTCTTGCTCCTTATTCCCAGTGTGTTTTCTCATGTCTAGTTCCCTTGTATAGCCAACCCGTTCTTATATTCCCTTGAAGTCCATTCCCCCCACAAGCCCCACGTTCTGGGCTTTGAAGCTGTTTGAATACAACCAGTGCCACACTGATCAAAGTCTGTGATGCCTAGCTCTCCTGCAAGGAGAATTTTGCTATCCCTGCGTAAACAGATCAGATTTTCCCAGAGAATAAGCAACAAAGTGTCCCCTACCACATGTTATCACTCAGTAGAGGCTTGCTACTAAAATCTCAGAATGCTTCTCCATCATTGAATATAGTTTATGTGCTTGCCCATATGTTAAAATTCATTAAATATGCCCTCAGAATTAACAATTCATCACAAGAGGAAGAACTAGAGGTAAATCCCTAAGAAGGAGCACACATCTCTTTAGCTAAATAGAGATTCACACACATGAAGCCAGGAATCCACATATGTTTTGCCTCTTCTTCTGATCAGTATTAGTGATTCTGATCATTAGAAACAATGAAAATATTGCAGTTAACAAATACAAGCCATGGTAAATAACTATTTGCAGGTACTTACCAGCAATACAATGCAAAATGCACTATCCTAAGTGTGACCAAATCATAAACACTTGGTAGACTATAATAAAAAAACTATTGATACACGCTCAAACATGGAAAAATTTGGCTTGATATATGTAAAAATATATATATATATTCTGCATATAATACCAATAATATGCCACTATTCCCATGTTGCAGGGGTTACTGTTTTATCCGTTTCTCTTTGCACTTTAAATGTAAAAATACATTTCTAAAGAAAAATAGGAAACAGTGCCCTCTTAAGGCCTTCTGTTTTCTATAGTGGTATCAAATATGTGCTACTGCCATAAATTTCTTTTCTGTATTTTAAAGCTATTTTAGCTATGTTAGATAGTTTACTTGCAGGAACCTTTGGATATAACAAATAAAACTTACTGTCAATAAAAAGGAAAACACAGATATTTAAAGCAAAAATTAAGGTATTTTTTAGCCTTTTTGCTTTACAGGCAAAGTCTAATAGCCAAATTCCTGTGCAGCAGTGAGCGAGTGAGGAATGACCTGACCTTGTAAGTGATAGCCTATACAGCATGCAAGGCCCTTAGGAGAGCAGCAAGATCATTAATTACTGCCACTTTCTTTTACAGAGTCTAGCTACCTCTTATGCTCAATCACCATAGAGAGATTTGGTGTAAGGGTACTACAGACTCCCTACCTTATAGCCACTTATAACCAACAAACTTATCTAAGCTGTAATACAGTTGTTTGTAGCTATATGTTTATATGTATGTGTGTCAGAGAGAGAGATCACAAGCAAATGAATTCAAAAGCCTTCTGAAAAGACTAAATGCAAAAGCAAGCACAGGCATGAAATATCTATTATCATAAATGCAACCACTACACCCTGATGCACAAATGACATTTTGGCCTCTTGCAATTTCATCTCAAACCTACTTGCATTAAGACCACTATTACTTTTCAAATCATTGATCGCAGTTGGAAAGTGTATTTGGTTAAAAATCAGGGGCAAACCTTGATATTTTGAAGATGCAAAACTCATTCCTGGACCAGTAGACAGGTCCTGGACTGGACAAGTCTAATGACAGGAATTTATATCCCTACGTGTATATGCTAAAAACAAACAAACAAGCAGAACAAACCAACCTTCGACTCCCCTCCGTTTCAAGGGGGAGAAGAATTTTTAGATTCAGAGGGTCTCAAGTACTTGTATCTCAAATCATTTTTCCATATTGAATACAGCAGGTATTGCAGGAAATTATTAGAAATGATTAAAATCTTGTTGATTACAATTTTCCTTTCTGAGAGCTATACATTACACAACACTTCAGCACATTTAATAAAATCCATTCCACATGCTTAAGAATGTACTTATTAGGGACTGTTTTAAATAGAAGTGCCCTCCTAAAGCACAATATGTGAATGCATATGAAATCATGCAAATGAGTCTACACATGAGTATGTGTTTGCCCTCAAGCTATGAAGTTCAGTCCTGAGACTTATTTATAACTATTATCATTTCTTTCTTAAAAAAAAAAAAAAGTGTTTTTTTCTCCAAACTTAATAAAATCAATTGGGGCTGATAATGGGTAAGTGATTACTTTAGTTCTCTACATCTGGGCATCTGTAACTCTAACACAGTTAACTACCATACTAAGTAAAAGTAAATTGAAAAAATGAAATCTAGGACAACAAAGCTAAACACAGCATTTGGATTTTTGGCCCACATTAATTTGCAATATTGCTCACTTCAGATCACTAACAGTTCCCTAATGGCACATTTTTATCCTTTCATTAGATATACACCTTTCTGTTGTTATGTTAAATATAATGCAGTAATAAATGCCATAGCCCTTTGTAAAATAAAAGAGAAGCCAAATATATTATGTTGAATGATAGCTATCTACACCTTACTGAAGCAGATTCTTCAGTTTTATTGACACTCAAAAGATTGATGTCTATTAATACCTTCATCTTCTAGCAAGACAGAGAACTGTTTTAATTCAGGTTCCCAAATGAATATTATCTGTGGAAGAGAACTGCAGTAGAAAGAACTTTCAGCCAATAGATTTTTGAACAGCAACAAACAGAAATGAAATACTTAAAGATCTGTACAATCAGAGGCGGAAGGAAAAGAAAAAGGTAGGTTTTTCTCTTTTTCGAAGTAGCATTTAAGATAGAACATGTGAAAAAAATCACACACATGATCTAAAGATTTTTCTGAAGTGTTCGAAACTAGTAACTGCTAATAAGCCATTAAAAAGAAACAATACCCCCCTCCGCCCCAAAACCCAATAAACTACAAGGCAAAAATAAGTGAAAATGTTAAGGAAGTATAGTTTTAAATTCTAACAATGCAATTTTATAACTTGATAAAGTATTTTTTTTAATCAGAACAACTGAATATCCATCTTGTCGATTTGCCTTTGGCACCATTCCTTGTGTCCCACTCTTTAGAAAATGTGAGGGCCTTGGAAGCAACCAATAAAAAATGAACGTTAACTTATCATACCAAGATTAGTTTTCACTTTGCAAGTTAAAATGAGAGCGTACTTTTGTATTATAAAACCATAGAGCTTACCTTTGCACCCAATTCATTATACTGCAACTTCAAAGCTGTAAGTCTTTCATCCAGTTCTTTTGGGTTCTCTGTCTGCTGCTTTTGAACAATCTGTCTTCCAGTTTTTATCACTGTTTCCACTTCAGACTTCACCTCACTCAGGCTTTTATATAATTTCTAATCAAATCAGAATATGAAACAGAAGCACCACAATTAAAATAAGTAAAAGGGAAAAGACTATGGAAGCTATTATACAGATGCACTAGAATTCTTCACATTGTTTGCTTTATAAAAGCACCATCATGCAAGACTGAGCACCTTTAACTGCTGTTAGAAAGCTAGTGGAGTTCAGATTGCTCATCACATGCCAGGTGTGTGACCTAAAGACCAAAACAACCCAGACCAAATATATACAAGTAAATGTTTAGAAGACAAATTAATCACAGCTTCTAAATCAGAATCCAAATTAATAGATTCAGAGCAGTTTACCACTACTAATATTGGTTTAAAAAACACGTCCACAGAATCAACGGCAGAAGTGTTATTACAGACAAGAAAATACAGGCCATCACTAATTGTGATAACATATGATAAAGGTTGTTTTCAAACTGATTTAGATAATGCAATACTTAACAATAGATGTCTTCTGTCATCTCATACAGCTTGCTGGATATAGTTAAATTATACATAACCACTAAACTCACTTTAATAAGAAATCTATAAGTTTTTCATACTACTCATTGGAGCCTGGTAGGATAGAGGTCTTTCTCTATATGTACTGAGTTTAACCTTGTTTACAAAATTAAATAACTAAAAATCTACATGAAAAAGTAACAAATTTAAGTCAAAATATATTAAATAACTCACTACATGTTCCTTTAGTATTTCAATAGCTAAGCAGAAAATCAGGGCCAAACAGCTGTTCAGCAAGCACTGGCATGCAAGCAATCTGTAAGCACAATACAAACTGCCTAATATTTCAAAAGAGTGATACTAAGAAAAAGGTAAGCATTGTCCTTTCTTTCCATATGCAGAAAGTCTGAATATGACAACTGCATTTAAACCTATAACTTGGTATCCCAGGCCATTTAGTATGCACATAAATGCCCACATTAACTTTGATATAAGCAGTGCAGAAGTTGAACTTATATTTCTATTTAATTTAAAATTGAATTCTGCTGTGACACAGAAATGCCAGTGAACTTCACATTGGAAGAAGACTCCACAGAAATACAGAGTATCCATTATCACATAGGTAGGTGAAGAATGGCAAATATGAAGCTGTTGAGAAGTTTTATTGTTGAGCTGTCTAGCTTAACTCTGTGTTCAGGCATTTTGCTGTGACATGCTGGAAATTAAACTTACTGCCTTCTACCCTTTGACAGAACTGCAAAATAAACTATACTGTACTTCTTTCATTCCTAATTTTTTGAACTTTCCTCTTAATAGCAGTATCTCACCACAGTGTAAAATCTGTGTCCAGCATGCCTAGACAGTATAGGTAAAGGCAAGACTTTTTTTCCCAGCAGATCTGACAAGAAAAAAACACACATTTTCTCTGCAATCTAAGGTTAATTAAGATGATTCTCAATATAATTATTATTTTATTATCTATTTATATACTACCTTGCAGTCCAAGGGATCTTGGGTGCCTTATATGATAAATACATTCTTCAACATTGATAAGCAGTCATCAACAAATCTGGAAGCTTGTACGATACACATTGGCCAACAACTGATGGGATAATATGACTGTTTTTTTTTAAACAGAAACATTATCAGAATCTTTAAATACAGAAAGATGCTCTAAAAACCACTATGAGGCTTCCCAAGAGTATCACAGCTACAGGGCTGCAACAACTAACTGCTGAGTGGAACTACTTTAAGTCAGTAGAGGATTTCTAAATACCATATCATTCTGATAAGAATGTGAATTTAAGGCTAATTGCATTTAAGAAAAGCCCAAGATGTAAAGAAACAGCGTCAACTTTTTCTAAACCTATTTTTTAATTTAAATTCTTACATTTAGATCCAAAAGAGCCTGAGGGAAAAAGTTGTCTTAAGGCATGCCAAAGCTCCACAAAAAGCTGCAGAAGACAAGGAGATTGTTCCTAACAATCTGATTGTCCTGATTGTTCATGTTAAAAATCTCCATTTTCCTATCGTCAAAGCACACAGCATTCATCTTTATCTCTACTTCCCTTCAGCGATAAAGGGATACAGAATTACAGAGTAATTACAGTGGTACACACAGAATTTCTTCATGTTCTTTAGGACATATTCAGGCTTTCTTTCGCTCTTGTAGCTTAAACAAGTTACAGCATGGCATCTCACGGAAGCTCTAATGAGGGTACTCTAGGTTTCTCCTTTATGTCTGGGGTTTCCTGGCTAGAATAGATTTCATGCATTGCAACATCTCTTCTGGCTACATCATGGAGTCCTGTGACTGTATCGTATTGTGGAAAATATGGCCCATCCAGGGAAATAAACTCAAATGCAAGATGGAGGGGGGAATTAGAAAAGGGATCTTGACATACTCTTATATAGTGAAAGGGCATGATCACTATTTAAAACTTGACTGAAATGCAAAATGTTTTGATATCTAAATTTTTTCAGTTTCATGAATAGCTGATATTTTGTTTCTCATCCTGAAATCTGGGCAACATTATGTAATATTTAGCGTTCTCCACATAATTCCATATTTCCAAACATTTTCACTCATTTAATTAGTATTCCATGCTTCTGAGAGTGTCTTTACCATGACACGAGAACAGAGAATACTATACAGAAAGGAAAAAGTTACTATAAGACTAGAAAATATGTTAGAGCTATTTCACCATCTTATTATAGCTTTGCAAACTTTAAAATTGAATAGAATTTTAAGTGGACAATGTCCTTCTAATCTCATTTCCATGAAAGGAAAGAAGTGGGACAATAAGGTTAACACCTTCTCTCTAACCCCTCTCCATAAACATGTCCAAATTTAAAAAGGTTCCTGTAATTTTCATCGCACGACTTTGCTCTTAAATCTCTCTCAGAACTTCTTCTAATAATTCCCAAAGAAATACTGAAAACATCATTAAAGATATTTTAAATTTGAAGGACAGAATAGGTAGGAAACTAATAGAAAAACAGGATCTTTATATATTCACCATGCAATGATCCAACTGTGATTGCACCACTTCCTGCTCAACACTTTTCGTCTCCAACTTGGGCACTTGCAATTTCACTTCATCTAAAATCCTTTTACATTCTTGCAGACGCTGTTCGAAATTGGCTGGCTTCTGGAACAAGCGAAACTTCATGGACACATCCTGCAGCTTTTTCTGAAAAGCAAGCATGGGTGAGTAGTAAAAGTGAAATTAAATCAATATTGAAGAGAAGTCTTAGATGAGTTTCAGAATGCTGATAATCCATTATCAATTGGTACAGTTTCTCATTCTATATTTAAAGAACCAAAATCTTTAGGGGAAAATATCAGCTGCAGAGAATCTTAGTTTCCACAGGAGGAGGGAAATTCTCACCTCATCAAGGACACGGGATGCAGCAGAGCACATAAACTCATCTGAAGAAAGGAAGAATGTACATATTTTCCAATATACAAAATGTTGGCGGGGGGTGGAGAGAGGTTTAATGGCTTGAGCACAGTACAAAGAAGAGTTCAAGAGTGAAGAGAGCTCATCGTTCTTGGTGATAGAGAGCTCATGAGCTCTCTACCATGATGCTGCTTCGTGATATAAGGAGTAAATCTTTTAGTCCCTCAGTGAAACACAACTAAAGTTTCTTGGCAGTAAGTAGGTCTGGCACAAAAACTGAGATTTAAAGTATAGAATGGATCTCAATTTTCATTTCAAAAGCCATAACCTGGAGAAAAAGAAAGTAATTTGAAGGCAGTAAAATCTGTGACAAGCATGGTTTCTAATTTCACAGTTTTCACAATTCATTATCGTTGTCAACTAATTATATTGCTCGCTTATACGATCTCTACCTCAGGGGAGGGGAAATAATAAAAAATAAAGGAAAGAAAAGGCATTTTAATTATTGACAGGACTAAGAACTCATGTCCTTATAGGAGTACACAGCAAACTTCCAGTAGGATATGCCTTCCTACAGTTTGAAAAGTAGAATATCACCAAGAAACAGACAAATAATTAATTAAGAACTCAGCATTTGCAAACACACTTGTGATTTTTTTTTTTCTTCTAATCCTGGACACTTCATACCAATAAGTTTGTTATCTGTACTACATAAACTGAGAAAAACTATAGCAAGGAACATAATTAGCCTACATATAGAAATATATGGCATTAGTAAAAATCAGCTTAGCCTTTGAAAAGGGAAATCATGCCTCTCACGTCTATTAGAGTTCTTTGAAAGAGCCATCAATCATGTGAAGATGACAATTTTGGGTAACACAGAGTACTTAGATAACTTTCTTCTGACAATGTTCCCCCATTAAACACTTAATGAATTTGAGATCCAATGGAGTAAGAAAGGAAGTCTTTTCCTGGATAAATAATTGATTAAATGAATAAAAATAGGAAACAAAGGGTATGCATAAATGGTCTCGTTTTTCTTCAGAGTGTTTGCATATACTAAATTCATACTTAATTAGTTTTTCATCTTCTTGTGATACTTCATCTTGAGGAAGACCAAGTCTTCTGGGAAGCTTGCAATGCCCCATCAGTATCCGTTACAATTTGTGTTGGTCAATACATTAAAAATGATCCAGAAAGGAGGGAGAATGGAGATATTAATGCTAGAAAAAATGAATGCCATATGTGAAGAGACACTGAAGGATTGCACAGTCCTGAGGGACTGGATGAAAAAAAAAAGGCAAATGGTACTCAATTCTGCCAAAAATTAAGTAAAGCATCGCAGAAAACAAACAAAACTTTATCTACAACAAGCAGGTTCTAAATTATCTGTTAGCACTCTCAGTTGAGTTTATAATAGATAACTGTAATAGCTATAATATATACTTATATTTATCTCAGGAAGTTCTAAGAAAACACCAGCTCAATACTTAAAAGCAGCCAAAAAAGCAAAGCAAGTATTCGGAATGATTAGGAAACAAATGAAGAACAAAAAATAAAATACCTGTCACTGTATAAAATCCATTGTATAAAACTATATAGAGCCTGAATACTGTGTGCAGTTTTGATCCCTTCTTCTCAAAATATGTGTTGTAAAAATAGAAAATGTGTAAAGAAGGATGACAGGACAATCAAAGATATAATCAGAGGCTTTGATATGACAACATGCTAGTCAGTCTGGAAAAGAGACAACTGAGGGGGAGTAAAATTAGTGGGATGCAAAGGGTTGAATAGCAAATGATAACTGTTTCTCAAAATGCATGAAGAAGGTGACATCAAATGAAACTCTTAGATAGGAAGTCCAAAATGAACAAAAGGAAGCATTTCTTCACATAACATACAGTTAAATTATGTAACTAACTACCAATTTATGCAAGTTCACAGAGCACTTCATAAAGACAGATCATCAGGCAAGATTTCACTTTCTTACAACACTTTTAACCTAGTAGGATTAACTAGTTCTTTCAACACCATGGCAGAAACAGATTCTTGTTTTGCTAAACTTCCTTTCCTCCCCTAGCTTTGAAGTTCAGAACCTAACTCTCAATCTACAGTAATCCAAAAAGCCAGCATAATTTTGGTCAGTGAACAGTAATTTCATGATTACATGGCAAATACTTTGTTTCAATAATTGCTGTTTATTTTCTGTCTACATAGATAGTTGGATTAATATACAATTCATATATGTCAAATAAGAAATATTTTAGTTTTTTAATTTAATTTTTTTTATTCTAAGCTTAGTGCAAAAAAGAAATGCATGCAGTATTGATTTGTAAGTAATGCTCTTCAGGAAAAGAGTAAGTAAAGACAGATCTTGTGGAATGTGATTTACCACTGAAGGTACTCCACAGTGATGCAAAATAATTCAATAGAGTTCACCAGCCTAAAACCAAACACAGTCTTTGGAACAAAGTGCTCAGCTTTCACCTTTTTTGGTTGTTGATACTTACATTCTTTATAATTATAAAGATTTACATTCATGTAAATTTGCTATTTTTTGGTTACATTTTATTCTATTTACTTAGAAAAATTTTTCACATTGACCCAACCAATCCTGTTAAAACAAAAACTAATATATATGGTCATCTAGAGAAGTCTCTTGAGGAAAAACACAATGTGCACAAAAACAGATTAAGAAACAAAGTGTACATCTAAAAAGGGTAGTGCTCCCTTGCATGCTGTTGAATTTATAAGCATTTAGATAGAAAGTCATACGATGCCTGCATTTCACTGAAGAAATATGGGCAACTTCAAAGCTCCTATAGAGACCATCAGAGGGTGAAGGAAGACAGAAAGAGAAGGAACTGCACACACATATTCTCATCAGAGAAAGGCTAGTCTTGTAGATGAGAGGAAACCTTAAAACAGTAACTTGTTCAGTTCAAATTAAATAACTTTTCAAAAAGCTGTCCTTACAGCTTGTACATTCTTCTGTGTCTCATCGTCAAAACACTCGCAAAAACCGATCTTCACAAAAAGCTTGGTAAAGTAATGTTATCCTTAATAAGGTAAAAAACGAAAGCTCAGATACCTGGAAATATCTGACAGAGATGAAGAGATGGCCTTGTTTACTGTTAATACCGTAACCAAATTCTTTGTCTTTCTCTGCCAACAAATTATGACATAGCTAATAATACTAATAACAACAATTTGTTTTGCAACCTGGTGAACTTTGGCACTCATGCCAAAAATAAAAGAAGCAAAACAGTCAAGAACCTTATACAGATTAATGAGTTAAAACCAGAATATTGCTCCAAAGTGTTAATTAAACCTTCTTCAATTTCAAACAGGTCTTTTTACATCTATTAAGCTGGATGAAATAAAACAGTAGCTAGCGTTTTAAATCAATGACTGCAATGTGCTGCTCAGCTTGGGTTTTAGTACTCTCCTTGTACCCCTTATTTACAATGTGAAATATAAATGAAGATGTGAGAAATAACTTACGGTACAAAGAAAACATTTAAATTATAGTTTTTAACTCTTAAATGCAGCTCTACCCACATTTCCAAATATTTTTAAGTCTAAATATTTTTATGCACATTAAATGGTATACCAAAAAGCTTCACTGTGGTGTCACTTGTTATAACTACAGTACATTCAAAGCTCCCCTTATATAGTGCTGCTCCTACACAGTCGATTACTTCAGCTCTGTATACTCTAGAACTGTTGCCAACTAATTAGGCAGACTATAATAAAAAACTGTCAGTAAGAAAACCTAGATGGTATGCTTTATTCACACGAATTTCCTGGATAGAAAGGAGCAGCTACAATATGAGAGATACCCTAAGAATATTTCATACTATAGTAACAGTAATACTAATGCTGTTTGTTTGCATGAGCGAAGGAAAGATGCAGGAAGTAAAATTTGCATACCTGTGCCACATCAATTTGGGAAAAAACTCTTTTTGCAGCATCTTTACCCCGTTTTCGTTTCTTCATTTCTTCCAAACTAATCTCATGGCTTGTTAATTCAGATTGTATTTTCTGTTGAAAAACAAAGACAATAACAAGAAGTGTCTGAAGAAAACGTTTATCTTGTTACGATTATTTGGAATAGTTCATTTAGAAGCATATTAAAATAAAAGCTTTACAGTATATATTGGACCATTGGAGAATATTATAAAGAGAATATTATGAAGAGAGAATATTGTTTTCTCGTTAGCTGTCCTGTAAATTATTCAGTTTAGTTTCTCTTGAACATAATAATTCCTTCTCCTGCTTGAACATATAACTGTCTGACATTGTGACAATAATGACATAATCTTGCTAAGGAAATTGTGACTAAACTGCAGACAAAAATACAGATTTCTTTCTTCTGAAGAAAGGCAACTATTTTTGTTGGAACGAAAATTGAAAAGTAATCACCGAAAAGAAAAACACAAATAGGAAAGGGTTTTGCTTTGCTATTCCTGTGTCTTGTTTCTTATTTTCACAGTGTCATTAGCAGAGTTGAGAGAATTCTGATCAAAGTATCTTCTACGTATAACAACATTTTAATCTCACAGATACTGTGTTATATCTAGGACATTATTCAATTTGTGGCATGTTACTAACCAGAATCTATCTTCAGCACCTGTAGATAGGGCAAATGCATAATGACATGTAGTACATTACTGCACTGCCTTTATCCATTTTCTAACATTTCTGTTTTTCACTTTCTGCAATCAGTATGCGATCAAATCACCACAATAAAAATATCAGCTTTGTTGGCTCATCATTATTGAACCTTATAAGAAGAAACAATTAACTTAAGCAATGCTGGATAAGACAATGCAATGGAAAACAACAAATATAATATATATTGTTATAGCATAATTCATAGTAATCCAAATAATTTTACATTGAAACTATTAGAAAACGAGAATCTGGTGTAAGTGGAACTGCTAGACAAGTACCACTAAGGACAATTGCTACACGAAAGAAATACAGGATATTTCCCCACCAGGAAAGATATTTAAGGCCTATACTCCTGCAAGAAAAAGTGATTTTAGATTTAAATTTTTTTCCTATGTTTTACAAGCATTTCTCAAATATACTCCAAACTAGCTGTAAATTTATATATACGCACAAGCATTTATCTTTATACTTGTAAAATATGAAATTTGTGTAGTTCAAAAAAGAAAAGAGGAGTATAACTTTAAAGAGTTATGCAAATGAGGAAAAGCTGTTTTCAATTGTAATTTGATTCTTTAAAGTTTGATTATAAGTAAAAATGAATATTAAATTATTTGTTAGTCACATCTTCATAGGTTGTTAATTACAAAGCTGTATACATTGTACACTCTCTACTGTACAGGGTTATTACAAGGTTATACCTTGCATACAAATGTAACATGTATGTAACAATACTAGATTTAAAGCAGTTTCTCACAAGTTGTATTAGAACTATATTCAAATACATTTTAGGAGACAAAGACTTACAAAAAAGAAAATAATTAATTAATTAAGAAAATATATTTATGAGTCTCAACTACCTAGTATTCTTTAGAGAAATAAAATATTTTTCTGTAGCAAAACATGTGTAAAAGCAAAATCAATGACAGAAAACTGACAATTTACATGAAATTTTTGATTTAAATTTATCATAATTGTACTTTTTCTACTTTTCAGAGTGAGCATTTTGACTTCTCATTGTCAAAACCATTTACTGAATGGTCAGTTACATTTGGAGCAAGTAATAGAATTTTCTAAATATGATATTTTGCTTTTGAGAAAACCAGGAAGGTCAATTGCAAGGACAATGCAATACAGGGAGAGAAGGCTTATTTAATAGTTTAGAATATTTCTTTTCTGCTTGTTTAGAATTTCCCTCTTGAAGTGTACAAGGAGTGTAAAAGGATTATTTACTGCTTGTACAGCAAATGGACCAAATTGTTGACAGTGACTCAGAATTAGTCAACTCATTTCTTGATGTATTGGAAATCAGAATTGTATATGCAAAGATTATCTGAGTCTGAATGTCATAAGAATATATTATATCACATCTGGTATTTCAACTGTGCTTCTGCCTTTAGAGCACCTCATCAATTAATTCTATTTTTGTGTTGTATTTTCCAGTTTACTTTGCCCAACCTCAGAGTCACTCTGAAAAGCATATAATTGAACAATTTTTATCTGAATAGGTCAGGACAGCACAGTAGAGATAAGAGTAGGGTTTTAATAATTAGGTATTATGGGACATTCCATGGAGATTGTTCTATCTTCCCTTTTTAAAATTGCTCTGCAGGAGAGAGATGAAGCATCACCTTCTCTGACATCAAAATATGGAGTTAGACGGAACAAGCACATTAGAGAAAAGCATGAAAGAATAGTAGAAAAGATTATAGCAAGAAAAGATTTTCTGTAATTGCCACTGCTGCTCACAGTCTCAGTAGAAAGATTAAACTGGTCCTGAATGGATACAAGATAATTTATGACACCTGTCTGTGCTCCTTTTCATTCAGTTTTGACATGACCAATTTGATATTCTTTTTTACCTATCAACCCTTTTGACTCATGAATTTATTACTCAGACTTCTAAATTTCCATAAGAAAGCACCGATTTTCTTCATTTCTACTATTGTTGCCTCTGTTCTCCTCAGTGCTTCCTGTCTATATTGTCTTTTAACAGAGAGTAAAATCTTGGCAGCCAGAACTGTCTTCCTTTCAATTCTTGCACACAGCAGCATAATGTAGGGTATGTAACTAATATATACCACTGTGCTTAAATTATTCTGTACTACAGGTTATGGAGTCTCATTTTCCACCACTCATTGTTAGGCATTCTTTTAAACCAGTTTAATAATTTGGAAAATTTATACACACACAAACATATATGTGTGTATACATATATATTTACATATACATATAC
Organism: Apteryx mantelli; assembly: GCF_036417845.1. NCBI lineage: Eukaryota > Metazoa > Chordata > Aves > Apterygiformes > Apterygidae > Apteryx > Apteryx mantelli. The sequence goes on from NC_089978.1 coordinate 93,728,220, forward strand.
ATATATAAACTAAACTATATATACAAGATTAAAGGGATTGCTTTAGTATTGTAATGAGGACTACTTCTAGAGTAAAAGGATTCCAGTCTCAGGGGCATTCAATCCATTACTTCTCCCAATTACTAATCTTGATTTTAAAAAGGTGAACAGTGAAATGAAGAGAGCCTTCCTACACTGACATCAAAAAGCAGAGAATTGGCACTGTAGCTCATTCTTGAAGAGCCTTTCATACCTTAAATCAGAGAAAGGAAAGCCAAAAGAACTAACATTACTGTTCTTTCATTTAATACCTGAGATAATGTGTTACAAAGCTACCTGCAATCTAATGCATCTATAACAACATTTAAAAAAAAAGGTAATAGAGCACAAAGACAAACCTTGAACTATAAGGCTTGACTAAATGTCACCACATCAATACCTGATAACATAATTAGAGAAACAGCTGAAGTATTTACTAAAATAGAGAAATGCCAGTCTGCAATGATCAGCAAAATTAGAACAATGGAAATTAATCTGGAAAAAACCCTCAGATATTTAATTAAAAGGAAATTATTTACTTAAAATAAAAATAAAAATACCAAAACATAAGATCATACATTAAACTAATATTGTGGGACAAGGTAGCTGTAGTCTATATCTAATATGCACATATAGATTTTAGTATGATGAACACTGGAAAGACTGCACTGTGATAACAGTCCCAGTCAATGGAGTATCAGCAAATTGCCAAAAAGTCTGAAAGACATTTTGGAAAAAAAAAACAATAGAAGTATTAAAACACTGGTGAAACTGCTTTCTTAGGGCAGGTCAAGGATACTATTTTCCGCCCCAGAACTAGAGTTCACCTTGTTTATTTTGTCTGCTCTTTAAGAAGGAAGAAGTCCCTGCTGGTTCTGTTAACTTCAGGAACAGGGCAAGGCCACAAGAAGTGTATCTGATGCTCCAAATTGCCTTGATTTCAAGTTGCCAGACCTCACTGAATTTTCTTATACTGGCTGCCAGAAATTCATAATAGAGGGAAGACTTACATCGCAGTCAGCGATGACTCTACTGGCAAGGTCAGCAAATTAACAGCTTCTCAAAAGCTGTACAAATCCAGAAGAAAAAAGATTCAAATGATACGTGTACTAACACATTCCCAGTTGGAACAGGGAAGATTTATATTCTGATATCATTCGAACTTAGAATAAGCAACTAACAGGTAAAACATTTTCCATGGATGTAACACTAAAATGAGAGCGGCCAATTTCCTTGTCTGAATTTGACATATAAACTTGCACAATAAAATACAGCAAACTTCATGAATTATTGGTCATTAAACACTTGCAGCAAAAGGATGAGGTTCAAAACAAGCTGTTAGAATTAACCAAAGTTTTCCCTTCTTTCTGATCTCTTTTTCCCTTTAAAGTCCACTGCAGAAGAACAATAATTGATTGAAAATGTGTTTACTAATTAAAAACCTGATTTCTAAAACCTGTTCCTGTACAAAAGGGTTATTTCCATTCTGTGACAAGATCATAAACTGGCCAGATCCTCGGAGAGAAGCATGCCCTGTTTTCTCCACAGGAAGCTTAATGAAAGACACCAAAAGGCTTTCAATCCTAAAGCAAAGGTTTATTGAAACACCAAGTGATATATCAGAGCCAGGTAGCCCCTTAAAGAGAGGTCACTTGGATCTCTTGGATGATACACAGTAAACAGAAAGACTTTTTTTTATACCTCTCTCTGACCTTGCAGGGTTGGTCCTTTCCTCGCAAGATATTTTTCCTGTCTAGCAACTTTCCTGTCTAGTCCCTTTGCACAGGCTCTCTTAAGAAGAACGCACTATGCAAAACAGGCTTACAAAATAAACTAGGAACAAACTAAGTAGTTATACCATCTTTTAATATACCCATGCTAACCTCTTCATATTCCATATCCTCCGAAAAAATAAATCAGGCAACACTAACACTGGGCAATAAAATAGTGTTTAGTTCTCAATAACCGAAAATTACACAGCCAGACTAGCAAGTCCTTCAGCACTGAGTGGTGGTTCTAGAGACAAGGACAATTATATTAATTTCAATCTCTTCCACTGGTTGTTCTAGGAAAAGAAGTTCTAATTTTAGCATGGTACATCACTTTTCTACCATGCATTTCATTAAGATCTACCACCTAAAAAGGCTTGGAATTGCCAGCAACTCCGAGTTTTGCAGTGGTGCCCCAATAAGATGATAATATGACATGATTCAGGCATAATGGTGAACCTCTACTTGTTCTCTGCTTTTGTGTAAACTAATTCATTATGAACTCTAATATGCTAGATTACCTCTGCAATTAATGAGTCCTTCACATAACTCTTATACCAAAATTGTCTAGATACAAAGTTGCAATCCTGGCTGTGATTTGCTCATGTAGTTCACCAATAACACATCATCTCATGTGAAGACACAGAAAAAAACCCCAGTATTTACTTTTTAAGTAATTGCATATGATATATGTCTTTTCTTGAATTGCAGAGAACAGCTTGTCAGTTCCTCTTGGCATGTTAGTTTTTCTGATTTATAGTCCTGTAAATAGCATTCAGTCAGCATAGCTGAGCTCTCAAGAATGGTGCTCAGTTTAACCGCACTTTTGCTTATTTCAGTAATGGTTCAGGTATAGAATCATTATAAAATACTGAGCCTAACAGTGCTGCTCATTTACAATTTAATTGCTAGTAATTGCTAGCCAGTTCCTATCAGTTGCTAAGGAGTCAAATCTCAGTCTGATGTACAAAGGCGAGAAAAAAAAACATTTAGAGAGCATTCTGATAAGTCAGATTTTATAAATTGGAAGATCCTGATTCTAGGAAACATTAAAAAACATGTCTGAGGCAATTTCAGCACTGCTAGTGGTTACCTCTGAGATCTCTGAAAGGATGAGGAAGGTAGCAGAAGATTAGAAAAATGAAATTAAAGTACCCGTCTTTAAAAGTACAAAAAGAAAGAAAGAGAAATTGGAAATTTTAGTGTATCAAAAGCTGAATGATGTTATCAAAAGCCAGTCATGTTATACTTTTGCAAAAAAATGGAGAAAATCAAATAATCTTATATATAAAAGATACAGCCTGAAAGTTAAACAAGTAACCCTTCTACTCAGCACTGGTAAAGTCTCAAGAAGAACAGTATACCTAGTTTTGGGCACTACTTTTCAAGAAACACTAACTGAAGAGAGTGCAAAGGAGAACAGCAAATCATCAGAGGATAGAAACATGATTAATGAAGAAAGACTGAATAAACTGGACATGACAGATAGTAACCACTTAATGCAGTACAAAGTGTTCAGATGCTATGGAGATGAGTAGAGAGTAAAAAATCTATATAGTACAGAATTCTGAATATATATTCAAGCTTAATTACATAACAAAATATGAGCTTACATTTCTGAATAATGTTTACCAGCTAGTCCCTTTTTGACCACTGATATTCTACACATCGCTGAGCAAGATAATTCTCTAAATTTCCAACACAGGGAAAGTAGGTGTAAACATCTTTGACATTACACAGTTTACTAAGCAGACAATTGTGAATTCTTTGTCCTAAAGTATTAGTCTGAAGGCAATTATCCATTATTCTCATTAAGTAATTATTCTCATATTAAGGCATTATTCTCATTAAGTAAGACATCACAACTGAACAACTCTGCCATTATAGCATCATATTTACTTTGCTTTCAAACATACCACAATGATATCTTAACAACAGATTAAAAAACATTTTCACTTAGGAAATACTCAGGCATGAAGTGCATGTCGCTACACAAATCTAATTAAGGAGTTTATTGAAAAAACAGGGTATGGTATTTATTGCTTTTTTGAGAAACACAAAGTTGTTCATTTATTCTCCACATTGCATTTTATGTAAGTCTACAGGGAGAAAAACAGACAAGTTTTTTGGCACATTCAGTTATTTGTACCCTAATATAAAAAAAACAGGTCATGTCTCAGGCTAAGCAGAAGTACAAAGATGAGAGTCTCTCTCCCCTGCCAAAAGCTGTTATTTAATAATAAAGCTACAAATAATTATCTGAAAAATATTTTATCATATAAATGTAATATTTTCAGTACAGCAGTCTTGGTTTCCTCTCCGTTAAAGATCACTTGAGAAAAGTCAGCGACTGGCAAATTCCTGCGATGATGACTTCATTCCTTGTATTATGTTGGTATATTTATAGAAATGAAAGAAAGTTCAGTTGGGCCATGAGATCAAACATGCAAACAAATAATCTTTCTTCTAGAACAATTTTTTAGGCTTTACCCCATTCATTTTTTCATTAGTATGCCCTGAGGAATCTAAACTCATTTATCTGTGTGGTTGCTGTTAGACTGTTTTGTCCGAATACAGCATCTTCTTCAGTTGTCCTCAAAATAAATTGATCAGTAGAAAGTTTGTTAGGTGGCAGTGGCTCTCTAGCATTAAATTCTCAGTGCCACATGGTGGAGTAAGAAGCACATGGAATTCGCATTCAGAAAATGATCCAAAAGAGACATACTTAACTCTGAGGATTTCTGTTTCTTTTTGTCAGCTTTCTGAATAAACTAAACAGATCATTTGATTTAAAAAGGCTACCTAAATATCATCATTTTCTGAGATTCATTTCTGATCAGCTGAAACAAAAAAAGATGACTGCTCCTATCAAAGCTACAAGCGGATTTGAATTTTTGAAGAAAACACACAGATACGTAGAACCCACAAACCCTCAATGTTTTTCCGATGATAAATTCTACCATATGTTCTTTTAGAAATGCAACACGTTGCCGAACAGTTTGCCACATCCCTCAGCACGGAAAAACCAACCCCCACCCAGAAGCTGTCATCATTGGCCAAAAGATCCTAATGCCAGCTGTGCAGACACCATTGTAGGATATCTTATAGGAATGAATTGCTTTCAACTCTACGAAAGAGCTGTGCCAGCACAGACTCCATAGGAGTTGTGATCATTCAGTATGTACCTATTCTGCTATTGTTTCAGCCTGGCTCTTCACTGATGGAATGAATCAGTCTATTTATCTGTTTCGAATTCACTGTATATTTCTTTGCCCCTAAGGATTACAAAGAACCTCACAACTGAATTTCAGAGAACTCCAATGTTTGCATTAAATCTGCTAAGTTGTTAATTTGGTTTCGTTCATTGATCCAACTTGCATCTTAAAATAAAAACACAAAAGGGAAAAACTCAGCAGCCTCCATGCTGGTTTTCCCACAGCGGATATATTAGAAGCAGGTGAATTCAATGTCAGACAAAAAAGCACAAGAACAAAAACAAATTCTGCAAAACCACTGAACTGAATTTTTCCTATGAAAAAGTATGCCAGTTAAATTTGCCTGAATTTTATGCTGCTTCAGTAGCTGAAGTTCTGCATAACTCCCTCTTATATAAAGTCTGTGATCACTGTCAATACTGTATCTAAGGATGTACATAAATCTGATGCTTCCATGAGAGATATGAAACACCACAGAAAAATACTACAATGTATAGGGTCCAAATATAAAAAAAGCGCACTTTCATATCAAGTTTTCTTATGTGTTAGAGTTATATAACAAGATAAGAAGTTAAACTGATACATCTTCAACAAATGCTGGTTTATATCCTATTTCACCTAATAATCCTCTACATTATTTACATTTCAGAGAAGAAGAAAAGTAATTTAAGAGGGTCAGATGATCATTAGTATAGTTTAGGATTCAAACTGGAACAGTAAGTCACCTGACTCTGATCCCATTCTCTCACTGAGGTAAGTTAGAAGCAACTAAATCAGAATCAGTTTCAAAAGAAGACTGAATGAAAATATGATCTTGTTTTCTAACTACAACTTTTTTATTCATACACATACACACATATAAATATCTGCATGTACTTACAAACGGACACACTAGAAAAGAAATGGAAAGGTGCAACTATCTACATTTTAATTTGAGAGACATGGAAACCTTTAGTTTTAAAGGTCATAAAACATGATTTTCAGGGCTATGTTACAACCACATTTCCTTTACATTTCAGCAAGCTGTACAGATGATCAGCTCTTAGGTGAGCAGGTCTTCAGCCTCTTACAACAGCTCTGAATGTATTTAAGACCACCTAAGCTACTCCTTGTAAGACAACTGTATTTTAGAATGTTTTAAAACTCCACAGGCAAGCCAGAAAAAAACACAATTGAATGCATATTCTAAAAATCATTATAAAGCATTCATTTTCAATTTTCCTGTAGCCTTTTTTGTTTTGTTTTTGTATTTAGACTTCCTAAATTTAGGTTGAGCTTACAGAAAAGTTGTTGCATGTAATATTGTACACTGTTTATCATTTTACACCAGTTGTTTGATTTTATTTTAACTTGTATTTTCACCATTTTAATGATGCTGTACAGCAGATGTTATAGAGGAAACAATGAAAGAGTACAAATGAGAATTAGATATATAATTTTATTTCAAAGGCTAAACAAACCATTTGTAAGGAAGGGAAAAAGAAGTGTTAAGTTTCTGTTAAACTTATATGAGCTGTAAAATTGTAATATAAGCATATTTATGTGCACATTAGGTAATAATTAATAATATTGTCTGACTTCAGTAATTTAGCAACAACCCCTAGGCCGTGTAAACAGCTTTGCAAAAGAGCCATCTAAAAGTAGTGAAGATAATGAGTTTCTTCTTTCTAGGATGAGAATGCATTTTAAAGAGTCGCATTGTTTACTATTGTCATTTCAAAGCTGCTGTATTGTCTCCTAAATCATTTTTAGTTCTCTATAACTTCTGGACAGGTATAGGTAAAACAAAAGGAAATTAAGAATTTAGTCAAAAATTAACTTGAACTTAATATAGATAGTAATCCAATCTAACATTCACTTGCACCTTCGTACTGATCATGTTACATATGCCCCTTATTAACATGAGCCTGAGGGACACTAAATACTCTTTGGTTGATTGGGAAAACCAGTAAGCACACCAGTTCAGCCTGTATATAACCTACCTGTGCTTCCTGAGGGACTTGGGCTGCATCCACTCTGTCTGCAATGTAGGCTGTTAACTGCTTGTCAACAGCAGCAAGAGACTCTTGGATTAAGCGGAGGGTTTTGTCAATCTCCTGGGCAGACTGAATACTCTGTTCAAGACTCTTCTGTCTTCTCACGGCCTAAAAGCAATGACAACATTAATACTACTAATAACAACACTTAGGATACAATAATGTTGCACACATTGTTTTTTCAAAAAAGGTAGGCTAAGAATTGAAAATAGCACTCCTGACTTGCGCACGTCCACCTTTCTGTATGATAAGTTGCGCGTCTTTTTGCCACCCATTCAGTTCTTTTTAGTAAGAAGCAAACAAACGAGAAGGCCCAGGCTGCCCAGACAAGTTTTAAAGACTGCAGGGTCCTGCAAAAGCAATGCATGCAGTGAGGATTTCTACGGTGAGTGGATGCTAGCAAAGCTGCATAATAAAACCATCCTGATAGTGCAGTCTTTCACTCTGAGGCATAGCGGTCCTCCTGATCTTATTATATAGTTCAAGAGATTTTGTTTTACTGAGAATAGGGTTACTGTCATCACAATCCCATCCGAGACAATCCACTTCAGTAAGAGAGAGGGATAAAGACTCTCTCTCCAGGAGCTTTCACATGTGAAGTATAAATAGCTTTCTGGAACAGAGACATTGCCTACTCTGGAAAAAAAGGAGGGCGCCTTGCCTTGTCTCGCACTTTCCCAACCTGTCTTATTCTGACCGTAGTCTCTTTTAGTCTCGGAAGTTGACTCTCGCTTCTTTTCCACCATCAGTGCTGCAGCGGATTGCTTACCATCATTATACAGTCCTTTTCTCCAGAAAGATGCTTTCCTTTCAAAGAAGCTCCCTTTAAGATTTACCAAGTCATAATATCATTCTCCTTCAAATCTGTCCCCAAAACCCACCTATATTTAAAAACTTGACATAAACAATTTTGACTTAAATATTACTTGTAACAGTTTAATATGGTAATTAGCAGGTAATGACCTGGTATTTTCTTCCATCTTTTGTTGTGCTTACCTGCTATTGTACTTAGAGTACAGCTTCTGCCTAGCATCATGTCTGCTCTATACATAGGGCATAATAACTACTAACAATCTCAAAAACAACATAGATTTTCTCTGTACAAGTCCAGCCATAATGCTAACCACAGAATAAAGTGACTAACTCTCTTTGATGACATGAATCAAAGGAGACGAAAGAAAGCAAGCACTCTTTAAATAACATTGCTAGGTGGCTTGCCATTTTTCAAGCCAAATCACTTTCTTTTTTTCCTTTGGTGAACCAACTATACTTTAATTTGATTTCGCAGCTACTAGGAAATTCTTGACTTGAACAAAAATATCTCTCAGCAATGCAGTGAGAATTCTTGACATTTCTTTATGTTCTTCACGGAGCTCAGCTTCTTTTAGAGCTTCACATTCAATGAATGAAAAAGATTATTTATTGTGATCACTTTTGCTACTTTTGGAATTAGTTAAAGTACAGAGGCTCAACCAGTATGTACTATATTTGTGTTTGTAAGCTGCTTTGTGCTATTTCAAAACAGCTGATCAGATAATCTTGTATCACTGCCAGTTCCAGGAATCTTCTGTGGAACTGAGCAGCTTTGCATAGTGGACCCATGTTGTCAGTGTTAACGGCAGCACCTGAGCCACTAAGGTAATATTACCCGATCAAATGAACCATTAAAACAGTGTTACTTCCCAGCACAGTACTAGAGCTTGCTACTTAAATGGCTTTTATTTTCATCTGATTTGAGATTCTATATTAAAATGTTCTCAGCCTGTTCAAAGCAGCAGGGTTAAAACCCACAATTTCCATTTACCTTGGCAGTCCCTACTACTAATTGCAAGCCTGGTAAAGATACAGTCACTCTCTCGCTTTCCATTTGCATTACTATACAAAACAGAGAAAGACAACTAGGTCGGAGTGAAGGTAAGCAGGTTTCTATAGTCCTGTGATAAGGGCATCTACCCGGAAGCATGGAGACCTGTCTCTAAGAAGAAAATCTCTCACATTTCCAGTCTGCCTTTACTGATCTCTGGCTAACTGCTAGGACCAAACTACGTTGTTAGTCCATTTGTACTGAGGGCTGTAGCATTCTGATGTCCAGAAGAGCTCATCGTTTAAAATACGACACTGAAAAAGTTCCATTCTTATTAGTCATTAAAATATGTGCTAACACTTTCTGGAGAATTCAGTATGCTAGATACAAATTTGATGCTCAGGCCTTTTGAAAAGTGACTTTTATGTTCACCCATGCTAGCTACTATTTGCAACTAGACACTTGCATAAATTTGCTGCCAGCCTCTGGAACAGCCAGTATGTATGCAGTGAAACGCATTGCCAGACCAGTGATCTGGATTTTACAGTAGTTATCAGTACATGGAAATTCACAAAAATCTTAAAATTATATGACAATATCAGATGCCTAAAAAGTTGCCATCTCTATTCTGGTGTCAGCAGAAAATATGTCTATCAATCAAAATTATATTTTTCAAACAGAATTTGAAAATGAAAATATTCCCAAACTCATTGATTGAATACTAATGTAGATAAAGCTAAGAAATTATTACAATAAAGCCTTGGCTAAGTCTGACTGAATTTTTACGGCTGGATTTCAAATTAATAGGAAGTCAGATGAATATAAATATATGTATGTTATGAATATGTGTGCACACATGAAATTTATGTACACACAAAGCAAGTATGTACGCGTGCGCACACACACACACACGCAAGCACTCTCTTTTCTAACACTATAGGAAAGAAAGTTCATTCTCCTCAGAACGTGTTTGATTACAACCCAAGGACCGGTGTGACATTTTGTATCTACCAGGTGAAAGTATACCTTTTCCATAAAACATGACACAGCTTGAATGGATGGATAATACCAGACCAAGGTGTGAATTCGTTGTTACAAGGGAGGAATTATTTTGGCAGTGGGAACGCAAAAACAGAACCTAACACTAGGAAATGAAACCTTCACAGCTATCATGTTATTCTCAGATTAAAAATGAGTGATGCTTTAAAATTTTTGTCTATGTTTGCAGTGCTGGAATATTCAAAGGTATACATTCCCTAAATTATAGTTATAATTATATATATATGAATATATAGCTATATTCAATACATTGATAAACAGACTGACATAGCAGCTAAAATAGCCAAGGGCCTGACCTTGGCCTTGAGAGCAAGAAACACAGCCTTCCAACCGGCCGAACTCCCCGACTCAAAAGGGTGTTTTCTCTGTATTGCCTACTAGGAACAGACCCTGGCCTGCACCCTCACCTAAACTGTGTTCCTGCATTGGCTCAGAGAGAGCTAGATGGCACTGGCAGAGGGTGAACTCACACTTAAATTGTAAGGACAACCACAGGTCAGGAAATCAAGCCTATGCCCTGACCCTGTTTAATTTACGCTATAAATGCAACCAAAGAGTTTTCAAAGTAATCTTATAAACAGTACTAAACACTCAAAAACATGTATGTGAAAATTGAAGATATTTCTCCAGTACACATCAGCTGACCCCCAAAATTAATCCTGTTCACTGAGTAGATCTCTGTCATTATCACTGGCATTGCAGAATACTTATCTATTCAACCAAGAAGAATGCAAGAATACGGAAGATGCTTCTTCCTCCTCTTTCAGGAGAAAAGAGAGTTACTGATGGAGGTATTGGAGGGCTTTAAAACAAACGTCAGACCTACTTTACCCTCATGACTGTAAACCTGAGTATCAAACTTGTGCGCGTGTGTGTGCATATGCACAGATGTATATGCATATTTTTAAAAAACAACTGAAAGTTAAAATTGCTTATATATATATAATATAAATACATTTTAATATATGGTGATCTGTTTTGTTTATTTCTGTGAAAGAACACCATATTATTATATTTCCTCTGTGGAAGAAATAGATGGGTTAATACTGCAGTATATAAATGGGTCTGAGGACATAACAAGAAGCTCTGGCTCTGCTATCAGATCATAGTCAATAAAGCCGAAGGCTCCAGTCTCCAAAGGGAATTGTCTCGCAGTTAATCGCTAAATGGGAAATCTTGAGGAAATAACCAACTGTTTAGTTATTTCTGAGCCAGTGAAATGTTGACAGCTGTCAAGGAAAATAAAAACAAACATAGAAATCTGTTGTTAAGAAGTATCAGAGTGAAGGAGGAAAGAAAATATATACATGGTCTGAATTTTTTATGAAAGTCTCTACAATTGTTTTTTAGATTTTTTAAAGTTGTTTTTCATGATTAAACATAAATATTTAATTTTTTACGGTATGGGGAATTGCAGAAATCTATTTATGATTCAGTAAAGATCAATGTTTGGTAAACTCAGGAAATAGTAATTTTTTATACTATCCATATAACATGCCATATTAAGAAGAAGATTACACTGAGGGGCAACCAAATACTATGAAACTGGAGGTGCTCAAATACTTATTTACATTAGTTCATTCTTTGATGCTGAATATTATAAGGCTATATTTAAAGACATTAGTCACATTTCTTACATATTACTGAGATGCTAGTTAGTGTTTTATGGTTAAATACAAATAGAATTCTGTTGTTGAAGTAGTACTCAGTATTTGTGCTGTGGGAGAAAAATGGGGCATATCTTTTCCTGATTACAATATTTTGACTACAGGATATATTTATTTATAATGCAGGAGTGAATCCATTAATTAGCCTCGGAGTAACAGCTTATGGAATGAGGTCTGTTAAGAAAGACAGAACTATCTTAGCATTTTTTTGGCTCAGTTATATCCTCTAATTATTGAGAGACGTTACCACAAGATAAAGTTAAAAGCTATAAAACTTTAACTTTGAATTTCATTCTTAATGTGTTTAAATTACTTTAAGATCTAACCTGAAGTCTGGGCTTCATAATGGTTGTGACTGAGAAACATTACAACATCTCTTTATTTTTTTCATCAAATTGTCAATATGTTAATCTCCATTTTTCATTTGGAAGCAGATTGGATTAGTGGTTAGACTTAAATGGGAAACATCTTTCTAACATTCAAAGTATTCATTTACTGACATCTAACTTCTGTTTGAATGCAGATAAGGTCCCTGGAATTCTGCTGCTTATTACCAGATTTTTTCATGACTTGGTACAGAAAACTGGGAATATTCAGAGGGTTTCCTGTGTATGAAATCAGGACTTTCAAATAGTCTTGCTGCATGACGGAAGAATAGGATTCTTTCTTCACAATAATAGGCACTAAATCAGGTTTCATGACAAAAGGTTCCAAGCATTTCCCATATCCTCAAGCTAGAATTAACTCTTCTGCAAGTTTTAGTAATGTTTCATAGTGTGTGTTTAAAGTAAGCGGCTACAAGTATTTGACCTTTCAACCCCAAAGTGATATTCATCTTTGGTCAGCTGTATTCCAAAACTTCAAAATATACCAAGGAAGACATCTGTATCTCTTCAGGTTATCACTGCAGACAACTAATGCCTCAAAGCTTATAAAGGAGGGCCTCTTAGCAGCCTTCAAAGCAGTCATGTGGAGATGGGGCATGAAGACTTCTGCTCTCCTCTTGAGAGTAGAGCAAAAGATGAAAATCATAACAAATAAGGAATATGTGGTATTTGAAAGAAACACAAAACATTGGGTAATCTTGAGGGAAATCCTAAAGAAAAGAGACAGTCCCCAAGAAAAAAAATTCCATCTGAACAGTAACATTTCATACAGGTTTACACAAGACTATCTTCAAGAATATCTGGTTAACTTTTCTGAAATTTGTTGGACAGAATGTAAATCACTTTCAGCATTATGGGGAATGACAAACACTTGCAATATCAGCTTGAAGTTCTTCAAGCAACAGTAGATCCAATATATACGGTTGTAAGTGAATCAGTCCTTGAAAAGTAAAGACAGGCTGTATGTTGCTTATCAATGAGCCCCGGATGTTCAAAGGCAGAACTAAACACACTCTGTCTTTGTTAACTAAAGGAGATAAGGCATACAAACATAAAACTATTATCAGCCTTTAAAAATGAATCTCTATCTCAGTAGCAATGCCCTATTGTCTTGCAGAATCATTCATATGGCAATGGTTTGATTTGGTTGCTCTATTAGTAGTGAATAAATATTTCACATACGCATTTTTGCCCACATGAGCTTATTGTCTTGGTAATTACCTGCACAATTATTCAAATAAAAATAAATAACTTAACCACATTAGGATAATCTATTAGCCAGCCTGAAGAAGTGACCTTGAACACAAGCTGCATAGTCTTATTTTGTACCTGCAATGCATTTTTATGCAAGGAGAGTGCATGCTATTTGGATTTCAATAGGACTACACAAACAGCACAGAAAATTCAATATTGGAATCTATGAAACAAAGTATGCAAGAATTCAGTGGAACAGTTAATAAACCATTTTGTTGTGGAAAAGAGGTAACCATAAGGTCAAGAAGTAGAGTAACTGATTCACTTGTGATTCAAATAGTTTATTTACATCTCTTACATTCAGATAGAGATCTCACAGTTAATATTCTATGACTATATTTCAGATCTTCTAGCTTTCCAAGAAGGGGGAAGCTTTTTTTTCCATTTTGTCCTTCTCATTTAAATTAAATTGGAAAGCAGTATATTCTAATATATTTTGCCTACATGCTCATCAAAACCTTCTGCAGAAATCTGGTTGGTATTTCACACTATATATTCATGTGGTACTCTCCATATTTAACCCCTGCAGTTGGCATGAAAACTGATTTAGTGGCTGTTATTGTGAAGAAAGAGTATTATTCTTCCATCATGCAGCAAGACTATTTGAAAATCCTGTTTTCATACACAGGAAGCCCTCTGAAGGTTCCCAGTTTTCTGTACCAAGTCACGAAAAAAATCTGGTAGTAAGCAGCAGAAATCCAGGGAAATTATCTGCATTTAACAGAAGTTAAATGTCAATTAAAAAAAAAAAGGTAAGTAAAAAAAGTTTATTTATTTTTCCCTCAGGACACTGTCTAGCAATATGGGACTACACAAATACCCACACTGGACCAGAACTACTGCCAGGTAGTTATTAAAGGGAACCAGCCTCTCTCCCTCACCACCCTTCAAGTTTAAGTTTAGAACAGTTGAGGCCTCTGTCTTAATTTTTAGTGAAGTGCTTTACTTCCACTGCTCTTAAATACAGCTACACTTCAACCCTCATAAAAGAAGCAAAAAAAGAAGGGTCATTGTTGTAGCAGACTGTTATCATTCCTTCACAACTGCTTTCCAAAACCTTTCCTTGTGTATTTGCTTTGCCATGGAAACTGCATAACTTTTGATTGTCTTCGAAGCTCACCTTTAAAACTGTTCTAATTCTAATCAATTATATTTTAAATGGGAGACCTGAACTGCAAACAATATTTGAGATGTGGGCAAATCATGGATATATGCAGTGTCATTATGATGGTCTCTGTTTTCTTCTCTAGTTCTTTCTCTAATAATTCCTGATGCTCAGTTTGCCTTTCTGACCTTTTCCACACAGTAAACTGACATCTTTCTGATATTTCTCTTCATAGCATCCAGATCTTCCTTCTGAGTACTAACATTCAGCTTAAAAGTTATAATTTCATATAAGAAGTCAGGGCTGATTGTCCTCCATGAGTATCACCTTTCATGTTTTTACACTGAATTTTATCCGCAATTTAACTGCCTAGTTACCCTGTCCTGTAAGGTTGTTCTGCATTTCTTTAGCATTTGTCCTCACCCTTACTACTACTCTACTGCCTTGTAGTGAACTACTAGTAGTTCAACTATTTCACCCTGTTGTTATCTTGAAATTCTTTGGTGAATTTCATTTGGTCCTGCCATTACACACAGACACACACATTTACATTAGTTATATTAGACAGACATAAACATAAGTAAAGTCACAGGTATTCCAGTCTTGAACTGATTCAGCAGTAAAGAGTATACTGTCTCATTAGTAGGATCTGTCAAAGAATTACTAAAATTTTCTTCATGGAGTCTGTAGCAAAGATGAAAAAAGTTTTTCCAATCTCAAGAAGAAACATGTACTCTCATATTGCTGGATTTCACTTTCCTTGTGTTAAACATGTTTCTATATTGAAGTCTCTTTAAAAAAATCTTTTATTGACATAAACATCCTTTATTAATTGTTCAGCAAAGAATATACCCGTAAGACTACATTATTCTCGACATTTAATTTTTAAACTACAGTTTGCTTCTCAAAAAGAGTTTTGGTAGAGTGAAAAGTTCTAAATAAGACAAATATTAAATCTACCAAATGTGTTTTTCAAAGATGGTCACCTGCATTTTGACATGTCAGGGTTACCTATGCAACTGCTCCCCTTCTAAAATAAGCCAGTGTTTGTGCACTGCTTAGGAACTATACCAACAAAATAATTTTATTTTTAAGGTGCTAAACTGTCAGCTGTTGAATGGGAAGAAAGGTCAATTATTATAAATACCTCCTGCTGCAGTTCTTCCCATCGAGTGTTGAATTTCTCCAGTTTCTCATTGATCAATTCATCCAATATTCCACCGTCAGTTAAAGTCTGGGCCAGTTCCCGAATCTGATTGCGATTATCTTCTGGATGTCTCATTAAACATTCCAAAGACTGAAACAAGGCCAAAAAAGTAGTTTGTTCTGCTTTCTCTGACTCAAAAGAAAATTCTAGAGAGCAATCCTAATTCTCTTCACAATGTAAGTATGAAACTTCACATTTCAGACACAGTAAAAGTAGAGAGAAAAGATAAAAATATCAACGTCCTATTTTCGTCAACAAACGTTCTGCACTAAGCAGTAACAAAATCAAAAAATGATATTTCACAAAACAATAAATTGGGTGCTTGATCCTAAATATGTGGACTATGCCCAATGAGTTCAGTTGGAGAAGCTGTGTACTTAAAAATGAAAAATTTACTAAAGTATCTTGATGGATGAAGTCCAAGAGCAGAAATGCATTACCAATGCAACATTTTGCATTTTGAGCGACTAAGAGTATTAAGTTAATTTCTACAAATTCAGAAGATTCCATGAATAACAGTAAAGTAATAATAAGCACAAGAGAGTTGCAATGCTAGGATGAAATCTCACTCTGAAGTCTTAAAGGGTTTTTGGCTGGGGCTAGTGGGGCTAGTTTTTTTTAAGAGTACATGTTTTATTACCACTGAAGACTGTGTATGACATCAGGCATAACATGTGAAAAGGAAACAAGTATTTTTTCATGTAATTAGTCTATTTCACTAAGGTGAATCTAAATTCACAACCTGACTTGTTAAATCAAGTGAGAACATAACACTTTCCAAATATTCTGCATCTTGCTAATGTGCAATGCTGATTTGCAATTCGTTTTGAATATAATGTGATTTACAATTTATCAATGCATCTGATTTGGCATTATTTTAGTCAGCACTTACATCCAGTGCCTCGGAAATCTCTTCTGCACCTCCCTGGATATTTTCAGTTGCCTTGAGTTTCAATTCCATCTCATTCAACCATTTATTTTCTGCATCCAAATAAGACAATAATTCACTCCAACATGTCCATACCTCCTGATAGGGGGAAAAAAAGCATATATCGAGATTGAAAATCTCATAGCTAACTTTCCCTTATTAAAATATTGAAAACATGACATGCCTCATCCCCAAAACACCATGATCTAACATGGTGTTAGATCACCATGTTAACAGTGCCATATGGTTGATTTTTTTTCCAGAATTCAATAGTATTAATGGATTGCATACAAATACAATACACAACCAAAATCTTTTGGCATAAAAAGATGAATTCTTCTCCAAAACGCAACTTGAATCTTTTCTGATTCATGATGTATCCACTTTTCTTTATATACGCTTTTGGGTAAATTTTTCTTGTAAGAGCTGTACATATGTACAAATTATCAGATTTTTAAAGATTTGTGTTAGACATCTATGTTTTTATTATAAGATATAGTTAAGTAGCTTATATAGTCTGTATGCTAATTACTTAAAACATAGATTCATAAAATGTCTGAAAACACAGCTTTTAAAAATTTTGACTGACATCTGTAAGAAAATTAATTCTAAACCACATTTAGTGCAATTTGTAGACCACTAAAATGCTAGAGTAGAAAACATGCTGTAAATTCTGTTCTTATTCTCTGGGAATTAAAAAAAGTGTCTGCTACTTTACAGTATCTGAAGATACTTAAATAAGCAGAAAAAAATGGCATTCTACACACAAGCAAAATGTTCAAACTGTCTACAAATAGTCTTTTTATTTTTCCTTTAACTGAAATTTAAACAATTTTATTAAGAGGTATTAGACTCTGTGTAGCTCTAGTTTCCTAGAGTACAATTCAGCTCACCTAACTTTGGTCATACAAAATGTAGGTGTCTAGTCTAAGAGGAGGTTATAGAGGGATATTGCCATACAACAACAAGAACCTTCTAATGGTTCTTGCCTTCTACACACAACATCCTTACTCCAGGGACCAGAGGAAACCTAGATTACCATCTTAGACTAGAGACTTAACTTTCTACAGCAAAATTTGGAGGAGATAAGTTCTCCCACAAGTATATAATTGTCCTCTGCAAAGTTAACTACTGCAGATTAGTTCACATCACAAAGTCAAATCTAATTCAATGTGATTGCTGTGCAATATGAAAACAGCCCTAGGGCAAGAACACGCAACAGAGCTGGCCAAGATGGCATGGCCAACTCAAAATGCATGAGATGATCTTGCCAGCAGACCCAGTGCTGTTCCCATGCTGAGATTACATCACCTGTCCAGCTCCAGGGCCATCTACTCAGAATCCTCAGCCATGGAAGCAAGAAGTCTAGAGGAGCTGTTGAAGGCAACATCATGGGATTTCTACAGGAGCCAGGTGCTACATTTAATCTCAGGAGCAATAAGAACCCCAGGCAGCCATTGCTGTCTCCCACCTAAAAACCATGCATGAGGCTTCTCTTTAATTTGACTCTCCAACACACATGATTCTCAGCAAGATTTAGGTATATGGCTCACAGCAGATGGTATTTGGTATATGGCTCATAAAGTGAGGATAGCCCTGGGCTACTCATGATCTTATATGATAATCTGCCTTTTTTTTCTAACATATTTTTGCAGTTAGAATGGCTATAAATATAATAACTGACAAGATAACCAACCTCCAAAGTTTTGCACTTTCCATTCAGTCTGCTGCAGAGTCTCTGGTAGTTGGTAATTAGAACATCAAGCTCCTTTTTCAAAGCCTCATGAGCTGCAGGTGGAGCCTTTGCTATAAAATTATTCACAGAATCAGTAATAAGCTTCACTTTCACTTCTTTCTGTATGGCCTCCTCCTTTGCTCTCTGCAAAAAAGAAGTTGTAGTTTTGGTTTGAGAAGGAAGCAGATTTCAAATAACTATGTCAGAATTTTACCCTAGAAGGAAAAAACAGGAGCCCATTAATTCCCATTCGTTCTGATGTAATCTTGAATGCATCAATAACACTTTTTTTTTTCCTTTTCATTTTGGAGGCAATACATGATACTAAATATAATTTAAGACCTTTCCACAACTATTTAGCTTTCTGGAGCTCTCAGAAAACTAAAATATTTCAGTGATCTTTGTCAAGAAAGTGCTCCTAATACCTTTTCTATAATACCTTACTCACTGCTGATAAAAAAATCATTTGTGTTACTAATTTAGTTAGACAGATTTAAAGGTATAATCATAAGCAGCAATACTGAAAATAAGCAAAATGCTTCTGACTGATCTTCCTCTCCTTGCTACTGTCATTAACCTACATTTAAAGAGAAACAGAAAATCATATTCCTCCAGTGTATATTTTACACATTTAACACAGCATTAAAGTTTATTTCATTCTTTGCTTTTACAGAGACTGGAAAATCAGTGCCATTATTCATGACCAGTACAGACTTGCTAGGGTTAGAAACAAAAAAACTGTATTGCATCCAAGATTCAAGTACTTTTACAATCATGTCATTTAATCTTAGTGGGGTCCTTAAGGTCTTCATATGGTTGTCTTCCTGAAGGTCTTTTATTAGATCTTTTCCTAATATAGAAGGAAAAACAGCAGAGATCTTTCACAAAGGGAGAAATCCATTTTCAGTTCCCATCCAAATCCAGTTCCCAGCTTCCTTCCTCCACCTTTTGCTACTATCCTTAGTTATGCCATTTCATTAATAACATACAAAATTTTCATACCTAGTATCATTTCCTCTGGCTGCTTACAATGGGACAGTGCGTATATCTGGTGTGATATCATTATTGAAAATACAGTGCTGATATACATAGTGTCCTCAGTGCATACTGGGTTTGACAGAAATTTGAGATGGCCCAAATGCATTAAAACAAAACCTTGCTCCCTGCCACCTCCTTCATGTCTGGGTCTGAGAAGCTCCCACAAACCAGAATAAATGGGATCAGGTTGTCATTACCGGAGACAGCTTGCTAGCTTGTTCATGGCTATCCTCTTTCCTGGCTGTGGGAAGAAATGGGCCACAGAATGAATAAAATTTCTGGTCCAGTTTTTGCCTATTGTGTGACTGGAGAGGAGGCTGCAAGCCTTCAGGGAAAAGGATCACCAGGAGCAGGCTTAGGGATGCATGACAAATAGTCTTGGTTATCTTCAGAGGTCCAGGTGTCATAGTTTGAACATGCTGTACCTAAGCTGGAAGTACAGAAATTTCACTCTGAAATCCTTGATGGGGATTGTGCCTAAAACTATACACTTCATCTACTTTTTTATGTAGTGTAAGGTATAAATTTGAGTTTGTTGTTTGATTCCTAAACAAGAATTGTATCTCTATAGCAAATATTCATTTTTAATATCATATTTGTCTCATTTATGAACCAAACTTGTTCTATTTATTTCCACATATTGCATAGAACTGGCATCAAGTCATTTCTGTAAGTAAATAAAGAGGTCATCAGTTGCAGGGTCAGCTACTCCCCCAAACTGACAAAACCCTCTGGACAATGAAGAGTTTGCAAACAGAGGGTTGGACAGGACAGATAGTTAAGGCCATATAATCTGACTTCCTGAAGAGTACAGGCCAAAGAAGAAAGGAGTTAGTTTGTCTTTTACCTTCAGTTCCTCAACAGCTTTCTGCAATTCTTCGGGTGTTTTATACTCAAAATCTCTTTCCAGATATTCTTCCTCAGCTTGTGTTATCCATTCATGCATCTCTGACAAATCCTTTCTGAGACTCACAGTCTTATCCAAACCACCTTTTAATGCTGCCTTCTTAGCATAGGCCTTTCAGAAAGAAGAAAAACAGTATGTGAAGCAAAGGCCTACTGCATAAACTTGAAGGTGTTTTAACCTGAAAGGAAAAAATTCAAACCTATACCAATAACATTGCTGTAATTAGATATTAATAACAAGTAATTAGCTATTAATAATAAGTAGTGGAGAAAGTATTACATACATGTATACATATATATTCTTTTAGTGAGTCATTGCTGTGCGGAATGAGTTTTCAAAGACTCTAGAATAAGACTCTACATTAACTGTTGAGGTTGTTAGAAAACACAGCTGAGAAAACATCATCCAGGGCCTATCTTCCAAAAGATGTCAAATGAATAATAACAGGAACCTTTGAAAGCACACCCAGTAATGAAACAACAGACCCTTGGGCTATAAACATAGATTTATTAACCAGTTTGAGTGCAACCTGTTAGAGAATAAAACAGACAATTTGCATAGATTAGTTCTGCTGATGAAGCTATGAGTTAAGCTCTCAGAAAGGTGTATACCCTAAAGAGAGGTAAGTGAAAAAGGAACCTCCTATTGGAGGAAAATACATATCTTGAAGGGAAAAAAACCCTTTCATTAAATCCTTTGCCAATTACTGTATACAGAATTCTGTATTGGTTTATCAGAATTGTCCATAACCAATAGCACTGGCCGAGTTATCTTTAGATGGTACATACTAGTTTGCAACAGAAACAAGTACTTGTACTGGTGCCATATTTCAGAATTGGGTATGCAGAACCAATCACTCTAATGTCTTCTACTGCACTGTTACTTATGTAAATGTTATTTTTAGTATCATTAGGAGGAATTGTGTCTTAGTATTTGATCTTAGTTTTTGACTGGTTTTGGTTTGGTTTCCTGTCCTTGAGGACTGGCTGTGAAATACAAAGGTAGCAAAGATCATCAGCACTGTAAAGAGGAAACTACAAACCTTACATAAATGTTGTTCTACACAACAAAACAAAGTAATAATAAAAAATTGGTGTCCAACAAGTGCAAAAGCAGAATCATATGTGGCCCTGGAAAATTGCCTCTTCCTCAGTCTCAGTACCAGAGAAGAGGATAATCTTCCACCAGCTGGGAAGAGTACCTGAAGACCCATTGTTAGCGCTCGCAGGGCTCATAATCATGTGAAATACATATATATTAACCCACGTTGACTCTTCCAAATCCTTTCAAGAAACCCTTGCAGACCAAATTGATTTTTATATTTACTCTTTCTTGTGTGTTTTAATAGTTATTACTGAAGAAACTGTGTTAGAAATGGCTATTGAGAAGCAATAATCCCAACAGTATATTGGCTAGAATTATTATAGGAAGATTATCAGGGAAGTCAGAAGAAAACTATAAAAGACATGAACTTTACTTGAACTTTACATTTCAGGAAATTTACAAGACTATACTTGAAATTTCTGTGAAAGAAAGTGCAAGGATATTTGTGGTATTAACGCTACAAAAATAAGCAATTAAAACCTTCACATTAGTCAAAGGGGAAAGACTACAGAATTGGGTCAATAAAATGTCTTACAGATTTCAAAGATAATTTTTTCTATAACGATGTCTACCAGAAAAATATAAGGAAGTTGTTCTGCACATGTAAAGTAATTCATATGATACCAGCTTCAATTTCTCTGTCCATTAAATGGGTTCTGCATATCTTCTGATTTCTGACTTTTAGAAGGTTTCATCTCTTATTTCAAAACAACTGAAGCCCTTACATTTCTCAGTATGTCTCCTTAGCTCAAATACAGCACTATTTCCGGCTATTCACAGAATCACAGAATCGCTGAGGTTGGAAGGGACCTCTGGAGATCATCTAGTCCAACCCCCCTGCTCAAGCAGGGTCACCTAGAGCACATTGCACAGGATTGCATCCAGGCGTGTTTTGAATATCTCCAGAGAAGGAGACTCCACAGCCTCCCTGGGCAACCTGTTCCAGTGCTCTGTCACCCTCACAGAGAAAAAGTTTTTCCTCATGTTCAGATGGAAGTGTCTGTGTTTCAGTTTGTGCCCGTTGCCTCGCGTCCTGTCGCTGGGCACCACTGAAAAGAGTCTGGTCCCATCCTCTCGACACCCTCCCTTCAGATACTTGTACACATTGATAAGATCTCCTCTCAGCCTTCTCTTCTCCAAGCTAAACAGGCCCAGCTCTCTCAGTCTTTCCTCATAAGAGAGATGTTCCAGTCCCCTAATCATCTTTGTAGCCTGGAATTAACACTATTTCTGCTGCGGTGGGACACCTTTGTAACATATCCTGTATTTCTTTAGAACATGGCACTTGGTAGCGAAAGATCATCAAAGTCAGTTACATGGTATCAGTGGTAAGACCATTACATAATACTATGTGAAAATTTATCACGTATATCATAGTTGAGCTGTATTTCACAAAGGTAAACACTGGACTTCTTGGATCCAAAAAGACATTTGACAAATTAATGGAAGAAAAACCTACAAAGAGCTACTAAAGCCAAAATCATCACCTTGGAGGTGCTTCTTTCTTTTCTTGGTTTAAATATGATAAACAGACTTTTCCTTTCTGTGTTTGGTTTTCCAGTCGAGGTGAGATTAGTTATTTCATAGAAAAAATGCCAAAGTTCTCAGAAAACTTCTTTTGTTTAAACAGAGATATGTAACACAGTGAATGGGAAGAAATATGGTGGTGAGCAGTAATAATCAATGGCAGGCCAGAAAATTGTTTTAAAACTTGAGACACTTCATACATCTAAAGTAAAGCATTAATCATCATCTTGTTTTTTCTTTGGTTTTCTCTATACAAAATGTTCCACAGCTTTTCCACAGAAAAGTTTTACTTGAGTTAGGGAAGCTGATCCTTCAGCTGGGATCTCCAGCTTCAGATCCTGGGAGCTGACCAGTCAGTCTCAAAGTATATATAAAGATGTTCTTAAAGATTGCTAGTTGTTTATTAGTAAAGAATAATAATTTTAGAAAACTTTAGACTGCATTGAAAGGTAATGGTTATAGTATTATGCAAATATATGTTAAAAAAAGAAAAAGTAGACAACAGAATGAGCAAGTAGATAAAAGTAAAAGTAGTACAACCTGAAAGAAATTTCCTTTAAACTGTGATTATGAAGTGTAAAGAATGAGAATCCTAATGCCATCAAGATAGTAACAGCAATTTTCAGCTTCCTTAATCTGCAAAAATTATTTATTAAAAATGGCCCTAATTAAAATAAAACAACTGTCCTTTCCAATTATGCCCATTCCCGCAAATCTGTGTGGCCACTGGAGAGTGTAATTTACACAGATGCATATGTGCACACATTTGTAATTCCAGGTTATTGAACTCTGAATTCTTTGCTGTTTTAATGTCTTGTGAATTTTCATCTGGTGTAACGTCATGTGAGTAAGATGCAGTAGGTCTAGATTCCATTTCATATCTATTGGATATGCACAGAAAGAGAAATTCTGCCAATGAGAAACCTGCATATTCATTTAAAAAGAACCAGTCACAGCAAGAGACTTGATACCTGTTGGCAAATGTGTTCCCATTGAACATTGAGTTCCTTTAGTTCTGTCTCTATTCTGGAAGCAAATTCTGGCTCTGCTTCACTCTTCATTTTCTTCCCAGCCTCATTAGTACTGTTCAAACTGGGCTGGATTGTCTGGATATCATTTACTAAAGCCTAAAGGAATAGCAGAAGATTAGGAAAGTAGCATTCATATAAAGTATTTCGGATATACCATTCCTATAAAAATGTGTCTACATCAGATTCTGATAAGCGCTTGGTCCAGATCTCTAGGTAATATGAGCACAACTAACACACTTTACTATGAAGATGAACACAAGAAAGGAATGAGCAACTGTACTATGATAAGCTATTCTATATAAGATAAACTTGATTTGCAAAATGTATACTATAAAGTTTTAAATGGTATTACATTATATTACATTACATTATATTGCATAAATATTTTTCTCATATTTGTGAAAGAACATCTCATCATGATGGTGCAAAAACTTATTTTGAAGCCGTCTTACTTAACTATGCTGACATTACCCTTCGGCTGGTGATTGACCTGATAGCTTCCTTAAAATGATCTGAACGGTGATATTTTCTGTTTATTTCTAGTTATTAGAATTTGGCTGTAAGAAACATAGGCAGGTGGCTGCATATTATTTAAACCCTGAGGTAGTTCCAACTTGCACTAGGACTTAAGCCACCTCTAATCTTATTTTCTAAGGCCTTTTGTAGTGGTTCTGATGTTACCTGAGTTTATTACACAATAGAACAGGCTGGAAATGTAAACACATAGATGATGATGATGACTTTGCTAACTTTATTATGTATCTGACAACAGTGGGTAATATTTGTATAAATTGTTTATGAATCTAGGTAACAGATTCCAAAGGAGTTGCATGTAATTTACTACTGTGTAAAAGATAAGACTTCTCTTCTAGAATTAATGTTCATTTTTATTTAAATAAGGGGTAACATAAACCCAGAGAAACTCTGAGGAGCTCATAGTCCTGTAAAGCCAATATATATGATTCATAATAATTACATCTCCTGCCAGAACACTTAACAGAACTTGTAGATCTCTTTAAACATATGGCCATGGACTATTACGGGTTACAAGATTTACTGCACTTACATGCTCTGTTGGGACAGGCAGAAGAATTTGTAAACCTTGTGACAGAAATATCAATACTTCATGATGCTTTAAAACTCTGCTGGGAGAAAATCCTGGAACTTGTAAGTTTAGTGAGAAAAATGGGTATAATTCACAATACCTGCAAGTTCTTTTGGTACAGTCAGAAGAGCCTATAAATCTTGTGTGAATAATAGATGCAGAAAAAGACCTTCTGGCACAGATTACATAGCATATGATAAATACACATGGAGTGTTTGTAAACTCAGTAAACTAAATAAACACATATCCTAAGTTTCCAGAGGCTACTAACTTATTATTTGCTACAAGTACCCTCTTGTTATTGTTTTCCTTCTGCTATAAATACATAACGATACAGTCACAGTATGCCTGCTCTCCGGTTTCAAGTCTACCAGTTTTTATAGAACTTTCCTTCAAACCCAGGAAATGAAAGAGGCTCAAGCACATTGCAGAAGGAAAACTCTTTACTTTACAATATAAATTTATTTTTAGGAGCAGTGATCATTTGTGTCACCACTATATATACTAACAACATATAGAAGAAACAAACAATCATCAAGCAGGCAGGCAATACTCACTGTACACTGTTCAAGCTGTTTTTCCAGTGCTTCTGAATCACCAAGGGCAGGCCACTCTTCTTTCAGAAAAACATCCACTTCTGCCATCCACTTCTTCAATGTTTTAGTGTCATTCTGTTTATTAAAAAGACATTTTATTGCATCACACAGAAAATGACTGGTGATAGCGTAATTCATCCTGGCACTATGACTTAAATTCATTTCAATGTAATTCCAAGATTATTGAACTGTCTGAAAATACTCTGAAAGATACAAACACAGCAAACAGGCAAAGCCAATTTTATTTAGGACTGTCATTCACTCTTTAGCCTGCACTCTGATCATTTTTGCCTACGTGTCTAGGAATGGGCAACTTTCAGCCTCTTAAGTTTATACCTTCCAAATATTGTTTGTGTTTAGATGCTGTGTGCATGAGTGTTTACCATTTTCTTGTACAGCTTCAGACTACTTATACTTAGCAATTAATTCAGCCTCACCTGATAAAGCCTCAAGACTTCAATTTAATTTTCAGGCTCATTTTGGAAGTTGCATGTTTTATTGCCTATATCTCTGCCAGAACACAACACAGGAAAGCTCTGTCACCACTCGAAATAAAAAAGTAGTGCCACAGTAACTGAAACAGATTCACTTGAGAAACTCAATCATATAATGACTCAGTGAGAGAGCTGAAAATAGATTTTGAGAGACTGATTCTCAGTTACTGTCTCTAGCATGAAAATTTTTGTAATCAGTAATTTGCTTTCCATATTCTTTAATTAACCCTTGCAATTAAAAAAAAAAAAAAAGACCCAAACATCAAATCCTTGCAAATAAGCAACCCTACCAGTCCAAGGCAGCATTACATGGATAATCTAGGACCATAAAAAGTAGAATGAGATTTGATGACCTGTCAGGAGAACCATTTCCAGCTTTCCTCAGTCTTGGAGATGAAAGTTTTTGTTTAATCTTACAATCAATGAGAAGTTTAGACTGTCCTTTAAAAAATGTCACTTAAAATTACCTTAAAATGTCACTTAAGGCATACATTTAGATGCACACGTTAAAATAAAAATGATAAATTGCTAAAATTTCTAAAGCAAATTATAATGCATTTGTTCATCAAACTGTATTTTCACCAGGAGTGAAGTATATATAGATATTATAAACTGAAAAAGTGTTGAATTAAATTACAAAAAAAGACACATTTCATTAGAATACAGATGTGCCCTAAATGTGTTCAAAAATGCTTTAACAACTATTACAAGGTAGATAACCAAAGGGAGCATTTGCATAATGTGGGTGATACATTTAATAGCAACAGGCTACTGTGGAAAATGAATTGAATTAATAAATTATCAGTATAGTTCAGAATGGCAGTTACCAAAACTCTGTTGAAGTGTCAACAGTGCATTCAATTATCACTGAGCAAAATAGTTCAGAATCATATTTCGTAATGAAATTTTAAAACTTTTACTTGAATACATTAATTCATTAGTTCATTAATGACAAAAAATATAGAACTGATGGGGTTTATTTTAAAAAAGATCAGTGTCCAGCTACCAATGAAGATCAAATATATGACTTGCATTTTGAATGAGACTACATACGTATTTTATCTGTCAACACTGATTTCATCGTATCCCTTACAGAAACACTCCACGAAATGCAACCGCTAAAACAAGCATCAGGAAGATAAGTAATCATTCAAGGACATGAAAAAACAAGGAGTTTTATATCGACTGTATACTACAGTTATTTCAGCAATAAATGCAAAGGCTAAGATTTTGTACACAACAATAGCTCACACCACTTTTAAAAATCTATGCTCTACAGAGCAGGGTAATGAAGTTCAGGACATTCTCCTTTTAAGGATAGTGATGGACCCTCCCTAAACTTCTATCCAGAAAATTCAGGGGAAAAAAAAAGACAACAGCTGGAATTACTCAAGCCAAGAGTATTGTTCTGTTTTGTGCAATTGCAAATATTTCACTATACTAGTTACTTCCAGTCTTGTTATTAAACTTCATTTCATGGCTAGCCTCAAACTTAAGAGATGTAGCTGTGGAGCCAAAGTCAAAATTTAGAGCACAAATTTTTACATAATGACTATAATTATATTATAATAGAGTACTAATTAGACTATTTCAGTAGCTAAATTATAAATGTACTTATAATATTTGTCCTTCACTTTTTGTCTGTTTTGCTTGTCTAAACACTGGTGGAGAGACTAACAAATTAATGAGTACTCTTCTAAAAAGTTTTTTCTCTACAAAAGCAGAAGTGTAAGTATACCTTGACCTGTTGACAGAAAATTTATTCCTGACCACACAAGTCTACTGCATTAAACTGAAAATGACAATTACGGCTCATATGCTACTGTGCTCTATTTTATAACATGAAACTAATCACGTATTGTATTGTCCTACAAGCAAACCAAGGCCAAGGACTGAAATATATGATATTGTAAATAGAAGAAATAGAAAGAGAGACAACACTGAGGAGAAATACACTTTGAGAAATAGTTTTGAGTGTGGCTGCAGAACCTCAACTTTCAGAATTTTCTTGGTCATATCCTCTGTGAGTATATAAGTGTTTATTTGCACGTGAGGGAGGAGAGAAAAAAAGTAAAAATACTTTCTGCATTTCCATAATTAGTTAATCTGAAATCACCCCAAACTTGTCCCTTGAAATTACACAAAAATAGAATAGGAATATATTAAAAAGGGACATATTGCTAACCTCAGAACATCTAAGCCATAGACATCCCTTACATACTATTGTCATTTACTTGTGTAATATTGATACATGTGATCTATAAAATAGTTTAAACAGAAGATCTTCACAATGAGAGAAACACTGTAACATTCCAGTGCTGCCATTCTATATACCTGCACACTTCTGATTTGGGGCAACTGCTGCTAAGATACTATCATGTTACAAATGACATTAATTATGTAAATGAATCCATTAAATTCAACATGGCAAATCTACTTTGGTTGCATCCACTGAAAAATAAGTATAAAAATACTAATACCAATTTCACTGAAATCAAAGTTAAGTTTTGGCATTTGCATAAACATGAGTAGAAATAGCCACAAAATCAGAATTCAAAGTAAAATCTTGGATCCACTGAAATCAAGGGAACATCTTAATATACTTTTTCCTGATTTAAGTGTGCCTTTTAGATAGAAATCTTGTATTTATGTGCTGCTTTGAGATTTCAATCGGTGGCTATTTTCTTGCTGCGTATAAATGCATGCTGTGCTCATTACCATGGCCACAAGCAACCAGACAGTAGTTTGTGGTGAAAAAGCTTTGTTAACCTGGAATCGCTGGAGTTTAGTCATAAGTTCCTCAAGTTTCTGGCAATGTTCCACCAGCTGTGCTGACAATTTCTTCCAGCGGCCAAGGATCCCCTCAATCTCTGATTGATATCTCCGGCTGACGTCTGCAGGGGCTTTCCTGGACATCTCTTCCACAGTTGTGCTGAGATAGTTTAGGCCTTTTTGCTGCTCTTGGAGGGAACTTTGTAGAGCCTGTGACATAAGAACCACATAGTATTCTAATTCGTGCACTGTCCAATTCTGAACAAACTTCAGAATTACAGGTGAGACTTTTGAGGAAAGGACTGAACACTATAAATGTCACCTTTGCTAAAGTATCCAATGACAAATTCTACTGAGTAATTTAGAATTCTTTTTCTCATACCAGTAGAATTTTTAGTTTAAGTGAGAATATAACCAGCGTATATATTTGTTAATATAGATGATCCACCATACTTCATTATTTAAGATAGGAATTTACTATGGCCCTACTGATTATACTTTCCACAGTATCAGACTATAGAGGGAAAAAAATAATAAACTTAGAACTGCTTTCATGATTCAAAGTATTTGACAACTTATTTTCAAAACTTTTTCAATTCTTACCACAAATTTGCTATAGCTACCTTTTTCTTTCTTATATTCTAATTTTTATATCTGCATGTTCACTGCTAATTGCATCAAACAACATGGTCATTATCAGATAATAAAACAGTATCAAAATGCAGAGAAGCTTTTTACCCACTGGTAAAACTTGTCCCACATATGTGTCCGCTTGGAAATCTGACAGAAAATCTGACAAAGCACATGTTGCTTTTTGCAAAGCGTAAATATTTTCATGTGAGCATTAGAAAATAAAACAAGCTAAATCTATACTTAACTGCTAGAACTATCTTCAAAGGAATATTTCATATATCATGAGGACAAACAAAGTTTTTTCCTTTACATGTTCAATATCTTACAAGATTAGTTTCAATGGTGAAGGACATTTTCAATGCTTTAGCTTTTAGGAATCAATATAAATAAGTATTCACTGTCTCTTGAAGCCCTTGGCCAAATCCCTAATGGATAGAAATCATCCAAGATCCACAGGCTTCAACAGACTCATTACTTAGACCATCCAGTCTTCCTCAATACTTTTTATTTGGGAGGTTCTTTCGCAGAGTCTGAACACTCACCTTGAGCTCCCTGAGTCTCTGTTCCATGATTTCATATTCAGTGACTGTAACCTGAGGTATGGAGAGCTTAGTTTCTGATTGCTGAATCCACAAAAGTATAGTATTCATTGTCTCTTTATAGCGTGCAGGAGGCAAACTGTCAAAAACTACATTCAATGGGAAGAAAAGGGAAAGAAATTAAATCCTTTTTCACTTCATTATTTGTTTTGCTGTCAATAATATTGGAAGACTTTTGATAAAAGATCTAGCTTTATTGAAGTCAATGGCTGTTTTGCAACAGATTGCAATAGGCACAGTATGTCAGGAGCAGATTTTTCAAAGAAATATGGAAGCAGAAAACTTCTGAAACATTTATGATATCTCTGTCATTTTATTGGTTGTGCGTCATTTTGCTCTCTAGACCTAGGGTCACATTACAACTTCTATGGTCAAGACAATCAGTTTAAATATATATGTGTAGAGATCAACAGACAAACCACTGCATTTAACCTAAAATCCAATTTCAAAACTGCAGTAGGAAACATCATTCCCTTTTATGGCCCATGTTTGTGTGTTTAATGTTTCTGTTCAAGTAAAATGCTCTGGTTAGGACATCTGTTAAAAGCTTAGAAGATGAATCTCTCTTCTGCATTAAAGCTGAATTTTATTGAACTGGGCTCATTAGACCAACATTACAGCTGCCTTAAATAGACAACATCTGGTGCTGACATGAGAACTCATTAGCAGAGTTGCTCCCTCTGCCCTCAACAATTGTTTCCTCTATAGTCACTGAGAAACATACAGACAAATAACATGGCTAGCTGGAAATGAAACATTTTCTGATACAATAAGGAAGTACGTAAGAACTCAAAAAATATGTAACACCTATCTGTATCTCCCATAGAAGTCTCTGGTGTTTCAGAAGTAACTGTATTGAAAAAATGACATAGCTGTCCAAAAAGCAATTTTATCAAACAGAGTTAGCATAATTTTTAAGTGCTAACTTGCTTACATAGTCATAAAACAGTGCTTGGTAGAATGTACTTCTGATTTTAACTTAATTTTTTTAGTTGACCAACTGAATGCTACTTGGAAAAGTTGTATTTTCTGCAGGACCAATATACTCAAATTCAGGTCCATTTAAGTTCTCTCCTGTGGAATATGCACGCTCTAAGGTGTACTTTCTCCTGTTCAAAATCTTGGCTAACCTGTCTACGACAGAGCTCTGGGGAGTTACAAGAGACAGGATTTGCTACCATGAAGGACAAGAATTTCTTCCCTTGTGGTATATATTCTTCACCCAGAAAGCAATAATAAGATAAATTATTGGAAACACAGAAAACAGGCATTTTCCATCTCATCATCATTCTTATCAGCAGGTCTATCAAAATAGCATTTTAAATGTTTTTATTTCCTTAGTTACATTCGTATTGTCTGTGACTCATTTAATCCAAACAATTCCAACTTTAGAATAGAACATGCATTGAAACACGTCATTCCAAATGAATGGAGATACTATTTTTAACAGCTCAGAAATGATAAAGGAGTATACCATTCTTACTCTGAATTTTTATTTAAAAAATATGAAATGGAGTTTGGTATTTTGATGTAACCTTTGACTTTTATAAATAATAATTTTCTTTTAAATGAAAAACAAATCTTAGGACTAGTGTACAACTTCAAGCAGCTATATAAAAGAATAGATATTCTCAGTAATACTGAAGAGTATCTCAGAACAGATGAAAAACACATGAGATTCGCTGTTAACAGTAAGCTCCACAAAACTGCCTAAAACTCTTACCCCAAAAGTTTGCCAGTAATAATAATTTAAGAACCAAACAAACATAGCTAGCATTTTCTCCAGTTTTAACTAATATGTTCTCCACTATTCGCAGGACTAAATAAGAATTGAAGTGGGATGAGAGATATTGATTTAAACTAGTTAGTGGCTTTCCAATTTGATTATTAAATATTCCATTCAAAAAGCACTTTTAAGTTCAGTGAAACGATAACTTTTCCACTTCATTTTTCCAGATTACTAGTAATGAAATACTAGTTCTCAATGCCTTTTGCTGAGCTAGACTTTTTTTTATGATAGATGATATATCAGTTTTTTCATTCGGTTGAATTTTAAGAAGTGCCTGTATTATTTTTGCAACTCATGATACCAATGACTAGAAGTCAGTCAAACTCCTACAGTGGGATTCATCTCAGTTAATTTTAGCTGGCCAAAAGTAACACATTTAGGGTCTCTCTGTAGTCAGTATGAATCTCTAAAATCCCCATGCTCAGAACATACAAACACATACAGCCATGTTTATTTTTATATTAGACTTTGCTGGGTGATACTGATGTTTATGGATGGAAGTCAATATGAGGAGCACACTGTATTAATATGAATTCTACTATATTATATGAGGAACTGAGCAAACTATAGCATGTCCACAACCCAAGCTGTAGCTCCACTGTGCTCATGACAGGAGTGTAACAAAGCATCACTGAAGGAAAAAAAGAAATATGTTAAAGTGAAATACCAGAATACTGTTCAATTCCATTCCACTCTTAGGAAAAGCTGGTGGGACAAACGCAGGTCTTGGAAGCTGCCAGGCAAATATATTTATAGTTGCTTATTTATTTAAGAGAGAGAGCACTGAAATTTGGAAATTATGTGTGCAGGTAGTTGTTTGGTTATCATATGCTTTTAGTAAGCTGAAATATTTAAACATTTGAGACTAGTTCTGCCTATAAGCAGAATATACCTCTTCATTTTTCCTCCCAGCTTCCCTTTTTGTCATCAGACTTCCCAGTCAAAATTCTTTTCCAAACCAGGAATGTAATGAGAATATAATTATCTCAACAACTATCAAATCACACTGGATACTCTGCCATGTGCATCTCCTATAGTCAGGACAAATCCCACTATTCACCACATCATTGTGAAAGGAGAAGAAAGGCAATAAATATAATCTATGGGATCATTTCAGTAGAGAGTCATTCTCTGAAATGAATGATCTTGCATATATTTCCTATAAAAATATCTTCAGTAGCACCTGTAACTGTTTAAAACCATGTGTAGTTTTTCCCCAAACTTTTGTTTTGCTTATTTTGTAATACATATCTTTGAAGCTATTCATCAAAGTCCAGCTCTTGGGAAGCTCTTCGTCTTTTTTCCTGTATCGATGGCTTCATAAATGCTTTGATTCCCTTCTCTCCCATCTCTTTCACCAGAAACTATTAAAGTGGAATCTTTAAGAGTCTTACACAATACATTATCAGTGATATTCTGCAAGTGCTTTAACACTTCTAATTCTCTGGGCAGAGAATCTAGAATTCTCTAATTCTAATGCAAAATTTTGTAGGTGATTTTATTTTCCATACTTATAAACTTGTCATGGAGGAAGAAGGGCACCTGACCTACAGAGTAGAGGACATTACCTAATACAGGTTAATTTCACAGATTTTTTTTTCTTTTTTTTTTGTTTTAAGAAAAACAATTACCTGAGGAAATGTATGCAACAGAAAAATGAAATTACCTGTATGCTACTTACTAAAATACTATTTTCTCACATATAGCTCAGATTTCTTCTCAAAAGGCAGATTAAAAGAAAGCTAAGCAACCAACTTTATTCCTCAAAACCAAAGAGAAATTAATATTATTAGTAGTAAACCATAGTTCAGCTCTGCTAAGGTCTTAAAAATAATTTGCAGTTATGACATTCACAGTACA
Organism: Apteryx mantelli; assembly: GCF_036417845.1. NCBI lineage: Eukaryota > Metazoa > Chordata > Aves > Apterygiformes > Apterygidae > Apteryx > Apteryx mantelli. Next base: position 93,761,858 of record NC_089978.1, read on the forward strand.
CATGCTTTAAATTTTTCTCGTTCAAGTACACAATGATCAGAGTAAAATCAATGTACATACCATAACAATTTCATGGTCGTTTATATTTCTAAGACACTTAGAGCATCAAAATAAGCTAGCAGTCCAAGCTTTAAACAAAGAGTAAGAGAAATGGCAAACTAAAACTCCAAATGCTCATCAAACTACTATGGTTACTGCAGTTTGTTATAAAGTTCCCCCAAGAGTGAGTGGCATGAACTCTATGGAATGCAGCCTTGTTTAAGACACTGTACTAGCTGACTAGGGAGAAAAGTGGTGTACCTGCAAAATAACAATAAAAGATGGGGCAGGTAAACAGAAAGTCTGCATAATCTTGACATGACATAGAAGGTAAAAACCTTGTACAGTCCTTTCTTGAAATAAAGAGGAGAAACAGCATTTGAATGCAGATGAGTGGTTCATCATTAATAATAACAATAACAACTTCTCCTTTGGGAATTACTGATCCTGCCAATGTAGAATCAAAATTTGAAAGGAAAGCACAAAGCATGAATACTGAATTTGTTAAGCAGAGAAAAATATCTATCAGCATGACTTGACCTTTGCCACCTCCACTTTGTATTCTTAATTTCACCTGCCACAAAAGCTTGTTTTGACTTTTTTCGGTTATTTTCTAAAGAGCTAATGATCTCCCTGCTCCCACAAACTCCCTTGAGAACAGTCTGGTCAGACTGAGAACACATGAAGGCTTCGCACTCGGGACTATAGCTGGATAGCAGTTCACTGCAGCCAGGCTGAACAACAGCAAAACCTTCATAGAGCTCAGTGCAGTCACAGACAGGATGTATTTGGGGCTGAATTGGCAGCTACCTGGGACATAGTCTGAACCAGGGAGTACATACCCGACACTGTTAGCTCTCCCTCTGATGAGAGGGACCGGGAGGCTGACTGGTCTGCTCCTGAGAAACAGCTCCAACACAGCAGCAGTTCATTTCAAGACAAGGAAATACAAAGTTCAACCTCCCATTCTTCACCAAGGCAATTACAGCACTAAGAACTACCTTGGGAAATCACATTATTCATATTCAAATTATTCCCATGATTGCCCATTGCGCTCCCTTGTGTATACTACTGAATAGTTTGAAACTGTGTCTGACCTCTATTTTTTCTATGTGCCAGTACTCAAGAAATGACTGTGTTTGGGGGGAGCCAGAACGACAGCTACACCATCTTCAAAAGGACCAATTATCTACGGATATATCGACATGCTATGAAGTGAGAAAACAGGATCCTATTTCCTCATATTTTATGAGGTTGTATTTCTTTCATAAACAACATTGCAAACTAGTGAAAAATCCAAACACAACAGATTTTAAAGGTTTCATAACAAGAAATGCTAATCAAATGATTGGGAAAAACATTTGAGAAAAACTGAATTCATCTCTATATTTTACTAAGAAATCTACTGAACAGCATAAAGAAGCTACTAACCACTCATGAACATAAAAAAAAAAATCAACCAAAATATGAGGAAGCCAATCTCCTAGAACTATAGGAAAATTATTTGGGGGAAAAAAACAAGTTTGAGACAAACTGGACCAGAATATCTAAATACTCTTATCCACTAACAAAAGATACTGAAGTAATGGAACATAAAAAAAAATAATTATGGTGACTCAAAAATCTTGTTAGCACATTTAGGAGATCTAGCCCAGAGAATAAAAAAGGAATAAATACTACCACTAATCTACAAAATACTATTCAGTCTTTTAAAAAAATTCTCCTATATATAGAAAAAAATTAACTGCAAAGAAATTATGCAAACGAGGTGGAAATCTCTAAAATGTTCTAGTAAAACTCCAGCAGTTTGTTAAACTAAAGCTAGAATAAAGACGAGGGATATGGCCTTTTCCATAGTTTAAACAGAAGAAAAATAGTCGCTGAAGAAACTCAAACATAGCTAAATTTTTTGAGCTTCAGCTTCTATGTGATTCTCAAAACCTTCCTGAAAGAGGATTATTCCTAATGCAGTATCCCAAGCACGACTGTTCCTGTGTAAAGCATAGTTATAACAGGAAATTAGCACTCTGGATAAAACTCTGCGATAAATAAAATGTAATTGACATAATATTCTCACATAAAATATCACTACAGGTATGTGCTGTATGGAATAAAACAATCTCATCTCAGCAGCTGAACCACTTGAGCTGAAGCCCTTGAGATGCAAAGCAGCTGTATCAAATAAGATTAACTGACCAGACTCAGTTTTCTAGGCCATGTGGTCCCAGGGAGTGCTCATGGGCTAGCCATTTCCCAGGAGTAAATGAAGGCAGAGTGACTGCAGTGAAATGGTATGGAGGCTACATAAAATGTTGCCTTCTGGTCTCCATGCATTTAGGACACTCATCCCCACCTGTCCAAGGCTGCCTCCCCAAGACACCTACTTATGTGGCTGGGCAGCAGACGGGCTGCGCATATTGCAGCACAGGAGGGGGAATGAACAGCAGCAGCCAGGAACTGCCCAAGCAAAGCGTCTGGGTTGTGAAGTTACAATCCAGGCAATGAACACTGCTTGTCTTATAAAGCTAACCAACAGATTAGTTCACAAGGTTTTGCTACAGGAAAATTAGGTGAGGCAAAAAAGCACTTACACAAAATCAGATATAGAAAAAAACATTAAGAAGCTAGAATTTACAGTATTTTCCTGTTGGTAGAATGGTAAATGATTTCAAGAGATCAAATAGTGTGGCATTAACAATTTTTAAATGTATCCATTGTATGGCCTAACTTCAGAGTCATGAACAAACTTTTTACTCCTTTTCACTCATTTTCTACAGTTCAGCTTGTGTGTGTGTGCATGTGTAAAATAACTACAGTAGCACAATAAAAATGCAGCATAGCTGAAAAAAAAATCTTTTAAAATGGAATCATTCCAAACCTCTCCATGAAAGAATTTGGTAGGAATACTATAAAGATCCGCTAGAAGGAGCTAGAACTATGTCCAATTTCAAAGCAGTACAGTCATTTACAGATATCACTGGTTTAAGGGAAAAATAATTTCTTTACTTTTGAGACAGTTTTAATTTATGTTTTTATCTGACACTTTATTTTTAATTTCATAATCAAATACAGAAAGTATACAATAGTCACTAGTATGATTAAACATATATGGTATCTTTAATCAGAAATAAAGTCAACTTTCAGTTTTGGTGTAGTGTTTCCTCCCTTTTGAAAAATGCATTTTATTACAAATACAGTAAATAATGTTATAACTAGCAGTCATATAATCCATGCAACAAAGGAACAGATCAGCACATAATGAAAAACTAGATAGCCTAAAGGAAGTAGCCACTACTTTTAACAAGCTTCACAAAGTTCAGTCTCAATTCTACACAAGTCTACAGCAGATTCATTGCTGCAATTAAACTCTTCCTCTCTTCTGTACTGACAGAGATAGAGACAGCTCTGTTTTATAATCCAACTAAACAATGACTGCTTTGTGTTGCCAAGATATATCTTTAAATCTAGCCATATATATTCTATCAAGGGAAGATGTGATGCTAGAACTATACTGAGTGTAACTTGCTTCTGAATAATTTATCTTCCCTTGTTTTCATATTATTTAATATACTATAATGATATACTGATAATTTCTGAAAGACTAATTCAGTTGCAAAAAATGACCATTAAAATTGTACTATTTGTTTAGTATGATAAAAAATAAATAAAAAGCAGGAAAGAAAAATATATACACCTATTCTTTGCATGTTAGTCAGGTAAATTGACTTCTTGCCATGAATACTTACTGGTCTGTAGCTGCTTTTCTCTGGCATGCATTTCATCAAGTATTTGTTTGAAATGGTTGATAAAAGCAGCAAGGTCAGCATCCAGAAACATTGGCCCTTGTTCTCTTTCTTTCAGTGCTTGACTTTGAGCCTTTAGCTGTTCGATTTGAGGCTGAAGGGTTGATAAGCGGATGATTTCATCCTGCATGTTCAAATAAAAAAATTCAAGATAAAGCCATCCTACAAATGATCTTTTGGCCATGAAATCACTAGTGTTTCATTGCACATAAAAGTTGTTTTGCTTCCAACTACAGCAGTAAAACTAAAAGCAAATCCCACCAGCATTTTTAATCTTTTCTCACAGATCAATATTTCTACTCCCAGTATGATGCTATTATAATTTTTAAAGTAACTTTCATATGCCATTATCATTTTAGTACTGCAGTGCTTAAAGAAAGTAGGATAGATGATTGTATATTCAAATTCCATGCCTGAGGAGCATTCCTTCCATGTGGAGCTGGAAAGATTAAAAACTCCACATTTCCCATAATCCTGGACCCATCTCTGTTACATAACATACAGGTTAATAGCATGAAGTGGAAAAGAAGTGGAGATGCACAGTGATTTTTCGCAGCCTCAGAGAAATACGTTGCAGGTTGAGGTTGTGCTATTACCCCTTCTGGATACCCTGTACTCACTGAGACACTTGCAACTACTAAGTAAAAAGAAATGAGGAAAGATAGTATCGTTGGGTAAGCCAAATGCAGAGTTTGTAGTAGAGCTGCTCTAACAGAAACTTCTACAAGAAAATGGAGAACTCCTGCAAGAACAAAGCCAGCCTGGAAATTCAAGAAAACAGAAATAATAGAATGAGTAGATCTAAATTTGGCTTTCAAACATTGTTTTCAGTTTGAGAGCTTCTGGAACCCAGGGATTTTGTGAAGTCAAACTACTACAAGTATGTCATGCAGTTTATAGTTCATTACTACATCTCACATTACAGATCGGATTCATGTCAAACAATATTAGCTTGTAGGCAGGTTATGCATACGAAGCTCTCAACATTTATGTCCCTCCTCAGAGGCTGAGCACATTTCTAAAACCAGTATTGTATTTATGCTCCCTTCAAAATCTCCACGTGCTAGTTCAAAAGCAAGATACAAGGAAAAGAGTGACAGTCACGACACAATTCTCACAGAGTTGTCTACAACAAGGAAGACAAACAAATTTCTACAGTTGCGCAGCACGCAACTGAAAACTTTTAGGGAGAACGAGTGAATCGGTAAGACTGGTTTTGTATAACTTTCGTGATTCTGTCGTATGATGATAGGAGAATATTCCTCTATTTGACTACACAATCCACCCTGTATTAAAATGCAGAATATGTAACATGTTAAGTGGTCTACATGGTAGGATTTTGGACTTGATCATGAAGACAATTTTCAGGTCTGGATCATTACAACAGAGGTGATAAGCAACAGCTTCTTAATGAAGAGCCAAAGAAATAGAGCATTGCAGAAGAAAATAATTGTTTAGGTGCCTAGTTCTCTAGCTTTAGGCATCTAAATATCTTTAAGTAACTAAATATTTGGGGCTGAGTTTTAAATATCCACATATTATGTTCTATTGCCTCTTTACTTTGACCATTGTTTCCTTTCCTGGAATATATATTGTCAATACTTATCTTGGAAAGATAAGAAGTTCATTTTCCACTTTTATACTGAAATAGCGTTTGCCATGATCTAGCCAACTGTTGGAACCCATATGAAGCACAATATAACAAAAAACTTAAAAAATTCTCTAACCTTGCACTTTTCCAATTGTGTTTTTACTGTCGCAGAATCTGTTGCTGGTGGGGGTTGTGCTTTCAGCCAGTTTTCTGCAGTAATTGCAGTCTGCTCCAGTTGCCGCAGCTGGGAGTAGAAGTCAATGATGTTATTTTGATACTCCAGCCATACCAGTCTTTCACTCAGCAACTGACAGAACTCAATCCAGCGACTCTTCAGCTGCTCTGAGGCTTGTCTGATATTATCAGCACTAAGGCCCTCTAAAAGAAAAGAAGTTTGACACTTAAAGACAACTAAATCACAAAGAAAAAAATAATTTCACAATTCAATTTCTGTATCTGAGAGCTCATAAATCCAGATAATGATTTATCATCAAATAACAGCCCTGAACATACAGATGTTGCATATCAGTGGAGAAAGCATTTCAAAAGTGTTTTAAGTTGCTGTCAGGGAACTTTTGTTGCTATGGGAATGAATTATAAAGTGCATTAAGGTAACAGAATGGGAATAAAGCAGAAAGTGGAGATACAATACATAAAGATAATTAAAACTGCTGTAAGAAATAAGAAAATGCCTGACAGTTGGATACTGAACACACTTTGGATTATGAGTAGATTTTAATGCTTAGGAGTGTTGGGGTTTTAAGTGTCCAAATGATCTAGATAAAAAAAGACTAATTTCAAATGAATGGAAACTAGGTTCCTCAGTTATTTGGTGTTTTTGATAATCCGACTCTTAAGTTTAGGGTTACATGCTATTTTAGAAAATAATCATAAGCCCTGAAGAATGACCATACTGCTCAGATCAGATTTCCACCTAGGCCAGTCCACTGTCTCTGACAGTGGCCATCAGGAGACATTCAACCAAGCCTGGGAGTTAAGAAACCATGTGACAATTTGGCTATTTTCAGCCAGGGGTTGGTTTGTCTGATGTAGGTTGCCTATTTCCATTTATTGTTCATTATTAAATTAAGGTTCATAAAGGAAAAGTGACCTTGGTTATTACAGACAAAAAAATTATTTAGAATTAATTAGAGGCAAAAGAGTTCTACATACAGTGGAAAGAGAAGAAGGCAATACATACCAAGGATGAACCAAGAGGGCTTACAGTAATATCAGTTATAATTTCTCAGAATTTTGGCACTCAGGTCAAGTTCAAAATAATATTAACATAAGCATCTAATTTATTTTTCAGGGAAAGTTTAAATATAACCCCTAACCTCTTTTTACTCGAATGACTTGTAATGATACATATAGTAATAGGACTGATACTGATTTCAAAATTAATAAAGTTCTCAAACAATAGAGTAGTACTGTACGTTTAAACACATTTTTAATAATGTCATCATTGAGTCATATGCACTATTTAACCAGTAAAACAAAAGCTATGTTCTCATCAAAATAATCAAATTCAGGGTTTCTTTTTTTTGGTATTTCTTAAAACCAAGTTTAGATGCAAATAAAAAAAAAGACTTCAGTCTTATATATGTGATTTTTGGCATGCCTGTGATATGGTTTATATTATGCTTGCATTCCGTACTCTCAATCTGCTGCAAAATTTCTTTATCAGGCATACAAAATAGGGAAGTTCATCTGCAATTGTTGAGAGAAGAACTTGGAAAATGGCATTCTAGCTATAGCTAAATGCCTTAAACAAAATATTAAAGTGATCTGAGATTACACTAAAACTTCTAGGGAATGACTCTAATGCATGTTATATGGTAAATCATGCTAAACAATAGGCTGGGATCATAGCTCCACAGTCCTCTGGCAAATGCTATTGTGGATTCAGCTCAGGGCTGCTCCGTTCAGCGTGCCTTGGAAACTGCCCACTTGGAAGCAAGTTGTGCAGTGCCTGATAGCAGTTCTCTGGACACGTTCTGCTTCTGGGATATTGCCGTAGCCATGCAAATTGTACATGATTCCACCAAGTACAAGCAAAAATGTAGAAAGATAGGAGGCCCAGCCTGACTGAGATATAATGCCAATTGCTGTGGTTGCAGAAGCTACATATTCACACTATACGCTGTAAACTGGATGGCACAGTTTAGTGGCTGAGCAAGGGTATAAAAAGAAGCTTATAAAGCATAAGGCGGTAAACAGTATTTTGGCACATCTTAAACAGTAAAATACATCAGTGGTCTGGTCTTTTTTTCTTCCTTTTTTTTTAAAACAGCAGATGTGGCATGCATAAAAATTTCATTTTCTTAATGTTTAATGTCTATTTAAAATATAACAATATGTAAAGAGGCAGCATAAAGCTGAATGGCATAGCATGTCTGAATAAAAACAAAAAGATGACCACCCAAATAGATACCGAATATCACCAATAGCAAGAATAAACACATGTATAGGAGACAAGCTTTTAATTATGCTATATTTCAGCAATTGCTTCTTTCCAGTTGTGACTCTGGATATGAAAATGCTGTATACTCATAACAGAGAGCAGACATCCTTGATACTGTGTTCATGATTACCACTGAGCTCTGGCAGATACTACCTAAGAGTTTGGTAGAGAAGAGATTAAAAGACCATTTTTATTTATCCCTCCCTTCTTCCCTTTTCAGCTGTCACAGTCTCCAAAGTACTCTTAGACAAGATTATGATTACCAGGGGAAGGATACAGTCATGGATTCTCCTTACGTAGTAATACTTTTCCCTGTAACACTTTTTTCAAGGTTTCAGAGAAGACTATGTTTCAGATCAAAATCTAGATTCTTCAGATCCTCTTTTCTTCTTTATATTCCTCTTTCCCTCTCAATGTAACATTTAAACATGTGAAAATATCTTTAATTTGTATCCAAAGTTTGAGGCTAAATGTGATTCCAGAAGCGCAGAGACCAACAAAGAAATGCTTTTGCTGCTCACATAACCGAAGTAACAGGAAGCACAAGACTGGAATGGTGCAGAGCTGTGTCTAGTAAGATAATGCAGAAGTGCACCTCCACTAGGCGACACAATACCCTGGCAAAATGAAGACTTATCTGAAAATCTCCATGGGATGCACCTTTAAACCTCTCTTAATTCATAGACAGCTCAGGTGACTCTAAATTTGTCTATGTGATGTTTGTATGTCATTTTCAGAAGAATGCAAGATAATGAATTATCTGTACTTTATAAATTTTTCTATAAAAGTCTAAGTCAAATGATCAGAGAGATAACAAAAAGACATTTCTTGCCCCAGCCCAAAATATATATATGCCATGTATACTAACTAAATTCTTATTTCTCTAGCTTTCATTTAAATAATGTTTCTACACAATGCCATTCAAATTGGTGTATCAATTGAGCCATCCAGAATCGGAACTTGTCCAGATCTTCACATCTGGCTTATTTTGAAGAGTTAGTCCTCTCTCTTAGTTAAAATGACAAATTAATAGCTATTTGGATAGTTGATGCAATGAGGGTATAATTGGTAAAAATCAAGAATTTGAAACTTATTTTCATGGCAAGTATTGATTCCTTTATTATCTTTAGCACCTTTATCAACCAACATTTTTCATTCATGACATTAACATGAATCCTCTTACTCTGTTTCACTCATGGCAGCAAGATATACCGAGAGTTGACAACTGGGTGAAGGAACACTATAAAACCTATTCTCTGGTAAAACATTATTATTTTAGGAACAATGGCTCACAATCTTTTCATGTTTAATATTCTAAAAGCTCCTGATATAATCAGTGAATAAATATATTGTACTCAGAGGAAACAGATCATTACCTGAAGTGCATCCATTAATTTTATTACCTTGTGTACTGCACATAACAAATTGTGTTTGAATATTTTTAATTGTGCAGCACCTTACATGCAAGTACTTTGGAATTGCCATTTAATATGAAGTATAACTTATTAAGTGCATTTATCATTTGCTATGGATCTATGATAGAATAAAGTAATATTATCTGTGTTTTTATAGCTTTTGACTCATAACCATATGTGAAATGGTAACTCACAATGAAATAAGTTAATAAATTTCCTCCTTAGAACAGTGACACTTATTATTGTTTTATATAATACAAATTCATTTGTATTCACTTTAATGCTGCCTATCAAAGGTCTCTGAATACCCATTTTGATGCCCTATTTTATTCCAAACTACTATAATAGTCAAGTGTCCACTCAACCCCCTAAACTGCTTCACTGCTTCATAAGCAGATTTGTTATTCTATTTTAGTTAAGAACAATGGAAAAGAGGAGATGTAAACTTTCATTAATTGTGATAATCAGACTTTGTATGCTTCTTTAAAAGCATGAGGAGAAGCAGAGCAAGGCCCATGGCAAAGATGGGTGTTTGGGTAAAAAGTCTTCCACCAAAAGAAATGGTGACTTCCCCTGTGATGGGAAACAACATTCCTACAGCACTATCCCAACAGACACATGCTTATGAACATAAGAATAGCTGTAGTGTCTAAGACCACAGTTCTTTCTAGAGCAGAATCCTTTTGCTGACTATAGCTGAAAGCATTTATGTAAGACAAGAATACAGTCCTATACAAATACCTGTCCGCAGAATATTTTCCTCTGTGCTAAAGAACAAAAAAAGAAACCCTATATAAATTACCCCTTTTTCTCCACAATTTGAATCCTATTTTTCACTTATTCCCCCTCCCATAGCAGTAAAAATAAAAGAAAATAAATACAAATGATCTAGTAATGAAATTCACCATCACTCCGAACATCTCTCTTATAATGCACCAGATCTCTTCACCATTTGTACTTTTCATCTGTTACACTCAAAATCTTGTTTATGGGCAAAGAGGAAGCACATCCTATCCGTAAGGCCAAGGATTTATTGAAAGTATAATTGAAATCTTAAGAGTCTAATCATTACTAGTTCAGATCTAATTGCTGTAAAAAAGAAAGAATGATAATGCAGTCAAAATTGTTATCACTTGACCTTGGACATCACAATTGATCTACACCTCAAGTCTGTTTGCCCACTGCAACCTTTTAACTACAGATTATACTGTACATGCATGACAATCATCAATTATTTCACTGAATGGTTTCCCTAAAGCAAATACCACACAGAAAAATGATGGCATCACATCATTTGCTGTTTGTAAATTCTGATTGCGAAAAGTTAAAAAGGTTTTCATTCAAGATAACTTTACACATCTTCCCTCCTCTACATGTTACACCATGTGTCTCTCACAGATAGAAGAATGCACTTTAATTCCAGTTCCTTCCCACTCTATGAAAAAGAGTTCCAGCATTAGAAGAGGAAGGTATGTAGGCATAGTCAGTCTGCTCTGTTGAACTCTATTTTAGAGATTCAGTAAGCAAACTTTCCTGTGCTATACTCTTTCCTTTTGTTCTTAGTGAGATCAGAAAATCAACAAATATCAAAACAAAAAAACCCAAAGAGACTAAGACTGTATGTCCCAAACAAATTTCAACAAGCCATATGGAGACTAAAGAAACTTATCTGAATTACTGTGGAAAATATAAAGCTGATGTTCATTATAGTTTGAGATGTAGGTTTAACGTTGAGCTACTTTTTAACATTTCTTTTAGTTCAATAACAATTTAGATATAATCTCATTGTTTGCAATTCCATAAGATCATAATGAACTGGAAGAAAAGATAAACAGAAAATTCCTTGTACTTAAAAGTTTAAAGGCTGAACATTGCAGTTAACTTCCTCTACTCTCAAAGTGTAATTGGATAAACATCTAGCAAGATATGGCATTGGCAACATTTTTGTTAAAATAATTTTACAGTTCTCCTCAGCTAATGTTAATTATTTAATTCTACTTGCTACCACTTTCACCTCGTGATGAAAGCTTTTAACCATTTCATACACTATTCTTGAAATGGCCTTTGCAGCTGTGGAGGACCTGAAAGTCCCATAAACATTTTAGGCTTAAAGGCTGGAGGAGCTGTTTCCCTTTCCAAAGGAATTGTTTCTTCCCTAAAACCATCACAAAAAAGGAAACTTAATTTTTATAGGCACCTAACCTGTCCCTAACCTGTCATTCCTGCTAGAATATTCTTGCGACCAAAGTTGCCAAGATACATTGCATGATATCTAGAGTTCACAGCAGTTCACAGGAAACAGATTAGCTATGCTGATTTAGCTAGCCTACCCTGTGTCCATATCACAACTGAAAAGACATGTGCTTTCTAAAAAGAGGCATAATTAGGGAAATACCAGAAAAATTTATACACACATCTTCTAGCCACAATCAAGACCACAACAGCTGTAAGCACGGATCCCTGGATTGAAGGAGAATAAAAAGAGAACCCTGAGCTAAAACCACATCAGAATATTTAAGATGGAAACGTTAATCTACTTGATACTGGACATGGTAGGTAGTGAGGTACCAGAAAAGTAATATATTGTGCTAGTGTATTCTGCAACTAAAACAGAAATTGGTCATCTGAAAGTACAAATTAAAACTAATGAAACTGGAGTTGGAATTCTTAAGGTGCAGGTCTGCATGTGGCCAAAGGAAGAGTGGGACACTGTTAAATGTGCCCTACACAGATCTGACCCAAAATAACAACCTTCATATGTCAGCACACAACTGTGAAATACTGCCTTAAATACTCCTGCACAACCAATTCTCCCAGGCAGAACGCATGTCAAAAAAGTTACAGATATTTTGTGTATGATCAGTCATGGAAAATGCTGTCTAAATGATTTCAAAGAAAGTGCAAATTTTACCAAACTCCTTTCAGACTATTCACCCAGTCTGGTAAGAGAACCCTTGCAAATAGTTATTAAAGGAGTGTGACGGTAGCTAAATACCCACTGAATGCCAGGGTGGCCACCTTTAAAATGTTACACCTTTATACATAAGCAAGATACTCTATGGATTCCATCCAATTTGTTTAGCTTGGTTAGTTAGTATCTGAAAGCCTAAGCACTTCATTCTTAGCACTTAAATTCTGCATTCTTTATTATAACAACTTAAAAATATATATTCTGAAGATCAGTGCATTCAACACCCATATTTCTTGGTATGCATCTCAGTATGACAGATGTTGGCCTATGTTTAATATTTTATTGCAAAGATCGACATTCTTTAATATAAAGAACAATGACACGGCATACAATTTTACTTCCATCTATCTCTGAGTTTTCTTTTTCCTTTAAAAGTATCCAGAAGTTCAAGAAATTGACATGATAAAATATTAAAATTTTGGAAAAATCAATGATAAAAATGGAAACTTACAACTAATTTTCTTTTTTAAAGCTTGTATAAGATTTGACATTTATTATATCTGAAAAGCCAAATTCCAAAAACCTCTTCCAAAACCCAGTAAAATTTTATATTTTTCTATAATACAAAATATTACAGCAATATGTATATTACAAAATATACATTGTATATATAATAAAGGTCAGAAAACACTTTTTAAAAACTGTTCAGAGTAATGCCTTCAAAGCATTCTCTGAAATAACTCAGAAAAGCTAATGTACCTTCAAAAGCTTAGCATAGTCAGAAAATAAGATTACAACTTAAGTCTCTATGCAGAACAGATTGCTAATATACAGTTCATTACTGTGAACACATTTTACACACATTTCTTTTCAAGGTACTAAAGTTATAAGATTTTTTCTCTTTTTTAATTAACTGCTTTAACATTCAGAAATAATAAAGAAATATAAGGCAATGTTACTATACTGTTCCATTTAGACAGTATTTGCTAATATAATTCTTGTGATAAATATGAACTTGTGTGTTTATCAAATCCCAAGAAGATTATCTAAATCAACTCCCATGTAATTACCATTCACCATCTGTTCCACCAGGGCCTCAGCTGATCTGCTGGCATCTTGCAGTTTTCTGTACTTCTCAGGCTTTTCTCGCTGGATGGCCTGCAGCATGATAGGAAAGGTGAGTATTTCAATAGAGGGATTTTGAAGAAGAAAGTAATTAATCTCAGGGATGTCTTCTGATTTCTTGAGATCATTTAACCTGTCACATTGCCCTGCTAGCCTCCCCATTTGACAATCAAAGCACCAAGTATCACACAACACTGGACACAACATTAGGAAAAAAATCAGCCATAAAAGTCAAATACATAAATCGAGACTAAGAACACAATAGATTTGACAAATGATACATGTTGGTACTTTACAGACAAATAAAACATACAAATTAAGAGCTATTCAAAGCCCAATATTTCAAAATAAAAATATATGTTCAACAGAAATTCGTTGTGGGGGAATAGATTTGCTCATTTCTCATGCAACACACCCTCCATTCCTATTGATATCAGCAAGAATTGAGCATGCTAAGCAAATCACAGGGTTTCATGGCACACTGCAGTATGAACCCATATATCATTGGGCTGCTTATTTTACTCTTTTATTGGTAAAAAAAAAAAACCCTGTAAAATATATATTAAAGTATAAAATATCTAACATATGTAATAACATATAAAGTAGGCATCTATATATAGGGCACCAAATAGGAGTGACAGCTCCAGAATTAACCCAGGCTTCGAGTTACAAATTGCCCCTAACGCTCTCATTCACCTTTCCATATTGAATAATCTCCCACCCCCATTCAGGCATGCTGTCAACCCAGGCTAGCTGGTAAAGCTACAGGATGTGGTAGGAGTCTAAGTTTCTAATTTCATTTGGGTTAGTAACAATACACATGGAAAGTAAAATCATTTTAGACCCGACAGCCCTTCTATGTTGTCTTGTAATTCACACTCTCAAGTCACACCACTGATTTTAGCCTAATTTAGTTCTTTAGGTGTAATTTAGAAGCTCTGCGTCAGTAGCCCAAAATTCCTTGTTTAGTTCAGGAGAAGCAGCATACGGCCATACTCAATTTGATACCAAAAATAAAACAGACCATATACCTCCCAGAAATCCTGCCCAACATGTACTCCCACAACTCAAGAGTACCTCAGTTGATCTCAGCACATACACACATATAAAAAGATATGCCACCACAAATCCTATATGACGTGTATGGGAGGATAACACAAAGCCTGGATAGAGCTTCTTAGTCTGGCTGACCACCCTAAGTTTGCTGATCACCTTTTTATTTCTACAGCAAAGGCATACACTGTGTGACTTGAGTCTTAAGGTGAAAAGGTTCCTTTCAACTGGAAAAGAAGTCAAACAGATAAGCTCATTCACGTAGGTGTCTAAGAATGCATTTAGTAGAACAACCTTAAATTTGAAAATGCTACTTTTAAAATAGATTAGTATACTTGGGAGGAAGAAAATATAAATACCTTTAAAAAAATCACTTAGAATTACTTTTTAAATGTAATGTCTTCAGTTTAATAAATTTCTGTGCTTTGCAGTTAGGATGACATACCGTTTATACAATAAAAAAGTCCGAAATATCAGTTATGCCAAAAGGTTTGAAATTATGAATCTTTGCTTATTCAAAATTGGACTCACTTCTAGACACTGAACATGCAAAATTATAATAATTTCCAGTGAAAATAATTCCAGTGTTTTAATGGGGAAAAAATTTGAGAACTTTCCTTACTTTGCCTAAGAATGAAAATTTTGAAACATCCATAGGAGAATAAAACTGGGGAAGGAGGAATAAATTTGTACAAAAGGCACATATACAAGAAGAACACGAACAATGCCCCTGGTTTTCATGGGTGGCGAGGAGAAGCTTGGAAGTTTAAAGAGGCATTTCCAGTTAACTTTGCACATGTCCACAGCCTGCTTATAGCTGCCATCCATTCATGCATATAGAAAAGGTTAAATGCCAGTCCTTCTAACAATAAGTCAAAGCTTCCCTTGAACACTTGATGATATAAATTTGTATAAATAACACATATAAACAAAGGGTATATAGAGAAGAATTAAGGATGGGAATATTTTGCATTTTACAAGCATACCATTTATTATCTTCCTAAATTCTCATGGAAACTTTGCAAAGTTTAATCCAAATGAGTTAAAAATGACTGTATCATTCATTTGTAGCTGTTGTAGGTCAAAATCTTCTAACATTCCACTGCACAATTTAAGTATTTTTCCAAATTTCAAAAAGATCTTTTCTATTAATTCTCTGCAGAGTTTCAAAATTAGTTATGGAATCTTAATTAATCCTTCTCTGTCTATAATGCCAGGTGTAATTAGCATGAGTCTAACTATAGAAAACTCAAAGGAATCATAAAAACACTGAAATATACTGAAAATAATCTTACTCCGTCTGTAACACCAGATGTGTAATTATCATGAGTGTGACAGTAGTGAACACAAAGGAATCATAAAAAAACATGAAATATACAAAAATAACTTTTTGAAATATAAAAATGATATGACATTGATGCCTGTGGCACTGAACCCTTCAGTGTACAGTAATGTACCATGTGTCCACAAAAATGTGGAGAAATTTCTGTACCTCCAGTAAAAGATTAATGTTTCCAAGTCCTGACAGAAGTAAGAGCACTATATGTGAAGCACTTAAAATAAATATAAAATATTTGGCACATTTAGTAAATATACCAAACTTTCTGTCCATTATTTTTCTCAATTCATTTTTGTGTAATTAGGATATATTATAAAAATGAAGGACTAACAGTCAGGCAATGATTACAGAAAGACATATGATTACACATACAAAACATACTGCTAGCCAAAGGAGAAAAGACTGTCCTCTTGGTCCTCATACAAAGAGAAATTTGGGGACAAATTGCCTGATTTGGGGAGAAAAGAGAAAATTCACCCTTCTTACTTCCACTTTTTCACTGTACTCACTTCAATGGTTTGCTGAACCCACAAACGTCTTAGATTTCTAAGCTCCTCAGAGCAAGGACTTCCATAAGGAAATGTAAAGTGCCTGGAAATGAATGGAGTAGGAGTCCTGGAAACACCTCTCATTTATCTCCTCAGCTCTGCTTCGTTCATTTCCTTTACTGGGGCAATACTCTAGATTGAGGTTCATTCATGATACAAGCAGGCCGGGATAAGTTTGAAGAGGAGGTCTGTGACATGTGGAAACTTTTAGATGGTGTACACCGCAGTTGCAACACATCTGATGGAAAGTTGCTGAAACTACAAAATTTATAAATATTTCCAAAAACCTATTTTTCCTTTTTTACACTTCTTTTTTGTAAAAGATTTTTTAAGAAAAAATACAACAAAATGAGAAAAAGTTACATTTACAGAGTTTCTTTCAACTGGGGATTAATTCTCTTTGCGGACTATTTTGTAACTGGCAATAAAAATATATAATGACCTAGTTTTAACTGTACATTATTATATTTAATTCAATGATACTAAAAATTCTTCTTTTGCTAATGCCAGCTGAACATTAATGGGCTAATTTCACAACATTCTGCGAGGTTTATTTGACCCTAAGATTTTATTTGGCATTAAATGACTTAATAACCTAGACACACTGATGTTCCAAGGCATTCAGTTGCTATTCATATTAAATCAAAATCCTGCTTTGTGAGCTCTGTGGAAGGATGTAGCGTAACAGTATTCCCTAACCTCTTGTGAGACTGATCAATTGCCCCTGTGGGCAGGAGATGGCAACATTATTATCACTGGCTCTAACAGTGATTTAGCTTTCAAATATCCTGGCCCAACAAAGCATGTCTGGAAAAGGTCACTAAAGGATAATGAACAAATGAGAACTGGGCATTTGAGAATGCCAAGAGAACACATTTAATTCTCTAGGATATTTAACATTTTTCCTTACATCAGGTTCTTACACGTTTCCCTTTGATTTTGAATTTCCAGATGCTTCTTGGCTACCCATAACTCCTTTTAAAGTGTTTTGAGTTTACCGATGTGTAGTCTCAAGTCTGACTTCTCATTAAACGGGTTTTTCTGCCTAGTAAGTTTTAATTTTCTCCACCTGACCCTTCATATATATGGACATGCAATAATGAAGGCCCCTGACATTATGGCTTAAAGGAAACAAAAACAGCCCAAGTCATTGATGGGCCTGTTTTAAGTAAAATATAGTTACTATGTGAAAAATGTTAACAGTGTGATGCAGTGTAAAGATGTTTATGGCATTATTGTTTGGATGCCTTCATTATTTAGGAGCAATATGGTTATCCCACAATGCAACTTCTATACCTTTGGTGTCCAGTCTCTCTGGCCAGGCAAGGCCTTCCTCTTGGGACTGGGGAGGGCTATAAATATTGTTGCCTCTCCCCAGACAGAAGAATGGGTTTTCTGTGCATCTCGTATATTTAATCTGTACAGTGCATCTGCCAAAAGCTAATTTCCTGCCAGTATCTGAAGAGCAGCTGGTTTAGCAAACACAGTCAGTGCATTTCATACAGCCTGCTCTTGGCTCCGTCTCCCCCAGGCCTTCTCTGAGCTGGGGTGGGAGCAGGCTTTTGAACTTGATGAATCATCAATGATGGCAAAAGAGCTTTCCTTGTGGCCGTCTTTTCTGAAGTCTCAGTCCCCCCATCATATAACAGATGTATTTCCATTACAACATATGGAAGTGACCCTCATCCAAGAAAACTGATGACTAGAAGCAAGCTACCACCGCAGGAAAAATTCATCCAGCTAGTAACCCATCCTCAAAAAAATGGCAGAAAAGAAAGCAATTAGGAAGAGGGTATGGGGCTGAGCAACTAACCTGGTGGGCAACAAAATATCGGTCTGACATCAATCAAGCCCAGGTGTTCTGTGCTACACCAATATATACAGTGCTTTAGGGAGAAAAGTAAATGAGAGCCAATAACTACGCTTCTCCCTCCCTCCTCCTCCAATATTATGTATGTTTTCGCCATCCTAAATGACATCTGAACAAATGTGGTAGCTAGTGGCCCCCATCCCCAGTGGTCTGCCTCAGCAGCAACACAGGCAAGACAAGAGTTGGTGGGAACTCCAGTTGGGACCAGAAGAGCTCTGTGGTTCACCTACCTCCATCCCTCACTTGCAGGGACACAGACCACCACCTCCTTGGGGACAAAGAAAAGAAAGAAGGAGGGAGGTAAACCATGGCTCCTGAATCCTTTAATGGTTTTATAAAATCTTATAAATTGAAGACATGAGGCAGAGCATCTTACTGGTTAAGGATATCTGACAGTGCAGATATCTAGCATGTAGGTCAAGGCAGGAGCTGATTTGCCATCCTTGAAATTGGTATGTTCCTCAAAATGGAATATATGAGGGGGAGAGAGGAGCAATTTTTTTTCTTTTTTCTTTTTTTTTTTTGAATTTTACCTACCATGAAGAGTGAAGCACTCAGAAAACTAACAGTATATCTATCTAGGTATGAAATGATTCCCATTACCCTAGTATGTAAACATTTGAACCTACCAAATCTTCCCTGTATATTTGATCAGTTTTGCTTAAATATATATATATATATTTCACATAACATGAAATGCCATGAGCTAAATTCAGTATATCACACTCTAATAGATAGATACTGACAGTAATATTATGACAACATTAACAATTAAGTTAAAATTATTGCAAGAAAACTATGATTTAACAAGAAAATTTAAAGCATATATTTACAGTAATGAAATTCAGTGTTCCTCAGTCTTATTACACCTGATTGATTGTGATGGACAAGAAGAGAGTGAGAAAAAACAACAGCAAAGCTAACTTCACTACAGCAACTTTGTTTCTTCTGTTTGTGTTCTAGGAGTAAATAATACCTTATTTTTTAATGAAACATCCTCAAGTCCCACGACATACTAAAAGTATAATAGCTAACTATACAAAGAACTCCCCCTTCTCTTACTCAGAAAAAGGAAGTATTTTGCGACTATCTACAAAAATTAAATGTAGAATAAAATTTGCAATAGTCTGGTTTTAAAGTCTAAATTCAGAGTCTGTGAAACACACACAAAAACACTGAGCTACCTCTTATACAGTGCAGATTCACTCATTTCGCAAAACGTGGAAAGAACCATTTTTGGCTCTGGCATTGTACAACAGCAGATTTTTAAAAACATGACGTGGAGACTGGTGATTTTCAGATATGTTTTACAGCACAGATTTTCTTTAACACTAAAAGAGGACACTTTTCATATCCTTCAATTTATGCAAATATAATGTCAAATTAAGCCATTAGGATAGAAGTGTGGTGCATATATGAGAAGTAATTTATAGAATTTGATTCAGCTTTACCAGATTTTCATGAATCTAGAATACCTTATTTAAATGTATGTATGAATAAATATGATCTCTATATTCAGACACAATGTGAAGCAATTGTGGTATTAAAATCTGAAATTTATAAAAATTGTAAATACTTCTAAATTTCTTTTGCATATGGTCAATCAATGCTTGTCAGTCTACATTTGAACTCTTTTAAACTTGGACTTTGAAAGCACTTTGACAAGCAATACAAACTGACAAACATATATATGAGTACTTCTTCCTACATTGACTCTTTCTCTGAGATCTGAGAGATTTCCTTCTTTTCGATATATTGCAAACTCAGGACTCTGAAGTACAGCTTCTGAGCGGGTCATCCAGCTATGGAGCTCTGTTGTATCCGAGTCAAACCTAAGATAGAGAAGTGCAATAAGATATTTCATTTTCACGAAGTATTTCTGAAAATAACATTGACAGTAAAAATGTTGAACTAGTTGTTTAAACAAGTGCATAAGCAGCAATTTCTCTCTCTCAAAAAAAAGGTTTTAAATGCCCATATTTCATTAGATACCACATGAAATGATTCACTGTAAAAATTGAGAACCTACAAATACTTTTTTGTTTTTAAGACACCGATTGACAGCTGAACAGATACAACAATTTTCACAGTCAGGACTCTACTTTTATAAGTTGATGGTTTTGGAAGATATACAAGTGGCTCTCACAGCTAAAGAAAGTGTAACAGAAGTCCCATTGGCTCAGCTGAGGATATCAGGCCTATGTGGTTCACTAAATGCAGCCTTCATACCTGTAAGGTTTCTGTGCTAGCTTCTAGTGAGGATATCGTGAAGGATATTCAAATAGGAAATTTGCCCATGAAAGAAGAGTCTTTTCCAATTGACTCAGATTTGCTGTAATTAATTAATAATGAACGGTAGATTATAATTTTCTTACAGCTAAAAGTTCAGAAATTGCAAATTAAGATCCTCATTTCTGTGCATACACATTTTAACCAGTTTTTAATGTACAGTCATTTTTAATAAAGCCTGGATTCTTTCATCAACTCCCTTAAAATTGATCTCAATTTGTGACTCCATTTAACAAGATGTGAAAGACTGAGTAATAAATAACGAAAGCAGAAGAAAGAATAACCACATACTTCCTTAATCTCTGACCAATAGCCTACATTTAAATCTGAAGCTCTTAGGAGCAATGTGAATAAAAACAATACTAATAACACTATCTGCACATTTATTAGAGGAGGAAAAAGATATGATTAAGAAGGAACGGAAGGTGCAGAAATCTTAATTTTATAAAGAACCATGAATTCAGAGGCAGAAAACAAAACAAAAAGAAAATTTTCAGACTCTTCAGAGAATCTCCGTCCTGGTATCAGATTCTAATCCAGTAAATTGACTGCACCGCCAGTCAAGAGTTTCCTACCTGAGCTCTTAGCCTACATGACATTCCATCAATTGTTATTCTTGAAATAGAATTTTATCATTTGTTCAGCATATAATAGCTGTATATTTAATAAATGCTCTCATGAAATTTTAAGACTAGGAGATAGCAAACCTATGAGAGCCAGTATTCCCACACAAAACTGGAATGCTGTTTATTCAACAAATTGGCAAGCACTCTCTGCATATTTAATCCCACCAATTTCAGCAGGGGAAATGATAAAAGCTTGTTTTTGCAACTATGACTCAGGACTGTTCAACATAGCTTAAAATGGGAAACACTCAATTTTAAAACTAATGGACTGGTTTACATCACAAAAGCTAACAATTCCACAGTTCTTCCTAACAGTATCTGTATATTAATTCTCTATGTTCAACATCTACTGTAGATGCCAACACCTCTGCCCAATGTATGAAAGATCAGGGATGTGCAGTTTTACAGAAGTAGTCTGTAAGACACAGCAGAGTTCCTCAAGTCCTGAGTTAGGAATACATTAGATCAGTTAAGTTAGAGCAACCACCTAACGGCTGTTATGTCACTTGAGGACTGCTGAGATACAAGGAAGCCTCAAACATCCAGTGTACACTTTTTGCAAAAAAACAGTAGTAGTGGTGTACTGCCTTCTGTTTTACTCAAGTATCTGTTTCAAGGCTTGTCAACACGCAGGCAAGCAGCAGTAGAACCTGTTTTAAGGGTCAAAACAGAATTTAGTCAGGGGTCTCTGGGCATTCAGATAGACGGGATTGCCACCCTATCATCCTTGACTTTTTCAAACTCAGTCAGCAGTGTACAAACGAATCCCCCAAAATTAGCAGTCCAGATGAGGGAAAGTGTTGGCACGCCCTATTGCCAGCATGCTCTCCATTCCTTGCTCTCCCCGCAGTCAGCAACTCGATAGGCAAAGTATGCAAGTAATGGACAAAGCAGTGGTCACTTCTTTCAGCTCACTTAAATCTACAGTTAAAGCTGGCTCTATAGTCACTGCCAGCTACTGCAGCAAAACGTCTGGTTTATACCGTTGACATGAAGCAGCTGTGAACTGGAGAACACAGAACATCAGATGATATGTGATAACAATGAAGACAAGTTTACCAGTCCTTCAGTACTAAATTCTCTTGACTGCAGGTAAAATTTTATTATTTCTGTTGTTTGTCCCATTCTGTAGTTGCAGTTAAGCAGGGCCAGTAAGACAAGCTTTCTAAAGAACAGTCTTCAATTAGCCTGCTATAGTATGGGAAATGGCAGAGCAAAATGTTTACCAGTGATTATTTCTTAAACAAAAAAACTTAACCTCTGCCCCTGTTCAAAGCCATTTATTTCTGCCTCATCCACCACTGAAAGTGTTATCTGGAAGAGGTATGGGGGAATTTGGGAGAGTTTTGATAGTACACAAAATGATCAGTAACATATCACACAGCCCAGAGATTTATCAGATGGTAGTAAGTATTAGCCACAGCAGACAGGGTCTTGACAGAGCTGGTCGCACGTAACAGATTGCTCTGTCACTTGCAGTTTCTTCTGGGGATAAATATAACTCCACTAACAAAGCCTCCTGTCCCAAACAGGGTTACAAAGAGGGGGGAAAAAAGGGCTAAGAGAGTTGAGTATTGATTCAGGACAGCTTTTTGCAGTGCATAAATACCCTTAACGTAGACTAAAGAGAGCATTTTTCTATTACTTTGGAAAAAAATGATTTATATCTCTTAAATTTAGCTCGTATAAAAACAAGAAATGCAGGTAGAATACTGCATTTAATTGTTACATTATGATTATTAGACATTTGACCTCTGAGCACAGTTTCAATTACAAACTATGTTAACTCTAGATTGATAGCAAAGGATCAATACAGTCTTTAAATCTTGTAAGTACAACAATACTTTTGACATAAAAAAGTAACTAAATATTACATTTGTGGCCCAACAAAGTTGAGTGCGTGTAGAATTTGTTAAAATAAATCCATGGAAGACACCAAAACCAAATCACTTGAGGCAATCTCTCTAAATAATCACCTCACTTTAAAATGCACGTTAGCTTGCTGTCTACCTAAAAATTCAATCTGCAGCAGAGAATTTACTGCCTCTAAAACTCTTTATGTGGCACACATGGTTTAGTTTTCAAATTAGCCTTTCTTTTGGCTATTCTCCTACAACAGGAATCTTTTACTGCTCTCACTGCCCTCTCCGTAGAGGCCAACGCATTTCAGCTGAATTCAGATATGGTCTCTTTTTACTCCACAGCATGTCTGAAAAAAAACCTTCATATTTTTAATCCACACCACTGAAAGTTGCATGGAGGCCCTTCACCAGTCGATTGCAGCAACTCATTTTCTTTATCATACTAAGCCACAGACCCACTACAGACCCGTTCAAAATTCTCTTGCTGAGATCATCGAATGTACAGAAGACTTGTTTAAAATGTCTCCTTGTTCAAGTTTGCTCTTCCTCTTCTGAATTAAACACAGGATAAATTGCACCTTTAAGGCATTTCACAACTACATTATGTTCATTTTTCTGTTTCTGTGCATGGAACTCTGGCCTAAATATCTGATATTCAAGTATTACTACAAGTCCCTGTCTAATCCAATGTCTTTTGGAAACTACTAAATAACAGCAACAATTAGTTTATTTATATTTCAAAATAAAAACATACAATTTTTTTAGTAATAAAAAGACTTATTGACTCCAAACCTTCCATCCATGCAATACATCTTACAAAGAGTTATGGTGGTTCTTACAGCCAGCATCATCTAGCAGAGGACAATGATAAATTTAAACTCATGGGTTTTGTCTATGCTTTACACACACTACTATGGCAAGATGATGACTGTGTGAAGTCATGTGTATGCACTAATTTTTCCCATAGTTATACATATAACTCGAATGTTGTGCAGGTTCACATGGGAACACAAGTCATGAAGTACCCTGCTGTCAAGTGACCATCAAGGTTTATCTTTCCTCTAAATTGATCAAACTTCATCTTAAAATTGCTACTATGTTATTGCTACTAGAAAGTGGTTTCAGAATGACATTCCTTCAATGGATAGAACCTGCCTATCAATTTCCTTTACACTTTTTTTTTCTCTTTCCTTCACAATGGATATGTCAATGCTTTGTACCTTGGGCAGACATAAGATTGTTTGCCTATGTACTGAGCCAGCAGGGAATGATGCAGCTCTGACCCAAGAATGACATTACTGAATTCCCGCATCCCCATGGCTGGACTGAAACACCCAGCTGATCAGCAGTGCTCTTTAGCTCCTAGCTCTAAGCTGAGTAGAAACACGCCTAAGAACAACTTTACAATATACCTATTAGCAGAACTATTCTGCGATGGATTAATGTTTCTCTTCCTCCACAGTATTTGCAGCTGTTTAGACTTTAGTTGATAAATACCCTTGTTCTTATTTTCTAATGTAATAGCTTATTTGTCCTAATAACATTTTTATCTTCCTAGTTCCTAGTGAATGATAGTCTAGACCTCCTGTACAATCATGATGCAATTCAGTTTAGCTTCCTCAACAATATTATTAGCATATTTCTGTAACACATACTAAGGCATTAAAGAAAATATTAGATCAGGCCCAAGAGTAAATCTCCCTGAGAAGTATCTTTCTAGCCTCATAGTTCTTCCTTTGGTACAACCTATTTCCTTCTTTACCCATCTTGCCATTCTTACAGCCAGCCATACCTTCTACAGCCTAACCGATAGTTCCCAGACAGAAGCATGGAATGCTCTGCAGAAATTCACATAGTTTAGATCCACTGCCTTTCTCATATCTAAGAAAATCACTTATGGCTGAGGCAAATGAAACTCTGGAGGCTGTGGCAGAGTAAATTTAACATTATTTGCCTTCAGCCAATGATGTCCAGTGGCTAGAGATGCAAAGCAGTTTAATTCCAGCCATCTTGCCTCCCAGTGAGTGCCAGCTGGTATTGTCCCTGTAATACAGTAGGTAACTTCAAAAATTCAGTGGGCTGAAAAATACACATTCTCAGTGTATTTGTCAGCATGGCATTTCCTGTCTCACAAACAGGATAAAGGGTTAAAAAACAACAGGCACAAAAAAGTTATGAAACGCCATGTTTACAGAACTCGATGTTGTATCTGTACCTACTCTTACACTGTAGATGAAAACATTTATAAATAATTCCTCCTGTAAATAACAGAAAATTATCTTATTATGTGCTCAGTCACCTTTTCCTTTTCTCTGGTACTAGAGACACAGAAACACCACTGGAACCAACGACTACCAGGGAAATTACAAAGACACGACTCTCCTCATTTTAGATTTGCTAAGTACTGTTATGTAACAAGAAAAGAGCAAAAGCGACATTTCAACAAGAGTGTAAGGGTCAAACAAGCCACAGAATAGCTGTTAAAGTGGTTAGTTCTGACTAAGATAATTCATTGTACAGCAAGGGCCTACTTGAAACAACAGCTATCAAAAAAACCTTTACAATTTTTCCTTTAATATGTTTTTCTAAACAAAAACATTCCAAACTTTTCAAAGTAATGAAGCATCAGAATCCCAAATACAATAATTTGCAATAAAATGAAAGCTACTTTATTTTTAAAAAATCTGCAGATACGTTAACACTTACTAAATGCAAAACACTAGATGGAGCAACTATCCTGTTTTAACATGCCTTTCTCTTCAAAGGGTAAAGAATCTATTTCAGATCTGAAGTTTAACATTATATCTGTAACAATGTTATGACAAATAAACTTTCCTTGGAAACATTAGGAATTGTGTACAAAGTTATTTACTAATTGGCGAAGAAAAGCATCTTGCACATTATTTAAGAACATTCATAATACAAATACGTATAAATTAGATGTTAAACAGCTCCAACCTGTTTACTATTTTAAAACATTCTGGGAAAAGAATAAATTTCAGGTTTTTCTATGCTATACACCTGACCTATTTTTTTTCCAGAATATGTAAATGGCATGGAAATGAAAATGACACCTTGCAACCCATTCTCCCATTTACATTATTTTTTCTTTTAAAACTTCACTTATGTTACATTTATATCAACTCTAAATGTCTAATATATACTCCTATGACTTTTATTATACAGCTCCAACAATTTTTCCCTTTTCAGTTGCAAATGAATTTCTTTAGGAAAATTTGCTTACTTTCCTATGATCCGTACAGAACTTAACACATCCCTGAATCATTCTGAAGTTTTAAAGCACTAAATTTGAAGATACCTGTGGATTGTGAGGAAGGAAAAAAAAAAAGTCATCTGCTTCTTATCTCTGCTATCCACCATTTATGGTAGCAAACAGTTTTAGGAGGTGAGAAAAACAAAGAGCTTGTTGCCCATGCACTTATACCATAGTACAGAGAGTTGGGAACTGGAACAATGGAAAAGTGAATTCAATTCCTCTGTCAATTGGTCTACTGAGTCAAATTGCTCTTCCTCAATTTCATCAGTATAAATGAGATTCATACAGTTCTAATCCTTCCAAAACACTTGAAAATGTAAAAATAGAAAGCATCATAGAAAGCTTGATGTTTCTATCCTAGTCATCCATTGTCTCTCCTCAGCTAAGCAGCAGGAGAACACAGTGTTATATAGTTCACTAATGCAGTATTCACTGAGGAGCCAAACTACTCTTTCTCCCTCCTCGAGCCTGGGGACCCAGCAATTCACACTGCAGGTGCAGTCCATTTGCAATGCATCCTCTGCTCTTTCTAAAACATTCAGAAGATAGGAAAGCAGATCTGGAGCATAAAACTTTCCAAACATGTGGCAGTTGAGGATGATGCATTTATTTTAGGCATGCTCTTTTACAGCAACAAAGCTGACGAAAATCTGAGAAGAACAGATGAAAGAAGACAAGAAAACTTGGAAGCATTATCACCCTCCCCACCCTCAAAAAAGCCTCAACCCCCAAGCCCCAAGCCCCAAGCCTCCCCCCTGCCAAAAAAAAACCCCACCACACACGCAGCGTATTGTACTGCTACTGCAGAAAGTGGCCAACACAATATGGTTGTGCGTCTTCAGAAACTTCAGGTAAGCGTTCGATGCCTGGTGCTTTCTTGAATCAAACAGAAACTAAGCACTGTAGAATCATCAATTCTTAGTCTACAAGTGCTCAGGGAAGATTTTGAACATAAACACACACACAATAAGGAACAATACAGGAAGAGGTAGATCAGGAACATCCATTTTCTAGTTCAGTTCAAAAACTAAAAGCTGTTCAAGACTGTGGTTTTGCTTCTCCCTTGGGTCTAGGACCAAGTAAATATACACACAAAAAAAGAAAGATCTTGCAGTCAGCAGCAGACCCAGAAAATAACTGACTGACTGTATGGGAATACAGCCACGAGGTCCTCCCCACAAACAATCATTGATGAAGAAAGTGTCTAGTCACCTACGTATGCAGATATTTTAGCTAGGCACTCAAACTTTAAGGTTAGTTTTCTTCTCCAATCATTGCGCTTATGTTCATTTTAAATTCATTATGCTGGAGGAAGACAACAGCATAATGTCAAAAGCATTAGTGTGTAAGACTGCATTTTTTTTATTAAAACAAGGCATGACAATTATTATTATTGCAAGCTGAAACTCATTCCCTGAAGTTCCTTCGCCAACTGTTTATCTGAAGGTATTTATTCATTGGTTCTCCAACTCCAGAACACCCTCTGGGATTTTATAGAGAGGAAAGAAATATAGTCTCTTCGGCTGTTCATCTAGAAATGCCATAAAAGAAATATCTAAATGGAAATGCCTTGTCGCCAATACAGCCATCATTCATCTTGCTGCACAGCTGAGGACAATTCTAACAGCATTTGCTTTACAACAGATCCTTACCATATTGTAGGTCCACTTGCAGGTATGTAGTGAACAGCCATACTGAAGAAATGCTCATATGATGGTATCTTTGTATTATACAGAGATTGCATTGCTAAAACAAACCTCATAACTCTAGCACACGGAACAATATTCCACCTACTTAGAGCATATTAAAGGACATTAAATAATGAACTCCTTTCTCTGTGCCAGAATTCAGCTTCCTGTCTTACCAGATCAAAATAAAAATCTAACCTGTGCGGTAATGAAAAGGAGTCTGATTTTAAGTATGTATGAGAAACCACAGTTTATTCCATTACCTGATGTTCTAGACAAAGACTAAGAACTACAGATTGTTCCATGGTTCATATTTTGACTATTATCCAAAAGTTAAGGACTTATACAGTAGAAGAATATCTTTTAGATAGCAAAAAACATAAATCAAAACAGAAAACCTCAAAACCTACTATGCATTGTCCAAAAACATTAACACTCTATACATTTGGTAGCAGAACTGGCAATATAGCTGTAAGCTGTCACAGTCTGCAACTTGATAATATATCCTATTTTCAGTAGAAGGTTCTATCAACTTCATATATATCTTTGTTAGTTTCAATGCTTTAGACAGACAATAGCTAAAAGAATTAGTAATTCATAGTTTGTATAATATAAGGTATTTCTGAATATAACAGTTTCTAGAATCCTGTTAATTCCTGCCCTCAAGTAGTTTCCCTAAACAATAACTTAGGAGTATGTATGTATTCATCTGTCCCCTGCCAGTTTAACTTTTGCATTAAGGAAAATGAAAAGAATACAAACAAGAAGGAGAATACAGACTAATACTACATATACAGTACATTTGAGAAAGAAACTTCGGAAGTTTGGTCCCCAAATTTGTTATAATGCATAACTCTATAGCAACAAACACCTTTCTTGAAGAAGCATAAAATGGAGAATTAGAAAATCATCTTACTTCATTTAGTTTTAATTAAGATGATGCTTTCCTTTATAACAATAGATTTCTGTATTTCATCTCCTTACATTTCAAGGTCGAGTAAGACAATTCCTAAAATATTCAATCTGAAAAAAAGATTATGTGAAAACTTTTAAAATGTCAACTATCAAAAAACTTTAAAATTTCAGGGGAATTTTCAGTCTTAATTTTTTAATTTCAAAATTAAGAATGCCAATATTTTCAGGGCAGGGACCATGTCTTCATATAGGTTTTACAGGGTCTTGATCCTGTTTAAGGTCTTTACCAAAACATTAAGAAAAGCAGTAATGCTTTCAATGACTGTTACACAAAAAAAATGCCTCTAACAATTCATTGAACAGATTCAAGAGTTTGAGACTGGTGCTTTTCATCACTGTGCATTATTCTTGAGCACATGGGAATATATTAGCAAAATATACTTCTACCACATTATTTAATGGTATCTTAGGTCGTGTGTCCTACATTACCTTTAAAAACAATTAGATGAAAAACAATCAGATCCAAATATTTTCAAACCAAGACTTTGGAGGTTAGATTCATTTCATTCAAATTTAGCCATCTACAAGTCAGCTATTTAGTCTAGGCATATTCTGTAGTCAATGAAGACATAGAAGACTCATAAAAAGGGCAGACACCCAACCTAATACGAAAGGGGATGAATCATTCTTTTTACACCATGTAGACAACATTCCCAAATAATGAGACTGAACTAGAAACCTAACATTTAGAATGGTCAAAGTTGGGTAATATGAATCCCATTTTGGATGCCTATGTATAAAGAAAACTGCCCCTAAGTGGCTGCTTTTTCAATGACATACCTACTTCAATTAAAACCACCCCCAGGTTTCTCCTACTCTTGGTACATCTCATTCCTCTTAATAATATACCTGGTTGTATATTGTAATGTAGTTAAAGAAAAAAAAAGTTATTTTACAAGAAAATAACTTACAGTTATCATTGAAAACACACTGAACTAAGCAAAGATGTTTTCTGCAGAAATGAGACACTGAATGCAGTTTCTTACTCCTCTCAGTCCTTGAATCTGCTGCCTCGGAACTCAGAATTTCTATGTTTATCCGAGTATCAAAAGCCGTTTCTAAAATGAACATTACAATGAGTGTTTTAAATCTAATTTCTTAGTACCATATTCATAAATTAATTCAGCTCTTTAGCCAGTTCTACCTAAAATGATCAGAAATCTCTCTTTGGACTCTAATGAGTGCTCAGTCTAGGTTTACAATCCATTTGATCTTGTACTTGAGTTACACATGGAAAACCTCTGAAAATAATGTTACCACTTGTTTGACCAAATAATAACTCTGCCTCTGCAGAACTGTTATTCTTACTGCTGACCCACAAGTCAGGAGAATACAACTTCAGTTTTTGAAACCAGGGAATATCTGCACCACTAGCATTCTCACTACTATAAAATTCTTTTTCAAGCTGAGAACTGATGGAATACTTGTTGTCCTTCAAGTTTCAAGACTACAGTCAAGCAAGGCCCCACATTGCCATACCTAAGAACTTTGACTGAATAAAATAGGAGCACGATCTTATTGGCGTAATGCTTAACGTTCTGCAACGCAAAATAGTTATTTGCTAGGCTAGAAGCACAAAAAACTCCTTAATTCATGATGAGAAAAGAAAGGTAATAATCAATTAGCATCTTAACAGAGTACATAAGTATAATTTTAATCTCAAAAAAGTACACAGCAAACTATGGCAGTCAAATGACTATTTTTGCATTCCTGTCCAAGTGCTATCGTTATTCTTTCTCCATCTCTTAATGATTCTCACCTCTTCCTAATTTCTGAATCCACGAGGAGCTGCCTCTTTTTGTGGGGTGGAGGTGGTGGGAGTTCCTCTTTAGCATGCTTAACCAGGATTTGTTCTCTTGTGGTCACCATAGTTACAGTTTCCATTACAGTTGTCTGTGTTAGTGATGTCTGAGCGGTGGTGACAGCCTGTGAAATCTGTGAGAAGTATTAAAACAGAGGTCACACATTGCTTGAAAGACTTTAGTAAAGACTGTTTGGAGTGGCAATAGAAAATAATGAGAAACTGCTCCTGTCTGATCATAGGCTGACCTTCAGAAAAAAATAACACTACATTGAACTCAAACCAAATTGTTTTATCTGACTCATGCTATGTGAATAAAACATCTGTTTAATTCAATATAAAAATCAGAAAGAATCCTAAACAGAATGTATTTATGGCTCCCTCTAAATCATGCTGAATGAAGAAAAGAAATAAATGGTAAAGAAAAGGTCAATTTCATGAGGGAATTGAATGACTGAAAATATATAAAAAGTTACTATTTCTGTATGTCATTCTGCCTCCATTCTAATATTTATTCCTTGAGGAGAGATAAAGAAAACCTGTGGCACTAAATTACCAATTGTTATTTTTACTACTTATTTACACTAATTTTCAAAGCAGGATATAATTCATCACAACCCATTTGTATAAAGGAGCAGTTACTTTTCCATCAGGAAATCTTAAAGAAGAATACATGCACTAGAAGACAAGTAAATATGCCTCAACATTATTTCATAATTAAAAATATTAAAGGGGTTCATAAAAGATACTAATACTTAAATATGTAACACTGTAAACACTACCAATCTAACGTGATTACTTTGCCCAGTAATATGAAAATGAACTTTTCAAATAGTTGTAAAAAAAAGGTATGATGAGAAATATTTTCTGCTCACATGTGTTTGAAAGATAAAGTGAAAATATACATCAGTGTCATCAAAACAATTGTGCACGTTCTATCTATATATATTTTCTTCCATATGATATTAAACTATGAAGTTCCCATGTAAACATGGGAAGCTATTCTCTAAGTGCCTTAATACATCAATAATTCTTTTTGTTCTGTCAGATGCTGGCTCATTTGTCAAAATGCTCTGGTTATGGCTCCAATGACCACCTTATAGTTTAGGGTAGTGAAATGGAAAATAAAGGGAAGAGGTTATATGATGACCGGGGAAAGCTGTGCGCCAGAAGAGCTCTGCTTCTTTGCTTACTGCCAACATGCAAGAATTAGAAAGTTCTTCCAATTTAGAGACAGCAATGCTAGCATTTAAGATTCAGTGAAATACATGTACATAAATAACATATTAGTTCTTGCACAGAAGCTCAGTAAGAGCATGGAGTTATCTTAGTTATTGAGAAATTAGCATTTCTGTGAACAATGGAGAAGAGCCATACCAAGTGATTAACAGTAATTCATCTTCCACAGCCCTTTCTTCTGTGGAAAAACAGAGTGACATGGGAAGAGCATACTGTTAGCAACCAGCCTCTTGTCAGGAGGCAATACCAGGAAAGCAAACAAACACCTGAAATATCCTGACTTCCTGACAATGTTTCCTCATCTTTCACATGGTCTGCTAAATCAAAAAGTCTTGCTGTTCTTTGTCCGGCCTGCCAATGGAAATGATGAGTAGAGAAGTCCATTACCACTGTAATTTTGGTAATCTTACTTAAAGAAGTCAATTCAGTGCTACGTTTCCCCTTCTAGAAATGACCAGCTGTCTAGGTTTTAGAGAAGAATCTGGACTATTTAGAAGACTACAAAGTTAAGATTCAAAGAAGAACTTTTATCTCTGGATTAGGATTGTTAATTAGAGTAAACTGCTTGTGAACTGTAGGAGCTTTGGAAACATCAATTCTTTGGCAGAGAAAAATACCCTGTTTACTTTTTAATCACTTCTATATACATACAAATACCTTTGTTTTGGCTCCCTCAACTACATCATGAAAATAATAAGGAAACATTTCCATATAGATTTATTAACATTTTATGCAGTATTCTTTTCAATTTTATTTTTAATTAACTTTTATTTCTGAGGGGAAAGAAAAGAGCAAATTAACATTTCTAAGGTCTAGGGCTCTATGAACACCTGAGGTCATCTGTCACTGGGTTGTCTCCGCAGCTAAGAGCACTCCAAATCATTGCTTACTCCATATGTGGATTTTTGGCTACAGACTCTCTTTCCCCTTCTCACAAAATTCATACAGTACTCAGGGAAAGTTTTATCTAAAAATCGATGGCAGGATATGTGTCTGACACCTAAGGCCATATCCTGTCATGTTTCCATTTGCCGATCAATATCAGGGTACAGCTTAGAGTGAAGAAGGTGCAAAACAAAGAACAAACCAGAGCTAGAGCATTGTAGGCATCATCTGCAGCCTACAACCAATCACACAGCAGTAACAGCTTCAGCTGGTGATCGGGAACTGTGCTTCAAAGAAAGCAGGCAGCATAATTACCGTATGCTCAGAGCAGTCAAGTCACGATGCTGTGGGGTGTAATGATTTACATGTCAAAACAGCAAAAAAGTATTTTACATGCTTAAACAATAAGAGCAGAGGTTAAATACTATAAACCTCAAAAAGAAAATGGAGATACGAATTTGAAGTTCATAATCATTCTAATCACAGAGATTAGGGAAGACTAAAAGGTGCCGAAGATTACACTGCAATGTAACTGTGTGCAATGAAGTTTAGGAAGCTGGTACACATTTAGAGTACTATTCCTCAGCAGGTAAAGGAAAATCCTTAAAAATACAAGCTTACAAAAGAGGAAGTAACGTTCACTTGCTTCCCTGGCAAAGAAAAAAACCTCTTAATCTTACCACGGAAGTGGTTTGTTTCATGGTTGTTCATTCAAGGATGGTCCAAATCATGACCGTATAGTTCTTTAACCTTCTAAGTTCCGGACAAGCAGATGTGAATCTGAGAAGGGGAGTTACAGACTTGGCCTTTAACTCACTGAAAAATCATATGGAAAGTGCTAAGGTGACTCTTGAGGCTGCACATTAAAAGGCTTTCAAAATACAATGCTTGCATCCAGGTTCCCAACACTAAGCTTGTTTTAGAAATGTGTTAAAACTCATCTCTCTTCAGAGTAGACAAATTTCAACTTCCTTTTCATCCTCTACAGATAAAGGTATGTACAATGTGTGTATAACACTTCAGTAGTTTTATGCCATTTTATTTCTCTTTTATACTTCAGCCTACCTTTAATGCCATCATTTATTACTGCCTTTGGAAATGCCCTCAGTCCTGATATACTCATAATTTTCCTTAACACTCACTTTTGGAGCTGTCATCTCTTCTTCGATAAAATGTGTGTATGTGAGTGGGGAAGTTCAGATGAGGAATGGTGTTTTCTTTAGTTTGGGAAGGTTTTCAGTATAGTTTAGTGAAGCATAATGCACTCACTAAAGGTGGTTTTGGGGTGTCTAAAAGTTGGGCATCTAGTTGAAGCAAGTTGTCCTTGTCCTTGCTTCCACTGCGTGGTCAATGAAGAAAAGCAGACACTATTTCATGATGAGGATAAACAGCTTTTTAGACTTGTCTCTCTCTCATCCTTGCCATTCATTCATTACAGCAGAAGTTTCAGCCATGAGTTCAGATTAAATGCTTAAATTTAGCAGCAAGAAATTTAGCTAAATGGGGAGGACTTGTATACTACTTTCAACACATTTCCTTTGGGTTGTGTAACTGTGTCCAATGTCTAATTGGAAAATCAGCTTTGAATTAAGGCTGAGACTGTCTGTTCCATATAATTTCTTATTTTGTTAAATTATTAACCATTTAGTGACATCACAGTAAATGAGGGAGGGGAAATAACTAATGACCAAACAACATTATTATGAAAGTACTATGAGAATAAATTATTAATGAATGGAATAGAGCTCATTTTGAAGTCAGTATCTAGGTTTGAAGAATAATACATGTATCTTCTGGTAAGTTTTAGTGAAAAATATTATATTGTCACTCTCTTCTAACTCCCCTCTACCCCAGCTCATGATTAGACAGAATAAAAGCTTTTAGTCGATGACATTTGTCAGAGTCATTTTGCTTCTTGCAGACTAAATATGTAAATGAGCTCTGTAACGAATAAACTAATAAACACCACTAACTTTATCTGCCCTGCCTAGGTAGATACACATGACAATAAGTACACCATCAATGTTTCATAATGCTTGGGCAAACATGGGGACATATCAAAACTGTGTAACAGTGTATTAAGAAGAGATCCTTAGGTTAGCAATGAGTATGCAGTGGCTCCAGAATTTGAAGCAGTAAGGCTACGTCAGCATACTGACTCTGTGCCAAGCAAAGTGGCTTCTCCTTGGAGGAGGAGCTTACCAGCTGAAGCGTGGTCCTATGATAACACAGTTACACTCTTTTGGAAACCCCAAACCTGTGCTGCACTATGATGTATGGATGGACAACTGTCACTTCACAATGAGGATCTGTCTTTTCCATAATCTGAATTCTATTTTCAAAAATAGTATCTGCTTTTAGGAGACATCAACAATCTTAATTATTTCTGAATACTTTGGGCTGGTTCCAAGAAAGGTAAGTTTATTTTTTCCCCAATCCTTCATGATCATAGATTTCAGAAATTTTACTGACATGAAATATCAGCAGGCTCTGGCACTGAGCCCCACTATTCATTCAGCAGCATCTAGAACATTAAATGAAACAACTTTTTATATCTATGAACATGAATATATCAAAACAAATGAAGGTGTGTATGTGCCAGGGAGTGAAGACAAGGATAGGAAAAAAGAAATAGCACCATCTTCTGAAATAAAGTTTCAAAATGACTTCAAAAATTTTGTCACCAAAACTGTGGGAACTCTACACATGATATTACGAACGTAGGTTTGAAAAACTGGTCTTGAAAGTAAAAAGTTACAAGTACTCTAAGACATTCATGGTACAAGTACAGTTTGGAAGAAGAAACTAAGTAGCAAAATATTAATAGAAATATTATTTATTACAGTATATAAATGTAGCTTTTAACTGAGTATCCAGAACACTGATTTTCACTGAGCGGTTTATAGGGCATAAACAGTTTATAACATATTGGACAACCTTTTATGGTTCTATTTTTTCTGCATAGATGGCATACATAATATGTAACTCCCACTTTTCTCAGTTTAGTAGGTGATTTCTTATATTTTAACATGAAGACACTTCTCTCTCAATTTATCTAACTAGGATTTAATACTTCCATTGTTTTTCTATAATTTTCTCATATATATATATATGTATATTATATATATATATTTTTTCCTATAATTCCTGTAAGATTTATAGAGTTTTTATGAAATGAGAACAAATGAAAAAGTTATAACTATGTATTTGTTAAGATCAGAGAGGTTAAGGTGTCAATTATTATTGGTATTTAGAATTAGAATGTTAGGAATCTTGAATAGATTTATTTTTCTAAAAAATGGAGCTACTGAGCTACTAAATTTATATTCTCACACAGTTCACATACTGATCAAAATAAATGAACACTGGTCTACAACCTTTCCTTTTTTTGTAGGACACCACAGTAGCGCAACTTGTAAGATACCGTCTTTTTAAAAGGTATTCACGGAGAGCCCTGCTCTGCAGGTACTGTGAGAAACAAATTTGCAGAGGCAGGCTTGAGACCATGCTCAGCCATTAAAGTTTACACAGACAGTTTCTCCTCTGTCCCAGATGGGCTTGAATCCTGTGCACAACTGGGCAGCCAAAGGCTTTGAGATGCTCTGACTGTACAGACTGTGCACCAGGCACTGCTAGGAACTTTAACCACACAAGGAAAATTACATCTCATGGTTGTATTGGTCAGCAAAACAATCCAAGCTGGAGGGCAGTACTGCCCTGTAGAAGATATGAAGAATGTACTCTTTGGAGAAGTTTCCAAAATCCATGAGCCTGTGACCTGACACACTGAGTTCTTGAAATCTTGAGACCTTAGCTGTCCCAAATTCAAAATGCATCTCTGGATTTTTCTCTGCATAGAAGCAACAGGTTTCCCAGTGTAAATATGCAAGAGTTAAATTAAATCTTCAACTGTTATCACTACAAATGCTGTATAGCACAAATTCCTTTTGACTTATGTTACTAGTGGAGTTGTTCCCTTTCCCGATTGTGTTTCTCTCTCTTCTGCTCTCCCAAATTAATGTTTCCAACTTCAGCTAAACAGCAATGACCAGAGCAAAAGAAAAGATTAATGAGTATGAGTATAGAGCAAGGGTATTGAGAGATACCCAGATTGCTACAGGAAATATAGCAGCTTTCATTTAATTATCTTTCCCTATATGTGTCCAGAATAAGGTGGCAGAAGCATTAGCATATAGCAACAAAAGCTTGCAGCACAGTAAAGGGAACTGAATCAGACTGACCAGAAATGTGACAAGTACTCTAGGAATGTTACAGAGGAACATGCAGTAACATGGAAAAAGTGAGCTGACTTTGGTTTAATTCCATCAAGAAAGAGATGTTGACAGCTGGTTAGAAAAAAATAAGTGGATACATTTTGGAATACTACACCATAGCATTGATCTGGTTTAACCAATGTGAAACATTAGCTCCTCAATTTCCTTTTTAATATATTATGGGTAACAAAAAGAAGCAAGACAGAAGAATAGCGGATGATTTTCTTTTTTCACTGATATTTTGGCCATGGGTATGCGTTCCTTTATTTTTCCAAGACACTTCTCTTTTTATAGGCTCATTTTTTAATCTCTAAGTCAGGATAACATAAGCAGAACTGAAACAGTAATTACATAAACTTTCACTGTTGAAGAGAAATAAACATAATTTCGGTTTAACTACTAAATGGTCCTAATAGTAATTTCAGACTAGGTGCTACTCCACAGAGATAGCCATAAAAACAGTATATATGAAGTGATCGACTATTATAGGTTAAAAATAAATTAACTGGAAATATTTTCATTATGGATTGTATAAACACAGTTAAAAACCCTATAAAGTTATCAATACCATAAAGGAGAGCAATCAAAAATAGATAAATAACATTCTGGAAAGTTATATAACAGTTGTATTCTGCTGTCCTAAAATAAACCGTGTCTGAAGCAATCATGCAGGGAAAAGATTTAGAACAACATGACAAACAGCACCAAAACTACTTCAGGCATTTGACTGGCAAAGGATTTATCTGTCACCAGCGGACAAAATGATGTTTTTAACAAACCTGCTTAGAATTGCTCTCTAACTTCTGCACAAGGCTATCCCAGCGCTGAGCAAAATTTTCGAGACGACTCTCCAGTTTTTGAGCCACAGCTTTATTTTTCACAGCTACAAGGAGGTCTTGGCTGAGTGAATTCAGCTTACCCATCATTTGTCTTTTCATTTCTAGATCTCCTTTTAGGATCTGTTAAACAAAGTAACAGCAAGAAGAACAGTAATTCACACAGAAGAACCTAGAAGAAAAACCCCAAAGAAAGCACCATAAAGAATTGAAAATGGGTAAGGATATTTCATACAAATGCCTGTACTTCCACACTGCTGTTATTGTAAAAGCTGCTGGTGAAGCTGACATAGTGGAATGGACACATTATACCTCACAAAGCAATAAAACATGACAGGTGGAGCAATTCCAGACATCACAGCATGCCTCAGGTTGGAGTATAAATCAAAAAACTAAAGGCTGTGTGACTTCAGCAACCTTAAAACTGCATTAATGTTAACAACTGTATGAACATTTCAAACAAGGTTTCTTTACAGTTTTGCTGTACTGTGCCCATATACTGAACATGAAAACTGATTGGGAAAAAAATGGTTTCTAGAAAAATAGTATTCCATCCCAAACTAGGATGTAAAAACACAGCTCTTGAAAATAAGACGTTTAGTTTTGGAAATAATAATGAATTGTATATTCCTCGTCTTTCTGGGATTTCTGCAGGCCCTCCTCACATGGCAGCAGCCTGCCAAGGAACCAAGAAGCCTTGGGGACCTTGGGAGCTCCCCTGGGTGTGCAAAGAAAGCTGCTGTGCAGCTGGGGGCCTGGAGATTCCCCTTTCCAACTGCTGCACCCTGTGAGTCATCAGACTGCCAGAAGGCAGAGGTGCTCACGGAAAATGAGAATCTTCAGTCTTCATGGCTCCACTGAAGTAAACTGCCAAGGGATCTTGAAACTCCTGAAATCTTGACAACTCTCGCTGTGAAGCAGGTCATTCACAGACTCAAGAGTCATCCATAGCTCCAGTTACCACCTGGAAAATTTTTCTTACTACTGCTACTGGTTTTACCTCATTGATTGTTGTCCCTTAAGCATTCATTCTCCACACCCTTATCTGTACTAACCAGGGCCAAATTTTGATATCTTTATGCAACTGGGGATGGTAATCTAATCCCCATAGCATTTCCTATAAATTTCAAGATGGATAATTACACAACAATTACAGCTCACAGAATTAAGTCTACATATATTTTCCCGTAGCTTTAACATCCCAACAGGGATCTAAAATACAGTTTAGTAAAGGGAAAAATTAGTGCCTTTGTAAACAGTATTCTTTCCACTATTTCCAGTATTTATGATTCAAAACATCATAAATACTGATGATAGATATAATGAATATCAAACTCTAAACTGACATCTCCCTAACAAACAGCAGCTTGCCTACTTCATATTTAAGAATGTGACATAGCAGCAGATCTAACATAGAGAACAGACTCGATGGAAAGTAATTTACCGCCTGCATTTTCAAGGATTACTATATCTGACTTCTCCCTGGGGCTTATAGTGGCAGAAAAAGCTGGCTTGAAAGCCAGTAACTAAAACCATCAAAAACGGAGAACAGAAAGGTACCCTATGAAACATGATTATTGAATTCCGACTGGTGGCGTTTTATTTCCAGTCTCCACAGCTGTCAACGGCTGAACAATGTACAAATCAGTTAAGCATCAAGCCCTCATATATAGAGCATAATCAGCAAATGAACCACTAGAAAAGGAAGGATGCTAAAACCACGTAGCTATCAAAGCTATTGCTCAGTATTACCCAATATTCTTTTGGTAGCAATGATTAACCTGTAAAAAAAATACTGGGAAATTCTGGTTTTATGTTTCTTTACTGAAAACCTGTCAATGTGCTACAGCAGCCAATAATGTGCACTAGTTCTGATTTTCTCTTGTGCAAGAACAGCTCTAAAAACTCTGGAAATAAGAACAAAATAAGCAATTTACCAGGCTGCAAGGGAATCAACAGTACTGTAAGTATCAATAATTCAATCATAACTTTTATCAAATACAATTGTGTAAGATTTATTTTATAGTAGTTCTTTCTTAATTCATTTTTTAAAAAACTATATTCATTAAATCATGGTGCTAGATCTTCCCTGGTTGAACATCTTCAAGTATTTTAATTAAATTTCACAAAGAAAGGATATCAATGTGCTATATTACTACCACTCTCACAGTCTGTGCAAGTAAAATGTCCACACGCAAGACACAAAGCATGGGCTGGAGAACTGTAACACAGACACAGATAAGTCATTATACATATTTAACCATGTTTTCAGAAGCTTATTCCAAATACATGTGCGGTGTGTCAACAGCAACATACAGTAAGGCACCAATATTCTGATATTTGAACATTATAAAGTGGTTTTCTCTCTCTGCTAGTAATATGCTTCCACAAGTTGTTTTTTTTGTTTTCAAGCTTTTACTTTGATTATTACTGTTTTTCTTTTCCTTAAACATCACTAAACTCATTCCTTGCTCATTGTAATATTCTAATGAGCAATATCTGCTGTAAAACATAATTGTTCAGCTGCTGAGAGATTTTTTCCAGGACTCAGTTTTAATGTAGTACCTAATTTGTATCTTCTAATAAGTGAAGAAATTTGCATTAAGTGAAGCAAGTGTAGACTTAACCTGACACTAATGTAATATTAATTGTAAATATAAATATCTAGATCTTGTATACCTTTTTGTTATATCTCAGCCTGCTTTATGAAATAGAAAAATACCATTACTTACATTTTACAGGTTGGAAAATCTAGGTGCAGGGCATCAAAATAACCTATCAAACTCATGCCATAAATGGCAGTAAAATTTCACTTCGGTCTGTCCACTTATGTTCTATATACTCACTACATCATATCCTCCAGTTTAGTCCACGCTTTATGTCATCCTTTGTCTCATGTAAGAATTGAGAGATAATGATAGTGACAGTGAACAAATGGTGGTGGTGTGTGTGTGGGGGGCAATAAAAAAGTTATTTTAAGGAAATATTTTACAACTGGAGCAAGTACCCATCAGCATCACAAACAGATGAAGAGAAGTCAGTGGTAATACATATGCAAAGCAGCAATGCCTAAACAGTTTTTCTGCCCTTTAGACTAATTAGGTCCCAGAAGAGAGTTAACGACGAAGGAAATAAACTTTTACATACAAATACAGAACAAATCCTGTGAAAGAAGCCATTTGTGATTATTTGGAAACACACAGAATTTCTTGCAATAATGAGTTTTATCTGAACAAAATTTCTGACAAATAAACATTGTGGGTACTGTAGATAAAATAAGAAGAAATCAGCTGACTTGGTATCAGTTTTAATGCACAGTTAGAACCAAGTGAATTGCTGCATTAACCAAAAATATATTTCCAGTCACCCATTCACTTCAGCTGGGAAAAAACAACAATGAAACTTGAGTGATATAAGTGAGGAAAGGGAAGGGACAACACCATAATGTTCAGGACATCCAGAATCTCTCCTCTACTAAATGGATTTTGAAACTCTGGCCCCCACTGCTCAGAGTGTATCCCAGTCTCCATACATTAGGGTATTCTGATGCCAAACTGAATAATAAAACTTAATTTATACAGGTTTATTCAAAATAAGTTTTAACTTGCCTCCTTCTCCCAGTTTGGCAGAATCATACCTGAGAATAAACCTACAAAGAACTATCATTTGTTAGCAATGGTGAGCCTGCAGTCAAATCATTAGCATGAATCAAGTTTTGGAGAAACATATGTTTGTTTATACCAAGTCAAATAAACAATCAGAATTTGGGTTGTCAAAAATCTCCCAGCACAAAATCACTAAAAAAGGAATCCATGTGTAGAGATTTTGATTTAGAATCAATCCTTTTCCTTCTGCTTACTCAAAATCTTTATCAAAGTCTGAAAATATATGCATACTGAATATCAGTTTAGGGAGTGTTGGTAAATGAAAATCTACTTCAAGGAATAATAGTCCTCACTTTCAAAGGCCTTCTTAACTAAAAGTGTATTTCCTCCCACTTGAGCAACATGAGATAGAATTACTGTGAAGAAGAAAACATTCTGTATTTCTGTGTTAGCAAATAATAGTTAAACCCAGATTTCTTCACAGTTATCTTGAACTGTGAACATGCATGAAAACTACCACCTGCTCTCTCTTCAGTATTTTACCTTGTATTTGTTACTATGTATTTATTAATATGACATAAGAATTTTTTTTTTTCACACTGTGAACAGCATCTCAACAGACTCAAAATAACCCCCCCAAAATAAACAAAAAATCATTTAAGGCTCTTTAGAGGGTTGTTGAATTTCAAATGAACAGTCATAATGCTAAATGGTTTAACAAAGTATCATCCGAAATTGCTTTCAGGCTTAAGAGATTCAAATCTAGCTA
The DNA here is from genome assembly GCF_036417845.1 of Apteryx mantelli. Lineage (NCBI taxonomy): Eukaryota > Metazoa > Chordata > Aves > Apterygiformes > Apterygidae > Apteryx > Apteryx mantelli. The sequence continues at coordinate 93,804,142 of NC_089978.1, forward strand.
AAGAACATGACCTTAATTGTGCCAGGTTGTGGATATAAGAGAGGTAGGAAAAACATGCTGGAAGGTCTCATACCATATTGTGATACCAAAACTGAAATTCTCAAGATATAAAATATGAGGTTGGTTCTAACTGAACTTCTTTTTGAAAGGACGCTGTATGTAGGATACTAATACTGTAATTTGCTGCTGGAAATGATTAGAGAGCAGAGGAACTGAGCTACCATACTGTTATCAATGTAAACTTTTTTTTTTTTTGTATTAGTAAGAGAAAGTCTATTAATTCTGTTCACTGCCTCACAGACCTCCCATTACAATCGTGGAACAAGCTGGCCTAATTATAAAGGAGATTTTTCATGACAGCTTCTCCTTCACTACATCCAAACACACCTCTACGTCTAAAATGTCATATGCCAAAAGACAAGCATGCTTTGAACTTCAGTGTCAGGATACTATGCTCAGTGTCAGGATACCATGATCTCTTTTCTCCCTATTTCTAAAAAACAGTTCAACAGTGGAAGAGTATGTTCCCTGGCAAAAAATTACATGTGGGTAATGCATCAATACAAATCCCCTGTGACTCAAAGAAGACTAAAATGGTAAATCTTCTTCTACAAAAGCCCTGACAATTTGCTATTGTGTGCAGGTAAAATATGTACTCACTAGAATTTGGAGAAGACTGCTACTATGTCTAAAACCCAATAGAAAATATCTTTCTGCTACAAATCATAGAGACTAAACAGGCCATATTTTTTCCAGCATACCATCAGCATTTAAATAGCTAAACCATTACATTATGGTTCAGCTTTTTCTAAAAACACCAGAAGTTATTCACCTGCAAAAAAGAAGATTAAGTTGCTATTAAAAAACCCCAACTGTTCTGTCAAGCATGACACGATTCTTGTTGAGGCTCAGAGGGACTGAGGAATCACTTTATTTACTATCATGTTCAAACATTTAGTTTCATGAAAGAATGGCAATGCTTTACTTACAGTAATACTTAACAGTTTAAGCAGACACTATAATTAAATTTGTAAGAATGTGTATTTATTTCATTAACGAAATTTATGAAAATACTATTAAAGTATCTCCTTCTTGACATCATATTTCCAATCAATTTTGAAAGGGACCCAAACCGGTCTTATCCATAACACTTTCAAGCCTTTCATACCCTGCTACTTCACAATTTATTATGTTTCAAACTCCAGTTCCTATCTCCTCCAACATCTTGCCAAATCCCAAAGGCATTACATTACTGAATAAATCTGAATTTTTCTCCATAAATTTCTCTTCATGTAGGGTCTAAAACATCCTGTGCTGCTTCTAGCTAATTACTCATTAATAAAAGACTGACTTGAAGTCACCCTCAAGCTTCTTTAGTGGTTAAATTACTAGAATTTGCAAGAAGCATATAAACTGAGAAAACTGACTCTGTGTAGGCTTCCTTTGCTTTACATAGCAGTTGGCTTAATCCTAAATAAACTTTAATCAAAATAAATGTCTGCAATTCCAAATATACTCTTTTATTAGCCCAGTAAGAGTTATACAGTTGAAAAAAAAAAAGGAAGGAGAGCATAATAATTACAGTTTCTTAACTGTAATTTCACTGACAATCACAATTTTGTGTCTGAAATTTTGACAAATTTCAACTTTCAATTAAATTCTTAGTCACTGTATGAATCAATAGGGACATCCACCACTGATTCTGAACCAGCTGTAAGATACTTATGAATTAAAAAAAAAAAAAGTTGTAAGAATTTTTTATTTTGTTTAAAAAACAAACAAAATATTTACATTTGTGTAAGTGACTGTAAAATACGTGAATCTTAAAAACCTCAGAGAATTACTTAAAACTCAGTAGCATCATGAGATTTTCATAGACCAAAAGCTCAAATATTTCTATTTTTAATTCAGGCAGACAATGAGAAAGACTTTAATTTAAAAATATTTTTTAAAAATCTAAATTTGATCCTATTGTATAATCGCATTGTTTGTAATAACTTCGAAATAGTTCATGCCTGAAAATTCTAGTATGTGAACTGCAAAAACAAGTCTTGCGATAATGACTAGGATGCTCTTTAGTCTATTTGACAAAATAAATAGTAATGACTCCTTAAACAGATTACCATTGAAGTTTCTATTTACTGTAATGACAATTTACCTACTTTAGCATAAGTGTGGAGATGAATGTTTCCTTTCCTTCAAATGCATAAGTAGTCATTCTTATGTACGAAAACAGAACCTAACATCCCATTTTCTTTTCAAAGGCCCTAAAGCAATAAAACCATCTGGAAGTCTAGACTGTGCCAAGTTTCCCAGCTTTACAGGCAAGGCATCTTTCTAGACTACTCAGAAGTATATTCCCTGCTTATAGATGACAAAATGAAGAATATTTTCTGAAGAGTGAAGTAGATGACACATGGAAAAGGGTGTATTGTATGTATGTACAGCTGAGGTAGTGTTGTAAACTAATATTACTTAAAGTATTTCACAACTTTTGAGTCTTTAGCTTTTTCAAGTTTAAGGAATGTTTATCAAGTTTTGCTGTATGATCAGTACTTATTCATATGTGTATATGTGCCTGCACATATATATGTGACTCAGCCACACACATGTGTATATCAATGACATCAGCAAAGAAACTTTCAAAATAAAAGAAGTCTTATTAAGACATACATGCTACTTCAGTTCATAAACTTTTCACTGAAGAGACAGGCAAAGAAAAAATCTGTGCCTGTTTGTTCCTTGATCAGCAAGACCATGGACCAAACAATTTCATGCCCTTGAGAAAACATCCATTCCCAGAAATATGAAAAGCTGTTCTCTTAAACAATACTGTTTGAGAGTGGGATAAAACCAGGTGCATTCAGACTAATGAACGGGAAAGCTAAACTTAAAACAGGACAATTAAAAATACATACAGCTAATTTGCGTAGATTGGTCAGCATTTCATTTTGATCTTTAAAGCCAGTGGTATGAATTTTGCTCACAGCACCCTCTTTCTCAGTAAGCCATGCATCAAAAAGGCACTGAAAGAAAATTGGAGAGAACAGAATGAAAAGGCTTCAGTCAGGCCATTCCTAGTGCAATTTTTTGAAGAACACTCCAATTTATAACTGCTAACACTACTCACCTGCTCTTCTGCAAAATGCTGCCATTTACGAAGAATGTCTTGCAGAAGGACCCATCGATCTTCTGTCCATCTGCAGATGGCAGCCCACCGGTCTCCAAAGTGCTAGAAGGAAAGAAACCCACAATAAATATCTTCATTTGGTTATGTTTTTTAAAACAAGACCATCAGATTTCTTACGGTATTACAAATTTTTGTGAAAACACTTTCATAACTCTTTTTTTTTACAACCTTAGGTCCTTAAAATATGTTGCATGTCACACTGAAGTAGACATTATCACTGTTTGAGATAAGACTGAAATGGAGAGAATAGGAAAAGCAATAGAGCCAAAAAGAGAGAGATAATTTTAATACTAATCTCCAGACATATTATTCTATTAAGTCTTTGGCAATATGTGCTGAAAAAACAGTTCCAAAATTTTATGATGCCCAAAAATGTAACTACTCGACATGTAATTAGAGCACCCGCATATTTGATCATAGCACTAAAGCTTCCAGTTCTAAAGCAGCACTGTCAACTTAGTTGATCTAAATTCTTTTCTCTTTTACAATGTTGCAGTGAGTTTTATTGGGGAAAAAAAATCCTATAAGCTAACAGATGAGCACAAACACCACTGAGGTTTTCTGTAAATTTCTAGTGCATGCTACTACAAATGTTTTAAAATTGCACAAACCACTATGTTGCTCCTTTTCCTTTATTTTAGCTGGAGTTAAGCATTATCACTTTATTTTTGTTTTACACTTCAGAGAAAAATGTGTAAGACAGAGGATGAGAGTTATTACAGCTGTGATGATGCAACTTACTATAAAACTTTTAGCGGATCACTTTACAATGATGTAATTATCCTGCAGTACCAAATGCAAATTATAAAGCTCCTCCCAAATAAGAAACCATTTAAAATGCGTAGGATATTCCATACCTCTGAATTCCTCAAACCTATTTCTTGTCAAAAAAAATAGTTTCTTCCTTTTTTTTCAACAAGAAATAAGGAATTAATTTATTCTTTCACAGAGGCTACAGTTTACTGTTAGCAAAAATATAGCATTCAAATAGTGAATTTTTAAAGCCAAGGGTTTAATATATTATCTAACTGAAATGTAGGTACAAGATCCAACTGTATTTTCTATCAGGAATGAAAGAATTTTACATTACACTTCCTAGGAAATGAAAGGTAAGACTTCAAGGCTGCCATTAGAACTTGTGGCTTTGCAAGGCCCACAACTGACATATCAATTTTACGTCAGTCAGCAGATGCTATGCTATGTTTTTTATTTAATGAAAGCAAAAACTATAATAAATCTTACAGATTAAATGGTCAATTGTCATTCCATTGAGTCATATCATATTAGATACTGGCACAGTTTAGAAAAATGAAAATTACCTCTGATCAACTACCACAATAAGGCTAATTTCAAAACTGTGCCCCATCTAAAACAGCTTAAATATGTGACTTTGTAAGACTTGGAAGTATCCATCTGCTGATACTTTTTACTGCATAAATATGAAGTAGGTTTTGAGGCATTTGTTTTGTTTTTTAGATTTAATGTTAAGTCCATGGGTTTGGTCTATATTTGGAATTACATAATGCACATTTGTCTTTTTTCCTAATTTGATGTAGACCAAAAAAAAGTAATTTCCCCAAACAAAGAATTTAATTTTTTACATTAAAATCACTTCAGAGCTGTGTATGTCACTTTTTGATTGCCATAAAACTTAATGTTATTAAAGATTACCAGTTCAAACATTAACTAAAAAAAAGCTAGTTATGCCTGTGAATATTTCAGAAAACTAATTTCAAAATTAACATCCACAAATACTTATTCATGAAACATTTATGCCTTCAACTAATCAGGAAATAAAGTACAGTACAGTAACATATTTTACCCACTCATTTTACCCACTCATCATTAAATAAAATTGCGTCATACAGAACAGTTGCAGAGAATTACTGACAATCAGCTCATCCAAAAAAAATCAAAAAATCAATTTTCTCCATTTACAGAAAATCCATGACCCCATAAATATGCAGAATGAATACTATGAATACTATAATGCACACTCACTAAAGCCTTTTCTCTATAAATTACATTTTGACTAATTTTATTGTGTTGAAAAAAATGCTTATGTAACTGGAATTAGATTTTACCTTTTCTTTTTTACTCACTTCCCAAACAGTGGTTAGAGAATATAAATATTGCTTTTTCCAAACTCTTTTTAAGGAGAACATCAGAAATGTTCTCTAGAATATGAATTAAATGGACCTGTATTTAAGATATACCTACTCCATACCATGCAGCGTCATTTTAGATACTTGATGTTAGAACGCCTACAAAGTTCAGCATAGTGTGGAGGGATTGACTCCCTCCGAGGAACAGTTAAGCTACACTTAAATTGCTCCCATTTTACCACTAACTGCGTGATTCAGCACCGTCCCATATTAATATATACTTACCACAGAGATATGTAGGTAAGCTGTAACCACTCATAGATCAAGGAATCACATTTAATGAATGTCCTGGTCACTGGTGTACAACCATCATTCTCCTTGATAGCTATTATAGCAATAGCAACAGACACTCAAATAGGTGTTCTGTCAAGTGTGTTCTCAATTACTTTATCCCTTCACATACATCAGCGCATTGCGTTCGATTGCTTAAATAGAAGCTATGCACTGTGCTGCAGCAAACTCCTCACAGACTAAACACCAAACTTAGTTCTTTATTTCTATGCTACTTTTCGTATTGCAGACTTTTATTATATGGCATTCTTTTTATGTTTTATAAATAAAGCAAGAAATCATTTATTTATAAAAAGGACCTTTTTAAAAATATCACATAGTTGACTAATTTTTAAATAGCTCATATATGGGCAGCACATTTTTTAACCAGTATTGTAAAGAATAAGAAATAGTTTGCTCTTAGCATCTATAGTATCACTTTCCAGTATCACTATGATCTACCTTGAAAAGTACTTTTTGCTCAGCTAGAAAATACTAAAAACTCAAGAGTACAAGATCAAATACCTGCCTTTGCCTTTATTCCAAGAAACCCATTGATCTGCATACTAAGCAAGTTTTGCTAAGTCAGTACAAACCTCCATTTTGATTATATCATTCCAAAGAGGCATAAAAACGACCCTGTTTTTGTCACAGTAAGACAATGTGTATATATATATATATATATATATATGTAAAAACAAGTAAAATGGCTAAGTAACTGCACTGATAAAAGGGTTGACACTGTGACCTGCCTTAAACCTGTTATTTTTCATGAGATCATAACAAATGTGACACCAAGATATATTGTGTGGTTAAATCGATTTAAGACACATTTTCAGACCAGAAACATCATGTAAAAGCTGTTTATTTATAAGGTAGGGATTGACTACCAAATCATATGGTGCTCAATTCTACCAGTTTCTTCCCAACAAATGGTATTTCACCCTATAAGTAGCCTGAGTGATGTCTGGAAACTCTGGCTACACAAAGAGTTTTGTTAACAACACCAGGGAAATCAAATCTCCTGAGAAACAGATTGAATTCAGAGTAAAAATCAAAATACCTTCTTGCTCCCTTGAAATGCCTTTCAGAGAAATCTGCCTTTAAAAGAAATCTTTTTTGTTTTAAATAAGAGGCCTCTGAAAGAACGTTCTTTATGAATACAAAAAGCTGAAGCTAAAACATTGCAAAAAAATTTTGACCTGCAAAAAGGTCAAATTAAGAAAGCATGGGAATAGGATAAAATGAATAAAAACAATGCAACTCTTGGGAACAGTGGAGTGAATGTATAAAAAAGTGAAATAACAAGCCTCAAGTCTGCAACTAATAGAAGAGTTTATCTGGAAGATACTTCTTTATTAAAGTAAGACTAAGTGCTCCTTGCTGTAATGAGGAATGGTGGAAATATGTTTTTATCTATATGCCAAATCTATTAAAGAAAAAAGAAACATTCACTACATTCATTGAGTTTCTCCTGTGCTGCAGTAAGCAGAGTATGCAGGGTTTTTTTTTTAACTTTCTTCAGTTATTTTGACATATTTTTACAAGAACTACCCATATATCATCATCAACCAAAGGATAATACCCTGAATAATAGGAGTACATATGGGACGGTGAGAATGACACTCTCAGGTCCCTGCCCTCAGCAGGGGGAAGGGCCATGGAGAAGCACTTGGCACATCTAACAGAGAGCTCTTTCCAGCACAGATCCCTGGAGCCTGCTCTCGGAGGGCTCTCATTTGAATAAGCCTGCAAGAGTCCTTCGGCGACTGATGGTCTCCTGGGTATAATTAGAGTAAAAATTCCCTGCCTTTCCTGGCTTCTTTATGGTATTCAGGGATTTCTCTGGGCTAGATGTAATTTCCCATACTTTACTGAGAAAAGAGTCAGACTGCAGCAGCTGTTTTGCTGGTTCAGTCCTCTGGTTTAACAGCGCTAAATACAGATTTGAGTCTTCATCCACAGCTGCATTTTTGATAAGTCCCCGGAACGAAGCTAATGGGGTCTGGGTGTTACACATCTAAATAGCCAGTTCACAGCAGCGGCATAAACACAGAGCCTCACAAAACGTCACATACTATTATATCAAGTGTACAACGTTAAACGTAGATTTAATATCTACACTCACCTAGGCTAGCTGTAATCTCACAAACTACCTACTGTCCATAAGAACCACTTTAATTATGTTTACTTTTATTTTTCCAAGCAATGTTAACATATCTATGGATAATTTGTTTCAGGAGACACTTTTGCTTTCTGTACTAGTAACTCTCTTAAATAAGACTCACCCTTTTTTTTTTGGCGTATGGAATAAAACTTAACAGCTTCAGCAATGTTAATTTGAAGCCAGTATAAATTCCTGTCAGTCTTTTAAGACTTTTTAAATGTGTAAATATCTTTTATATAACTTTTCAAATTGTTTTATACATACACATTTATTTACCTCTGTCTATAAAATAGCTTAGGAATCACCATCCCAATCCCTTTAAAAAAATCTGGTTTTGTTACTATGAAGATACCACAAAACTGAATTACAGCAGCTTGGAAAATGCAGTCTTGGCAACTATATAGCAATAACTGTTCACTTTCTACAAAATCTGATCCGGATCAATATCTCACTTAGATGGTTTTAATAAGCCTTTGTAAAACAATGCACACTTTTGTTTTTCTCTACTCTAAAAAAACAGGCTGACAGACACATAACCAAGCTTCAGACTTTGCTCCACTGCGCTTTTCTGGCAAATGCGCTAACAAACGAGCGTGCCTGCCACCAGATCACCTCTCTTGTACTTATATTCAATTTGCAAATACCACCCGAAACTCCCTCTCCTCCCCCTGCCCAAATCCAAGCAACCTTCTTGCACACTTAGGAAAGGAGAGATAATATTTTCTAAGGACAGTAAATGGACTGTGGTAACAGTCCTCCTGCACAGAAAGGCATGAAATTTTGCACACCTCCTCATAACAGCTTAAGCCCCATGGCTTTACGTATGTACTGTGTTTTTATTAACACTGACCATTCGGCATGTTTGATCCCAGTATCAGGCACTTCTCCACTAGGCCAGTTACAAATGAAACATTTCTGTTGTATTCCATTCACACACATCTATTTCTATATATTTCTTTAATGGGGTAAACTTACCACAGCAATATCTGAATTCCATTTATTTAAACTGTTAATGTTTGAGCTTTGCATTTAATAGCCCAATGTGGGCTCTCATAAAATACTGGCTTAGACACAAATGTCCAAATCAAAACTGTTAAAAGCCCTATTTGCTTGACGATTCAATCATTTTTACTGATGCTTAAATTGACAACCTCATTTTGAGTTTCATGTGTGTTTTTTGCTGGATATCAAATTTGAGTTTTGCTTCAGGCACCTTTTCTGTAGGACTTTGGATTCTAGGTTACAGCTGTAATGCTGGAATGTTTCCCACTTTCCATCCATTTGGATTGCCTGGCTTTCTTCACACAGCTAATTTAAAAATAATTGATTCTGCCTCTTATGACTGGGCATGTGCTGTTTATTTTAGATCTTAGTCATGATCTGATATCTTACTGGAGAACATGCGATTCTGCCAAACTGTGAAATTAGATCAAACATGTCCAATAATTCACAGTCCTTTCAACATTTTTTTCCACACTGTTAAAAAAAATCTCAGTTGTACATATTCTAATTTATGTAGTGCAGTAGACATCAAATATCTTTTTATTTTATCATACTTTGTCATAGTCTTCTTTGCTGGAACCTACTGTTTGCCAACATAGAATAACATCCTGGTTAAACTTTTTCCCATTTGTTTTCATATTTCATTTCAATTTTTCACTCTTCCACTTGAGGTATTTTCCTAGTTTACTTTAACTTCTGGAACCATCTGTTTGCAAGGGATCTGCTTTATACTACTGAACACAATACAAGCAGTTGGCAAGAAAGTCTGGAAGATTAAGAAGATTATTGTGACTAGGGATACCAAGGTCCACGTAACTAGATACTGAAGATGAATTTAAACGTGAAGTAATGATTGATAGATCAGAGAGTGCTGCTTTGTTTCCTTGCCTGGGCTGTGCTCCCCAAGTGACTAAGCAATTTCAGTAAAGTATTCAGCAACGTATTTCTGAAGTGTCAGTTCTCAGCATCTCAGGCAAACATATACTACCTATTCTAAGTCCCAGGCTCATTACTAATTTGCTGCTATTGGCACCCAAATTAGCCAGATTAAAGATAGCACACAGATGTCTGTCTGTGCTACAATTATACCTCCCAGCCGAATGTATTGATAGCTTCTCTACAGAAATCTTGGGCTTTAATGATTTAAAAAAACAGAAATCTTATCACTTTCTTGGGTAATAAAAGCAAAATGAAGGAAATTACTTTCTCCTTTCTGAAAGAGTGGAAGGAATCGTAGTTCAAATACTGATGTACTTCTTGAACCGTGAACCTGGAGAACTGACCACCAGCGTAGGATTATCCCTTGTCCTGATTTCAGCCAACATGTCCCAATACTAATAGTCCATTTAAGTTCATCCTGAAGTTACAGTAAAGGGCACTGTATTTTTTTAAGTATGAGAGACAGTGAAATACTAAACTCTCTTAAAACAAAAGCTAAAAATTGACAAATTTTTAGAACATCTAGGCTACTAGCTTTATTGCAAATGTACCTCTGGTGTGTCATTCATTTAGGGTTTTTCAAATAATTGCCTTTAGAAGATGGGATGGTATTGCCTGGTTGGTTGTTTACACTTTGGGTCAAAAGGCAATTTAGGACAGGTTTGGGTTGCAAAAATGTTGCCATTAACTTCCTCAAATCCTGGTACTCTTAAATGATAAACCATAAAAAAAATGTATGTAGAAGAGGATTTACAGTGAAACAGAGAAATGAAAGTACAGACATACTCAGAGGATCTCCCTTTATTTCCTTTTGACATGATGTTCATAATGAAATGCTGAACTACAAAAACAGTAATAGCTTATAGAATTAGGCAGCGGAAAATTTAGAAATAGTATTTAATGGGAATCACCTTTCTATCATACAGATTTCAAGAAAATAAACTGCAATAAATTTCTTGTTCTGGGTAGTATAAAAGCATGCTTCCATCAGTTGACTCCAGCATCTGGAACTCTGTGTGAGGTAAAGGAATGACAAAAAAGTTATCCATGTAATCTTACATGAGACTGCAAGGTATGATCTTGTGATTTGGATAAGAGTGCCAATAGTAGATTATAGAGCGCTAATAGTAAATTATAGAGAAAGACTATTTTACAAAAAATGATGCGATTGGTTTAGTTGTGCCTTTGATAATCCACTAGAAGACACTCTTTTCTGCATCTGGCACTGCTGTGATAGGAGCCTGAATTGGAAACTTCCTGGAAGAAGTAGTTCAAAGAGATAGAACCTGTGGAGGTTTGCTGCAAATCCTAGTGTAAAGGCAGTTTGAGGGGTCTGCCACAAGTCGGATGGAATAAGGATACACCATAGACTTCTGAAAAAAAGAACACTGATTCAACAGCTATCTAAAAAATGTGTTAGAATTGTGAACAGATAATTTTGTCATAGCAATTTTGAATCCCTATTTTCCCATACAAAGAGTTTTCTCTTTATAGTATCTTCTGATTATTGCCACATAGTCTTGCTCAAAGTATTGCTCATATTGCTCAAAGTCTTGGATTTAGGAAGAGGTATAGTTTAAAGCAGAATACCTAGAAAGACTGAGAGCATGTGAAAAGTCAGAAATTACTCAATAAAAGCTGCATTATGATTCATACTCACAAACAAATTCAGTTCTGTCATTCCTTACTTTAAAAGTTGGCCCTTTCATTTTGTCCTAGTGTTCTTTCAATATCGGACTGTTTATAATGCTATAAATGTACCTTTAGAGAAAGTAAAAATCAGAGAGTGTCTATATCTCATTCTTGAGATGTCCAGAGGTCACATGACCGTGAATACATTTTTCTTGTTTGTGAAACTGATGGGAAAGAAACAATGACCTTCCTCCGAATAATATTTTAAGAGAACATTGTGTTCTTAGTATTGCTTGATAACCATAATTTGGCTACAAAAACATGAATGGACACACATTCACTATTTGATCTTGCTTATTTAAAAAAAATCCCTTGTCAATTTGATGTAGCTATTACTAGCATTAAAAAATCCACACATACTGGGTATCTTTAAAAGGAACATGCCTTTAAGCACTTGTGAGTGGGTGATGATATTTTGTTACAGCAAAATATACCACATGCAAGAATTTCTCATCAGAAGAAAAATCTCTTGTTCTTAAGTAAACTTGCACTCTGCATAACAATGCAGGTTCTTACATGCAATATCCTTCTCCTTGACTACAACAGGGAATCACATTACTTCTGTCAGGAGTAATGAAATAAAAGTTATGAAATAACAAACTCTTTTTGTTGGTCTGGAATACAGATAAAACGGGTTAATATTAAAGGAATCATAACAAAGAAGGAAGTGGCTCTCAGATATTTCAAAATTACTTCCTACTTGTTTATTTTTAATTTCACTCTCAAAGTTTTTAATGCTTGCCTATCTTCAGTGTGCATTATATAAAGAAGATGTTAACTATTTCTATGCATCCCTAAAACTGTATATGACCATACTTCCTTAAACTTGTTATATACTTCCTTCCATCATCAGAAAGGGGACAGCAGTTGAGTACAGCTTTGACAGGAATTAAAATATTCCTTAAGAATTTTTTTTAAAAGCCAAGATTCCCAAATCAGGTGATGATAATATTGATCCATCCATAAGAATCATAAATTTCATGCTAGTTATATTTAGCACAATATAAATTCAGATTCTCCTGCTCCTCCAGGAAGTAAAACAACAAAACATCTATAGAAAACTTGGGAAAAAAAGTCAAAATCTTACGCAGTATTTAATTTCAGAGAATGAAAACAACAAAGGAAAAGGTGAAAATGATCACTAAATTTCATCCAGAATTTCAGATAATATTAAAGAATACATCCATATTTCTCTCTAAATTACAAGGCATACTACTTTGGCTGCAATAATCAGCATCCTTTTTTTTTTTTCTTTTCTTTTTTTGCAGCAGGGAAGATGCTGCAAATTATCCAGGCCAAACTGACCCTATTATAGCTTTTAATTTCCAATTATGAAAATGTATTTCCTTTATAAATTGCTATAAAAATTGTTTCCTACCAATATAAAGGTTGTTCAATGTGCCTTAAACTGTCTCATGCCTTCCTGCAGTAATAGGGAAAGACACAACTTATTTTCTCTTATATTCAGAAATTTAATAAACAGTTTTTTCATTGTGTTTTTGTCAATAAGACCGCTCATTTTTTTCTTTCCTTTACCAAAATTACCAATATTTTGCACAACAAAACAAATTTACAAGTTTTTCATTGTAGCCCAGATGCAGAAGGCCTAACCCCTGCCACAATTCCTGCACTTAGTTTTTCTATTGGCTTGTGTCTCTAAAAAATAAATAGTAGGCATTCAAGCTACAGCTAGAATAGCAGGGACCAGTTTTCCAGCCCCAGACTTTGTGTGTCTTTCAAATCAGTCTTCTAACTACACATTGAAAGGAAACTCAGTATTGGATTTCCCCTTGTCCATTCACAGAATGATCTGATCAGATCCTTGGTCTGGATGACTGCAAGACTAAGACTGCTGGGTTCACCAAACCATAGATGCAGTCTTAAAATCTTAGCTAAACATTAAGGAAGCTGAATCTACGACTTGAGAACCAGCTGAAAGTGTAATGTAGCCTTAGCATCAGGTTGTGACTGGCCCTGTCTAAACGTAGTAAGACCCTTCTAAGTAGAGCAAGCAGAATGAGTTTTGTGGATGATACATTTGTTTGGAATAGTATTTTATATTCACGGAAAGCTTTTAATTTTAACATATGGTTTAAAAACATGTCTGTCATTCTTGTTGGATTGCTTCTGCTTTTAATCCCTCCTGCACTGCCTAGTCTCAAAAACATTCCAGAAAGAGCAGTTGTTTAGAAGTCACTAATAAATTAAGCTAGAAACTTATCACTGTGAAAAACAACAGACCTTACTTTTTTATTTTTTGCCTGCTAATCTTGAGCATACTCCTTATATTCACTGGCTTTGGGAGCCATGCAGAAGCTGAAACACAACCCACTTGTTTCATAACATCAGGCAGCCTGTGGTCAAGCTGCAGTTGCATCCACCATCAACTGCAGCGTGATATATAAAGGAACACATCACATATTTATTGGCCAATATTAGCAGAAAACAGGAGAGAATTTTCCTCAAAAGGTCAGATTGACCAAGACTGGCCAAATCCAGAGGTTTGTTATTGATATGATTTTCTTGAAACTACAGGCCAGTGCAATTGATAGGGTCAAAATTCAGTGTCAGCAGTGGTTTGGAATAAAGGGTAAAGACCTGCCATTCCTGTGAAATAGCAACTTCATGCCATCAGTCATACATTGCTCCTAACTGGATGGCTGATATCCTCCACCCTGTGATGAACATGGTTGAATATGTAGTGGGTACTATTTATTTCTCAAAATTCTATGGTACAAGTGATAGTTGTGCACCAAGGGAAGGAAAAGACAGAATAAAGCTGCTACAAAATGACTGTAAACAAAATTGACTGAGGAGTGAAAGGGGCAAGATTTTCAAATGTGATTTATTCCCAGGCTACTTTTGAGAATTTTTACTGATAGAAGCAAAGGAAATGTAATACTGGCTCAGTCTAGACCAGCAGTCTATTTGTCAAACAAACGAAACCATTGTGAAGTGTCTCCTTTGCTCAGGAATATATAGTGTGGTCACATTTTGACATATATCAGATATCAAATCTGTTAATCTTACGAAAATACAAATGTGAGGAAACAAAGAGTTTGAGACAATTTTCTGGACAGGTATTTTAGTATAGCTATAAGTAACTCCAAAGTCACCAAAACTTTCAAACATATCAGTCAAATTGAAAGTTGTAATACAGAACAGAGTAAGATTTTCTGTACTGTCTGAAAGCATTTATTCTCACAGCAGTTTAGTAAGGAAATGCACCTCTTGGTTTTTTTTCTTTTTTTTTCCTCAGGACAAGCACTATTTTAAATAAAGGATTTTTTTTTTTAATACCAAAATACGTGCATCTATCCATCTACATAAAAGTCACATCCTACAAAAATATTTGAGCTCATACCCAGAAATATCTCTTGAGATATACCCAATATTACTAACAATTCTTATTCAACCTTATTAATTCTTAATGCCATCGATTGCTTATTCTCTGAGAGACAGAAGTTCAATCATTACCTGAAGCTGTTCTTCCAGAGCAGCAGTAGCTTTGTCTCCACTGTTTTCATCCACCACCACTACCATGTGGGTAAGAGAATTCACCTTGACTTGTTCCTGTTCCAAATCTTCTTGAAATGCCTATAGTTAAAATATACACATATTAGAAAAGGTATTCCAAACTGCAAAAACTCTGTGCGTTTGAAGTCTCACTGCCTGATCAATGGGAAAAACTAATCACCTATGAGAGCGCTATAATCTCTATTGATGTGAATAATAAGTAACGTAAGTATATTTTGTTGCATTCACATGTATATGCTAACATAAGCATATTTTGCAGACTTCCATTACTTTCAAGAAAATTACTTACTATTACTCACTCACAAGTCCTAATTCTTCATACAAAATATCAGACTGAAAATCTGGGTTGAGAAAACATTTGTGAAGTTGATACAGCGGCTAATTTACAGATATCAGTATAGCATGTGTACTGTAGCCTGCACTTTTTAAATAGAACTGGATTCGATTTTATACTTCATATTACCATATTAAAATATTAGAATATTGCAAAGGTTAAAAAAATGTTAAAAATGACATACTCCTTCATTAAACAGCCACATATTATCTTCCGTCTGGCACACCTACAACATTAATAACATAGGATGAAACTACTCAGGAGACGACTCAAGGTCAGGAAAAACCTGCAGCACCCTTGTCTCATTTACCGCAGAAACTAGGAAAGAGACTGAGAGGCATTTTGTGATTTCTGAAAGTCTAAGAAAGAACCTCCTTTCCCTTTAATCCAGTTCCAGCTGCAGGCTGCAATGAGACTGAGGACAATCTTTTGCTGAGAAATAATAACGTGCTGGAAGTGAAAACATTTTTCTCAAACCTGCCCATGTTGACATTTGAATAGTGCCTGACTTTATCAAATTCCTGTGACTCTTCACAGAAATGGCAAGCGTGCACCTCTCCGACCCTCCCACAATTCCCCAGACTTGATCTAATCAATCGCTGCCCTCCTTCCTCACAGCGCGCAGAGAAGGGCTGGGGGGACTCTGATTCCCGTCCCTTCTCTTCAGGTTACAACTGACAGTGTTTCCCCTCTACACTTCACCTACATCCCAAAACAAAAAAAGAAGAAGAAAAGATTTAAGGTAACACCTTAGAAACATCTCCTTGGTGGTTTTCAGTACCTCCTCTTTATTTTTTTCCCCTTTCATTTGAAGTAAAGAGTGAAACCCTACTTTGCTATAGTTTGTTAACCAAAACTAAACCAGACCAGCTTCTGTCAGATTTTAGTTACCCATCTCCAGCTTTATCTTAGTGCATTAGCAACATTTTAAACTCCTAATATTTATCTGCTATTTTGTGAAAATTTACTGTGTTGTTTTGTTTCTTATGCAACTCTTGAAACGCACCCCTCCCCTGCTCCAAAACCACACATGCAAAACAACATCCTGAGGATCACATCCTGCCTGACACACTTTATAAAGTGTCTGCAGGTAGCTGCTAGCCAGCAGAAGAATGTGTGGAACCAAAGTCCTGGGTTGTGTCCTCCACACTTCAGTAGAGTGTGCTCTAGTGATTAGTGCAAATAAGTATGATAGGCACAGTTTGAAAAATAACATGTCTAACTGTCTATGCCTTGTCACAGTGAAAATCTTGACTGTATTCTGAACTATGTTAATTTTACCAATTTTGCATTTTTTCTACCGGTTCATTCAGCAGAAGAATTCACTTAGGTAGGAGAACGTGTCCTCCCTGAGGATTAGCTAGGCATTTTAAACTTGTTTGGCAAGACATCTTTTATCTAAAAATAACGTGTAACAAAATAAAATAGAATGTGACTATGGGTCACAGAAAAGAAACTCAGACTCTAGTACATTTTTTAGTCATAAATTCCTTACCCTAACACATTTCAGAGTCTTAATTCCTTTGTGGGCCCAGCTTTTGAGCCAATATGTTCATAAGAGTCCTCCTTTTTCTGACGTTCATACCTGGGATTGCCGTCTGCTTCAGAGAGTTACGACTGCAACGCAGTTGTGAAGGACTGTGAAGCGTGCCAGACTATGACAACAGGCCCTAGAATTCAGATTTCTCAGCTTTTTATGACCCAACACTTGATCAAGGAAGAGGGGGCAGAGTACTCCTGATCCAGATCACGTAACACAATTTCCTTCTCTCTAGGTCAAATTCCTTATTTCAGCTTTATGACAATAAGTAGATTGCTTCATAAGTCTACAGCTAAGGAGAAGGTGACTTTTATTTCCTGATTAGTGGGTATCTAACAGATGGCATCCTGGAGCAAAACCAGAGGATGAGCGATGCTCTGCAAACGCAGGAGTAGAGGGTACTTTGAAAGTGTGAGTCTCAGACACAGTGTGAAAGACTTGAAGAGACAAGAAACTCACAAAATCAGAAAATTTAGCCATTTGCTGATCCCCAGACAGATACAATTCTCCCTGAGTTAAAGTGGCTGTTCTTGAAACTCAACACTGAGAGTCTGTTTCTACCACAAAACTCACTGGAGACAACCATTTGTATACAGGAGCTTGTTGAAACAGGAATTTACTGAGGACAGTCTTAAGACTGGAGCACACTCAGTTCAAATCATTTAAATTCAAGTTTCTAACAAGCTCTCCTGATGTAGAGAGTGCAATTTTTCAGAGACCTAAAATGTGGGTAGACGTTGAGGGATGGGGACAGCAATAACAACAACAAACCCCACAGGTCCTCTAATTTCAGACCAGAAAGTGACCAAAGCACTACTAATAACCGGAGCAAATAGTCATTTGGATATGAATGTCAACATGAAGAATAGTTATCTAGCAGCAGTGGAGCTTCTACCTTTTTTGACAAAACTTTTTCTTCCGTAAGAACCTATCAATCCCTTGTACTGAAATACAGGACTCAAAGTAAGAAACTTAGAGAAACACACACATGCTTACAAATACCTAAATGTAGCTGTCTGTGTATATGCCCTGCCAGAAGGAGATTGACTTCCCTTTCCCACAGCAGCTTACTACAGACATTTTAGAGACTACTGGAATTTAACGTCACAGACTGGAGAGAGGGGGGGAAAAAAATGGACCATTAACAATATCTTTTGTGAATGTGCTGCCATGTGCAACTGATGTTCAAATACATGAAAATTGGTATGGAGCCCAGAAGCTCAAAATACAATACAGGCACCAAAATTAGCAAATGTCTGCATTTGAGATAGTTAATTAGAAGAGCTTTAAAATATTGTTAATTACACAGCTAAAATAGACTGAAAGGGAGAGTATCCTACATTTAGGAGCAAATCAGCCAAACACACTGAAATACAAATTGCTAATTTTTCCAATTTTAGGGGCTCTGTGTATTAAGAGACAATAGCAGATATTACATTATTTTGATTTTAGAGCCATATGTCAGGTGCCAATCACGTTACAAAGATGCAAATAACTCATCACAGAATGGTCTCTCTTCAGTGTGAGAGAAGAGTCTATTTAAAGAAATGTCACAATATCTATATTCTATATATCTAGATATTCTATATATCTATATATTTTATATACAGATATCTATATATTCTATATATCTATATTCTGTATATCTACATATCTATATATCTAAATATTCAAAATCAACTTGATTTTAGAGGATGTCATAGAGATGTTCTTCAAAGAACAGCAATTCTTTTTTGCCTAGCAGTTCTTAGATCACAGCTGAACCAGGATTTCTCTTTTAGTAACCAGGATGCAAACTATGTGACTCCCAGATAATCTACTGGAAGGTGAATAAAAATAAATACTTAAGGTATCCAAGTAACCAAAGAAAATTCCATCCATGATATTTGAACAGGTAGGAAGTTTCTCATTTTATCTCCCCAATTTATTTGAAGTAACACAAAATCCTCACAATAAAAACAAAATTTTCAATGGTATCATAAAAAAAAAAGACATAGATATCCAGAAAAAGTACAATTACCTTAGACACTTAGACTTAGCTTAGACACTTTGAGGCAGTTTAAAGTTAATGAAAACTGTAAATTATATTAACTATAAATTGTAAAATAATGCGTAATAATAAAATGTATAATAATAAACTATCAGTTGCATTAAAAGCACATTTTTGCTTAATCACAAAATTTCTATCTTTACAGAAGTCTATTTAATTTGAAATAATCATGGCCTTCCTATCTTTTAACTCATGGTTCTTCCCAACGATTTCTACAACATTAATACTGAGATGTTCAGAGTCACATGAAACTTTAAGGAAGGCTGAGGGAAGGGTTCTTTTTTGCTTTTTTTGTTCACTTATTTACTTCATACTGAAATGAAGCAAAAACTGTTATTAACATTCCAGAATTTTTATCTTTATGATAGGCAGCTTTGCTACATATAATATGTAATAAAATTATCTGAAACTTTTACTCTGTATTTGAAATATTTGCAAACATGTTGGTCTTCACTTATGAATAAGACAGACTATACACAGAATTTTAACTGAAGTTAAAGATAAAACTTTTTTTTTTTTCACCAAACCAAAACATCTCTCAGTAGAGAAGACAGACTTGAAAAGCAATATGCATAAATAAATAATATTAACTAACTTATCACACCAGGAATGTGGAACTAGTACGTGGGAGAGAAAGTTTTCTATAGTCTTCACTCAGAATATTCAAAAACAAATGAAAATATTACATTTTTTGTTGGTATTCAAATACAAAATGCATGGGAATAGGAAGAAAACTATTGAAGTCTTAATGGTCATGTATTTAAAATCTCTCATGTTTCCTTCTCTAACTACCATTTCATAATTACTTGTGTTCTTTTTAAAGAAAATTTAATGTCAGAATATATGCTTATTTAGCAAAGCCACATAGTGAAACCCATTGTCTCCTCACAGAACAGTGACAGCAGAGATGGCAGCAACAGGCCTAGAATTTCTGTTCTTCTTCAGTAGCACTCCTTAATGGGAATGCAGAAGAATCACCTTTACGTTAGAAGTGGACCGTGCAGTCTCTTGCAGTTTGTGACCTCTCTTTTGAGAAGACTGCAAAAGCTGGTTTCAGTTTGAAATGGTTTTCGGGGAAGATCTGCCCTCTAGAACCTGGGCGAGCACTGACACAGGCCATGAAGCATCAGACGTTAAAATCTGTCAGATAGTACAGAACTGAACTTCTTTGAACCACTGATGTAGAAACATCAATAGATTATGACTGCAGATCTCCACAACCTCACAGATCTTCTGTGCTTTCTATCCTTGCCTATGTCTTCCGATCATCACCATCATGTGTGTCATGGATGAATATACAAATTTATATATTATATAAATCAAATGCTGCACATAGATAAACGAACGTGCATATGTAGATGCAATTAGGGAACAAGGCTCATTTTAAAATTGAAATTAATATGAAGACAAACAATTTAATCCAGTAAATGAAACAAGTCAGAATTACACAGACTATCCTTTTTTTAAAAAAAATTCTTAATTCTTTCAATTTAAGGAACACTTACCCTTCTGGAATGAGGAAAATTTGGGTCAAAATATCTCTCATACTGCAATTATTGGTTTGTTATTTTTCATTAATTAAATACAGTACTAAAAAATATCTTCTAAAGTTAATGACTTGAGTCTGACTATGCAACAGTGCTGTAGGGCTATATACTCAGAGTACCAGGAGTCCTAACAAGATTAGGCAGCTCAATAATAATAACTAGTGAATCATTGCTACTACAGCACACAAGGGAAAAAATGCAATATGCAAAAGGAAGGAAGGAAACACTGGAATTATAAAATCTGATATATTACCAGTGTACTGTGTAAAAAAAGGTATTACCCTATATTCCCGATACTCAAACAAAATTCTAGTAAATTGTTAATATGAAAAAAGGAAGTAAAGGAAATTTATTTT
This sequence comes from Apteryx mantelli, assembly GCF_036417845.1. Classification (NCBI taxonomy): domain Eukaryota; kingdom Metazoa; phylum Chordata; class Aves; order Apterygiformes; family Apterygidae; genus Apteryx; species Apteryx mantelli. The sequence continues at coordinate 93,824,931 of NC_089978.1, forward strand.
TTATACCAGGAAAAAAGTCAGAGTCGTGATACAATCACGACAATACACAAAACCTTTTTAATTGTACAAAACAATCAATGGTAAACCAAATTTTCATATTACTGTTCTCTGTTCTAACGTCAAGGATAGACCTTTCAAAATGTCAGAATTTCACTGTTTTTTGTTTGTTTGTTTGTTTTTGGAAACTGTACATGAATTCAGCAATACAGTACCTAGATATGAATTCAGCAGCAGAGTACCTAAATTCAGTAACATACCTTATGCTCTTCCACTTGACGCTTTAGGTCCTCTAGATCTGGACCTAAGGGCTCCGAATCAATTTTCTTTGTCCTTTGCTCTGTTTTTGTTAGCCAATCAGCCAACTGGGCTAGCTGCTGATTTTGAAGATCCATTAGAATTTTATGCAAACTGTAAAAAAAGAAATAATGACTTAAATTTATACATGAAGAAAACAATAGGCAGAAATGTGTGCCCTGTATACTCACATTTATCTTCACCACGCTTCTTCTTCTTTGAAGAAGAATACAGAGTAGAGACTGTGCAACAGTTTTACAAGTCTTACTCAAATTGTTTCTTCCAGCAAACTTAATTGATACTTAGAAAGACAATCTGTTCAGCAGAGGTTTTGTTTTCAGTATTGAAACCCATTATTTTTGCTGAGATAGAAAAAAGAACTCTTGGGGCATTTCAATTGTTAAAAGGATGTTCATGAGGCTACAACTCAAGCCAGGATAATAAATTCTGTTATCAAACAGGTCACTGAAAATTGGTTGAAGCTGTTTTGAATTAGTCATTGAAAAATTTTTATTAGAAATGCAAGTACTGTTTGTAAGTTATCTGCTGTTAAAGTTTTGGCCTCTGGTTGCCTTTCTATTAGAGCTGTTTGTTTGAAAATTTGAAATTTGTCCTCTCTGGTTTCTTAAAACCGGTACTCTCTACTACAGGTACTTTGAAAAACCCTCATATAGCTCTACTTAACAGCTTCCCCAAATTATAGGTACAGGGGAGATTATTAAATTTTCAGTTATTCAATGGATAATGCTCTAGAGAATTAGGAAGGGAAGTACATCAATTTTGCCTAAAAAAGTATTTAGATTGATCCAAAATAATCTGTCAAGAAATCCATTACAAATCCTTCACATTTCATACTTGCCATCTTTACAAATCCTACAATTTTTATCTTGTTTCTCAGTAATCTAGTCAAATTATCTACTGAGATCATGTAGCAATAATAATGCCATTATTCCTTCCAAAGGAGTAATTGTTCTCCTACTAAGCTCATCAAAAGTATTTTAAAAATAATATATAAACTATGCTTGAGCAATGGAATTAAACTACTTTTATTGCCCATCTCTCATTTAACATGCAGTCTATAACATATTTAACAGGCAAAGCCATTTTTCTCACAGATACCAAACTTGGTGAAACCATTGTATGTTATAATATGTTACTTGCATCTCAAGCACCACTCTTGAAGCAAAAAATTACCGTTAACTACTTTCAGAACTCAGCTTGGATATTTGAAAATTTAAATTTAACTTTCACACTGGAGAAAACTGTCCTGTAAGTAAGACTCTAACTTACACTCCTTTAATTCCACTTGTTTCTCAGTTGGCTTCTTGTCTACTGTGACTTACTAAAAGCAGATAGTATCTACCTATATCAAATATTATGCAAACAGTGCTTCTTCTCTACTCATTCTCATCTTTTCTCAGTACGGAACTATCACTGTAATGACATGTTTGAAAAAAAGAGCAGTGGAAAAAATGACTGAAGAAATCGTACTTTTTAAATGTTCCCCTCTATCAAATACAGTAGAGTCAAAGCACTTCAAAATATATATCTAAAAAGAAATAATTTGAAATGCTGTCAGTAGAGTCAATGCATATTAGATACCATTTTTACTTCATGTTCAACTCCATTAATAAAATACAACATTTATCAACTTTATTTATATTGAAAATTGTATAAAAGAGCTTCTTTAAAGCCATTCTTCCTAAAAACAGTAATGAAAGATGTAGTTATGTTATCTGGGAGAAAAAGGAAAATACCTTACTAGAATGAAAATAGAGGATGCTTACAAGATGCAAATTAAGAGAGAGACAATACAAACTAGAATGAATACTACATATATTTAAATGGAAAGACTATAAATATTCAAAATATTTTACTCAACATGTTAGTTTAATTTCAATTTTATGCATTTAATATTACTCCAGCCACACTATTTTCACAGACTAGATGTCAAATTTGCAACACACTTTATATATCTTACAGCTGAGTATTGATAGATGATAGTTTGTCAACCTAAGTCCAGAAATTACTGAAAATATAGACAAAATGAGGAACAGCTATTGTAAATCGTGTCACTATTTGACCCATGTCACCTATACTTTCCCAACTGATATTTCTCCCCAGAAGGACTTTTTAAATGACCAAAACATAAGTATGTTTTCTCCCAAAGGCCCTGCAGAAATGCACACAAGTGCAATGTGTGCACACTGGGGAGTCGACAACTTAAGAAATGCTTGGACAAATCCAAACATTCTGGCATGATTTTGAGGTATGCTCAAGTAAAGCAATTATTTCTGGGTTTGCCTAAACAATTTTGGATTTTCCCAAAACAGTTTGAGCAAATCCAGAAAGTTATAATTTTGAAAATTCATATCAACCTATGTCCAAAGGAAGCATTATTTCTGTATTTTGCCAAATACACCTAAAGGTTTTCAAAAGAAAATAATCACCACAGAAGACTGCATTTGAACATGTAGATAGCTACTTTTGGGGAGACTTTCAAATTCACCTGAATCACCACCTTGATTTGACATTCGTCAACATCATCCTATTTGTAGCCTACTCATAAGTTAAGGCACATGTCTGAAATTTCAACATTTGGATCTTTGAATGTTTTTTATTTTACCTCCTATGTTTCCAACAAACCAGAAGAGTGATAACACGCGTGGTAAATGAGGGACGATCTGGGATACAGAGAAAGTGTGTAAGAAGAGGACAAACGAATCCTGACAAGTACCTGGCTCTGAAGCATACTGAGCATACACCAGCGACACTGCAGTGTACCTGCAGTGTCCCAGTGTACCTGCAGCGCAGTGTCCCAGTGTACCTGGCTCTGAAGCACACGAAGCATACACATGCAGAGCAGTGGCTACAAGAAAAGTGAGGGCCTGCAGGCAAACACTGAAGATTTAAGGAAAAAAGCAGAATAGGCCAGAAGAGGCAACTTTATGGAAATGCTGACTTGCAAACAAATTAAAAGAAATAAAAGTTTGTTTTGAAATAATGTTTTAGTTATGCCCATTTCCTGAATCATTCCTGGCTGGTCCCAGATGGTACCAAGATAGTATCAGCTGTCCTACCTGCAGCTCTGTGAAGCTGTGCTACTTTCCAGAAACTCAGTTTTAATTTGTAAAGATTCCAGTTAGTAGTTCTTGGAAGAAAAAGACTGAAGAAAATAAATTGCTACAGCTAGAAACTGAAACTTCCACAGAACTTCAAACACTGAAAAAAAAAGGTTCCAAGAAACAGGAAATGCTCCATTAATCCAACTGAGTAAAAGGTAGGTATCAAACAGCAGTACTTTTCTAAATTGTCTTTCTCAAGATTTTTTCTAGGAAGAGGGTGTCATGGATCTTAATGATATATTAAGATATCAGTTTCTTTACTGGAAATCATACATTAATTATTGATCAGAAAGACCAGATGATATATGCAGTGTTTCCTCCAACCTAATCACTCTCTCTTTCTTGAAGGGGAAGAGTACAGGAACCTGACACCCTCCCTCATTATACCCCATAGTTTGCAAGAGATTAGCTAGCTCAGATCTATCTCAGTCCTTCTTCACTTTCAAGCGTGCATACTATTCTCTTACTTGAAGTTCTGAACTGGGGTATTATAAATACTAAATACAGTGCTTCCTCCTAGAGAGAAAATTTTTTAGCGATAAATGAAATGATATCCTAAGTGCTATAGAAAATCTGTTAAAGTAAAGAGAATTTGGTTTAAAAAAACAAGATATGATGAAATACTTCTTATAATGAATATTGATACTATTCTGAAGCAAGGAGCATAAACTTGAAAATGAAATAATCACAGTTTATTCTTAAGTAGAAGAATGTTTCTCTTTTCTTCCCATTCTCCAGGTACTTTCTGGTTTTCAAACTACTTCTATAAACATCTGATAGAGGTTTTAGTACCTATTTATATACCTCAGGAGATTATTGTAATCTCTGTTTATGGTATGGCCCTCATGCATTTCAAATACAACTACTTTTCCATTGAATTTAATGTGTTTTAATAGTTTATGGAGGTTTATGGAGGAACCCTCCATAAAGGGGCAAACTGTATTAGGTTTTCCTCTCCAGTGGTTCATTTATCACTCTGAGATGCTTTACTACAGAGAATCCTATTTAAAGGAGGGGTAGGAAGAGAAACAAAAAATCCTGCTCTTTTCCTTAAGTGTGTTAATGTATTGCTACAGGAGTCAAGTATTTTCAATACATAGTGAATACAAGGTAAAACCTACTTGTGCTGCTTTTACACAATGGCACTGCAGTGTCCCAAACTTCCTCTGATATTCTGACATCTTAAACCACTTTTTCAACTCTTGAGTCTCTCACTTTTATAGTATCCTTTATCAATAAATGTTTCTACTCTCTTTTTGATAGCTTGCTTTTGTTTCCCCTGTGCTGCAGCATTTTCTTACATTTCCTGTTGCCACTACTACAGAGGATAGACAGCCTTGCTGTTCTCATCTTCACAAATGCCATCTCTGTGCCTGGATAAAGATGTCACTGTTGCCTCGAAGACTGGATTACAGCAATGTGCTCAAAAGATCACACTTTAAACTGTAGCAAAAAGCAGGTCCTCAGAGTTTAAATAGAGTACACTAACCCGGAAATATGTTATGCAGTGATATGAAAGCTGGTCAAGTTCATAATTCTCCAGCTTGTATTTAAAACACTGGTTTTGACCCAATAGGTCAAAATTAGCCATTTCTAAGTACTTTACTCCTGAGAAGTTTTATTTTGTTCTAACCCAAATTTCATGGAATTAATTGCACTTAATTTCTTGTATAGGAATTAAATAGTAGCACAACATTCTCTGCGAAGCTCCTATCACTTTGTATTTTATGTCTCCCTGATTTCATATTACTCAAATGTTATGCACTTCAGAAGATACTAGAGTTCATTTGCAATTACTTATAGCTGCATCTGGGATATAAATTTAACAATCAGAGTCAAAGAAGATATTCTGGTAAACAGAGTACGACTCACAGAGATGAGGTTGCTCCTTGCATGTGTTGAATTAAATGAAAATAAATACAGCAAATAAAAACTGCTCACAGCAAAGTGTGTTTTTCTTCTCAAATAAAATGGCACAGCTGGAGGAAGTTAGTTTGAGAGACATCTGAAGTCTGTCAATAATTTTAGAGACTCTCAAAGTAAGACATGTAAGATTATAACAGATAAAAGTACAACAACATCTCAATACCCAGTAGCAATCAGAAGAGAAAATCAAACATTTGGAATTACTAGGAACATATAACAAAATGGAAGGCATTGTTAAGTGATTATACAAAGTCCTGTTTTGCCCTTTAATACTGGGTGCAATTCCAGTTCTCTTACAAGGTAGAACTGGAAAAAAATCAGAGAAAAAGGCAATATAGATAATCAAAGATATGGAAGAACTTCTATATGAGGAATAATTAATCAAGCTCATAATCTTCAGTCTGGAAAAGAGGTGACATATATATATGGAGAAACTGAGGAAGAATACACTGCTGACCATCATTTCCAACATAGTAACTAGAGGGAATCAATTAAGCTGGCAGAAACCAGATTAAAACAAACAAAAAAAGGCCATTCTTCAAAAAAGCAATAGTTCGTACTGGACAAGAAGCCCATGGAACTCATTGCTAAAGGATGCTGAAAAGTTTACACAGGTTTGAGGAGAAACTGAATAAATTGATAGCAGAAAAATCAATGGCAGGTTACCAAACCCACAAAACTACTCCCATCTCAGGAAGTTCCCTCAGTTGAAAACAACTGGAGGTTGTGAGAATACTACAGAGAACTTTGTAATAAAAGACATGCCCTATTAGATCAGAGCAATGGCCCACACAGCCCAATATTCAGTCTCCAGCAATGGTGACAGGAAATGAAGAAATGCTGGTTCAGCAAAGCACGCACCTCCCTTAAAGCTTGTCCTTTTCCTATTCTGTTACAGTCAGGACAATGCGCTAGACCTTTGGCCTGACCACCAAAGAAAATCAGCTTTTTGTTAAAATCATGCTTGCAAAAGGACTTGTTCTCCAACTGTACTGAAGAAGCCAACAAAAATTGCTCACTTAGGACATGTGCGTTGTGATTTTCTGAGAGAAAAATTAAGACCTCAGTGGAAAGATTTTAATGATGTCTAGCTTGAAGTCTTGAAGAAATGTGATAGCATTTACTGTTAATTCTTCTCTAACTGGGAATATACAGTATTGTATTGCTCTTATTTACATTATAGGAATAATCTAAAGATTTCTGTTCAAGTAGTCTATTCTGTATTGCACATTAAATAACTCCTACATACAGTAAATGACTATACATCAACAAAGACAGTGTACTATGCCGATAATCAATGGCACATTCCCTCTCTAGGTGTCACTTTCTCACAAGTAGAATTAGAATTAGTTTTAGAATTTCAACTACTGAAAGCAGACAGCATCATATCAAATGCTCTAAAACGCTTTTAGTTATTACACATTTCCTGTGAGAAATCAGAACAAATGTAGGACTTGCACTTTTTTTGAATAGTGTAATTTGCTGTCAGATAAACCCATATGACAATATTTCTGATAAGCTAAGCTCCCATTTACTACAATTTTTATTGGATCATATTTGGATCATATTTTATTGGATCACATTTTGCAGTTTTTAAAGATTTGTTTCCCTTTTCTCTTTGTATCTCAGTAAAGATCATCTCTGTTGTAGCTGTGTCACACAATTTTGTGTGATACTTGCTGAAACAATCAGAAAAAGTGAGGTAGGTTACATAAATTTTGGTAAAAACGATATTAGTGTCCAAGCTGTTGATAGTGTTGATCTGTGCAGCTTTCAGTCTCAAAACAATCTGCAAGCTTAGAGGTCAATACATATTAAATTTCAGGATAAAAAAGGTCTGAGATTGAGTCTAATTCAGAGTGAAGTGAAACAAAATCAGGACTGTTGGTCAAACTCAGGACTGCTCCAGTCAAATCCCGTATATAATACTTTCTCTGACATATTACTTACTTGCTTTGTTTTTCCATACTGGCTACCCTGAGACTTTCCCATCGAGAATTAAGTAGATTCATTTGTTCTTGGATTTCATTTTCTTCATCATCTGAAAGCTTTCCAAGTGCTAGAAGTTGACTTCCAACTTGCAAAACATTGCCAACATGTCCTTGGTGAGCTGTTAATTCCATCATAAAACCCTGACAATAAGAAGAAAACCCTGGTTTAAGTTCAATTCTTTGGAAGAAAAGAACAAACTTTGGAGAAATATTCAATTTTACCACTTTCCAAAACTGATTTTCAAATTTACTTTTTATTTTTCTGCCCTCCACACCAAACCTTGCAACACAAAACAGAAATAAAAATTTTGACTTTTTGCATATGGTACAGTCTCTAGTACTATCTTTAAATTCTCCAAATCAAAATTAAAAAACAAGAAAAAGGAATGAAAATAACCTAGTAATATTTTTATTAGTTTTACATTTCTGACTTCAACATGGCATACAAGCAGATATATGACTACTGAAAGATTAGTATAACTATATACCTCGTGGGCGTGAAACTGTTCTTTAACAACTTCTACATCATTGGATATGTCTCCTTGTGCTTGCAATGCATCTTCAGCAGAGAGAAGCCATGTGAGTACTTCTTCTAAAGCAGTTTGGTAGTTGTCAAGGTCCATTTCTGACCCCATCAGTGAGGTGCTAGATGTCTTTTCTTCAACAGTTTCTAAAAACTGATCAAAACCAAAATTTTAGAGTAATGCAAACAGCGTCTACGCCAACATATCTACAGAGGAACAATGGAATGCCATTGTCTTGTATCATAAAACAGCTTTTCATTAAAAAAAAAAAAAAGCTCAGATGGCTAATGAGTAGGAGGAGTCATTAGTATAAAAGCTATGACAAAAATCAGCAAAGGCTGAGGGAAATAACAAAATTCAGAGTAAATTAGATATTTTACATTAGAATTCAAAATTCCTAGCAACTGTTCTGAATAGTGACAATATTTAAATTATACCTGTAGAGTGTTATTATACTTGCTTTTCAATAAATACTCTAATTTTTCATTTCTAGTTTACTATTTCTCATTCAAGTATTTTCTCTTGGAAATGAAGGAGAAATATTTATTTCCCACAGCAGCTAGCATAATCACATCATCAAAAAAGGCAGCAAGTTCCATGTTGACATTGCAGAGAAACTAAAGCAAATGCCACGCAAAAGGGAAAAACAACCCTTTAAACTACAACCTATGCTAGACCTGAACAATCCACAGACCCCCTTTTTCTTAATACCATGCTATAAAGTCGAAAAAGCTCAGAAATCCCACATCAAAACATAATTTTTTACAAAAATAGAAAAAAATACTGTTCATTTCTCTTCCCACATGGGCTACCCTCACACTCATTCCTTAGCAGCCAAGTGACTTTGACAAGCACAGAATTCACACTCACATTCTACAGGTCAAAGTCAAGAGAAATCAATAGCTATTTAATGATCACTGGAATAATAGACTACTGGGACAAAATAAGCAAGAAACAGGGGCTTGCTACACAAAATCTCATAGTGTAAATTTGTTAACAAGTTCTAAAGAAGTTTAACTAATTTGCTAGCAAGTTAGTAACAAACCAAAACATTCACCTAAAAATGTTCAAGCCTTTATCAAAAGTGATACCAAGGCCTTTTAATGATTTAATAGTTAGCAGAAATTGTTCCTACTGATGTACTTGTGTCAGTAAAATACTCAGAGAAGCATATAAAGCCTTGCACCACAGTTTAGTACAGAAAGTGAAAATTTATTAATATAACTAAAAGCAGGAAGCATAATGTATGCAATATGATTGCTCAAAATGAAATTCTCAATCTTGATCTTCACAACAAATTTATTCTGAATTGTATGAATCTAATAATCACATGCAACTAATGTGAATCCCAGTGTCACATGCTAGCTAAAACACCAGTGATAACTTCATTGCCAGTTATGTGTCACATGCTAGCTAAAACACCAGTGATAACTTCATTGCTAGTTATGTGTCACATGCTAGCTAAAACACCAGTGATAACTTCATTGGCAGTTATGCATGAAAAACAATATTCAGTAAATAAATCCAGAACAGGAAAGCTGTTGAAATCAATAGCATTTTTTTTAAACAGAGCACTGTCTAATAGCATAAATAATGAAGCAGAGACAATGCCCAACACATATTTCTGTTGCACAAATGATTATCTAAACTGTGTCCAACTCTTGATTTTAGGTAGTGTATAATGTAGTAAGAAGTTACCCAACTGTATTACATTTCTGCAGCAGCATAATTTTTTGTAGTACCTAGTCTACTATGCAAAGGGATTAGTTAATCATTGCTTTTGCATATGTAATTATTCTCTTCTTTCTATGACATTACTGCATAGAATATACCCACTTCATATGCGATACTCTGGAAAAAAATAGACGCTATAGCAGCTGAGTGAGACTAGGGATATCATGTTTGCAGAGATCTGTGATGATTTCCGTCAGCTATTTGTTTGAAAATTCTTCAGCTGAAAATCTTTTTTTTCTAAATCCAGTAGGCATAGATGACAAGTGCAGAACCAAGCACACGCTAACAACTCTTTCTCAGAAGAAGGAATACTCATCATAAGTCTCCCTAATAATTTTAACCAGTCTTTACACTTCTTTCTTTCATGTTATCATAAATATAGCACGGAATTGCACTGAAAAAGCATGGACTCATGACCTTCAATGGCAAAATGATGCAGATTAACTTACGGCTGGAAGGGGAGTTTGTAATGAAACTTGAAGAAATGTTAGAGTGGGGAAAAAAAGCAAACAGCAAACACTCTAAATGGAAACCAAAAGACTTTCTTGGCAGGTATTTCAGACTATGTTTTCATTAAACAAAAGGGCAGTTTTCTGACAGAAAGACACCAGAAGTGGCTTAGAGGAAGTATAGCCAAAGGACTGTGGAATGGTGTCAGTAATCCTTATATCTCGTGTAGGGTGGCAACAATTACTTTTCTGCCCTCACTCAAAGCTTATAGCATTGCTGACAGCAGAGGGCTGCGATCAGCCATGAGGTGATGGAGCAGGGAAAAGGACATGAGCTGTTCTTGAAGTAGAAATAGTCAAAAAAAGGAATGAAAACATTCATCTATGGATATCATGATTGAACAGTTCTCAGCTGTTGAGGCCTAATAAAGCCACTACATCATTTTATCTCATCTTTCTTTTTTTCGGGCATAAGAAAGGGTAGCAGTCAGAGAATAACCAACAGAAGCCACAATATTAGTAGTAACTTGTTATTCTGGAGTACACCGAGCATGTAGAATATTTGTGTTGGATTTGACAGTGACACATGCGGGGACCATCTGGAATCTTTAAATGAATTTAAGCTAATCATCCTCATTGATGTCATTGATAAAATCAAGCCAGATTTGAAAACTGGACTAAACTTCCTTCTGCATCTTTAAGCACATGAGCTGTTAACAAGACAAAGTAGGGAAGCAATGTCCAGGCATCCTTGATCTGAATCTGTACTAGTAGAGAATATTCACATTATGAAAAGCCTACAAGCACAAGAGACTTTTAAAATGTGTCTTGGATTCAACAGTTAGTTTTGACTTGACAAAAACCATATAAACATGTATTTTAACTCTACTGTTATACCATATCTTCACTACTGCAGTCAGTGCTGTTAGCTGAAAGACAACTGTAGGTCTTTGATTGCCCTGTGTACACAATGAAAAATAACTACTCAAAGCAGCAGAAATTCAGACTGTGCTATGCAGTCACTGACCATTATTTTGTGGCAGGTGAAAGAAACTTGCTATGTGGAGCCAGTGTTAAACCAATCACTTCAATATGATCTGAAAAATGTCATGGATTACAAATGCATCCCTCTAATTTACATGTCATGAGGAGAGACTGAATATAGAAGAAAGGAGCACTAGCAGATCACTGCTCTTTCAACAACATCCCCATCAAAAACTGAGATTCCTGTTGGCTCAGCTCTGGATGCAACATCAAACACTAAGCTAAATGTTCACACCTGCAAGTGGACAGCTACTGAACTAACCCCTGTGAGTGCCCTACGTCAGACTCTTTTATTATAAAGAACCAAAAAAGTTAGGTGTCTTAATAAAATCTCCACTTACGTACAGGTTATCCATTTCATAACACAAACCAAATTTCAGCATGCAGACTCTAGAGCACCAAGAATAATCCACATTGAAATAATCCATGTAGTACTAACACTGAAAAATCTCAATTTTTTAAGTAATGACTGGAGTAAAGTAAAAAAATCAGTAAAAAAGTGTACCAGTAAAAAAAGAAAAGAACATTTCCTGTTAGCGTTATTTCTGAATTTGTATGAAATCTTTTCACAATTTCTAAAATATTGAGACAAAATTAGAAATCCAAGATATTGCATATCCTATGCTGAGAACAAAAACATAGACCTATTAATTCAGATATAAATGTAGCTGCTGTTTCTAATGATAATTTTTAACAGGTTAAAAAATAGTAAGTACATGCTGAAGTTAAATTGCTGTTGTGGTATATACCTAGGAAGACTATATGTAGGAAAAAACCCTGCTCAAATGTGCATGCGATCTCATTCTTCAATTAAACAGTATTCTAAGTAAAGAATTAAGAATTAGTGATTACCCAAAGTAATTGGATTGGGTGCGGTCAAAGCAAAACATTGCATTCCCTTGACTACGGTGCTCTGTTAAGTGAGAATGCATGCATGAGACACGAGTGTTTAAGGGGAAAGAAGGCCTGAACAATTCAGATGTTTGATGAAGACTGCATCGCAACCACCAGCTGAGCTCAAGGGAGCTGGGACTCAGCCAGCTCACAGGTATTTTGAAAACTGGTCAGCCATTTTTGCTGGGAGAATAGTCTTAATTGTTATAAGGGCTGACCTAGAAGTAAAGAAAAAACTCTGGACACAAAGGTTGTCTTCTTGGATGTCCTCTCTCCTTGCTGCAGCATGTAGAAGAAGCATATCAAGGTAAAAAGATCGGAATTTGAATGTTTATGCACTGCATCCTTTTCTGTTGGGGGGGTGCATTCTGTCAAGAGTGGAAGACCTCATGGACACTTGAGCTTTAATTTCAAGTGTAAGGAAAGAAAATAAAAGGCTCGTGACCTTCAGAAGCTTGGAAGAATGAGGCACACTTGGCAGCTGGAGGAACTGATTCACAGAGCTGAAAGGACAGGCTTGCAGCTGCTTCCAGGTGCAGAAGAGGGGAGGAAGGGCTCCTCTCCCACTGTTGTATTATGTTTGTCCAGGGAGGCGCGGCAGTGCACACGTGTTAGTCACTTCTACAAGAATGCTTGTATTAGCTCGTAAAGGCTATTTCTGAGTTTTAGAAATCAGTTTAGCAGTTTTGGAAATTAGATAACAGTAAACACTCAGGGTCCACTCCAGCACTCTTATGCACATTGTATATTTTCTTCCTTCAGAAACTGCCCGTCTCACTGTAAAAGGTGTAGAATCAGGCTTTAAACATTTAGAGCCTTGAAATTACACAACACCAACTTTTATATATATATATATATTTTTTTTTAGTAAAGGCAATTTAAGTCCACTATAGTTTTCTCATTTTGAAAATTTCTTTTGCAGGATTATAGCCTTAAATAGTAACACACATTAATCAATCTCTAATCATATCTCTTAGCAGGTGGGATTGATACCACTGCCTATCCTTTCAGTTGCTCCAAGCCTCTCATTACAAAATCATATTTTATGTCTCTTTAAAATTGCCAAATTATGACTGTACAGGCTAAAATGTTCTCTGCAAGAATTAATACTGTGCATTTTTTAACAGATAATTTCAGTCAGAATGGTTCAGGCATTTCTGGGAATAAAACTAAGAAGACATGCTGTCTAGATCATTTGTGAGTATAATATTGACCATTCCTTTGTTCTAAATGAGACTAGCATTTTCATTTTATTAAGGATTTCAGATGCTGCCTTCATGAATGAAAAGGTCTTGGGTCAGGGAGATGGTTTTTGCCATTCATATGGAAAATCTGCTGATTTGGCCTTATCATAAATCTGGAAAACTGCAGTTTTGCTTGCTCAGTTGAGACAGCCTAGATTTTAGCAGTTGATTTTCCCAGTGACTCCATTTCCACTAGCAATGCTTCCACCTTGCAACTGCTGTTTTGAGATGCAGGAGACTATTAGCTCATGACAACTCAACTGAGCTGAGTCTGCATGCATGTCAAGAGGGAAAAATCCAGAGCCAGGCAGTGTGGCTGAAAGTAGTTTACAAAAAGACGCAAAGAAAATGCTTGAACTACTGCCAGGAAAGGAGAGAGGGAAATTAGTCTCTTCTGCTCACTGTATTAGGTGTAGCTGGTACAAAGACTGACAGCTGCAAGGGAAAATTGGGCACCTAGTGACTAAGAATCTGCAGGCTGGCTGAGATTGACTGAAAGCTAGTGAAAAGCTTGGAAGCAATTGGGTGAAATGACTAAGGAATGGACTAAGACTGGGAACTGGGGATAAGTATGATAGTATTAAGAGTTGAGAGATAGGAACCGAGGCTACTGGACACCCAGAACAACTGGGCACCTCGAATAATAGAATTTTCTAACAATTTAAAAGCTGTATCATTTTATATATATGGTCAAATAGTGCTTCATAAAATATGTCAGGATTTTTTACTTAGCATGTCTTCTCCTGTACACCTATACTTGAAATAAATATCAAAGCTGGTTTTGGATAGTAACAACTTGACCCTTTTTTCCACCAAGCTTACCAAAGCATATCCATTTTATTAACTTTCTAGGAAATTTTTTTTGGTCTATGCTTATCTAAGTGTTTTAATTTTATTCATTTTTTTATGCTGACTGTAAAACGTATTGCTATTTGAAGTATTACTGATGATAAGACAAACAGTACTTGCCTCTCTAAAGAAGGCACTTTCCATTCAAGCAATTAAGAATCATGGCTCCAAACAGTAATATGATTTGATGTAGATGCATTAAATCAACTGGTTGTGATTGAACTGCATTATTTTCAGCATGTAAATTATGATTTCTTGTTGTTAAAATGCCTATTCTACCCACCATTTTTCATTGCTTCATTTTTCTGATTCCAGAACAAGACACATTCTAATGAACATTATTTTTCAGGAGCTGTCACTTAGTGCAGTAGCCTGTGAGATCATCTGGTCTCTAAATAACACACAAGTAAGAATATTCTTCACATAAAGGAAGTGGAAATTTTCATCCTAACAATACATTTCCAATATTATCTAATGAATCTTCACAGAACTCTCTGGTAATCACTGTCAGCACTGATAAATGCTAACAGGGTCCTGCAAGTATATCATACTTCAAGAAATCTCAAGACTGCTACCAGTAGTGCTACAACTAGGTGAGTAACTTCAGATCTGCTGATTCCTCTCCCTTGAAAATTATCTATTGTTTTAGTCTTGTCCATAAAACAGTGGAAATATAATTTTATCCATTGATGATAAACATTCGACCTTAAAACTTAAGTTATTATGCACACAGTTTCATGTAGTCACATGAGAAAGAATTCACGATTGAAAACAATGTAAGAATCAGGTTTATTATCATTTAAAAAGTGTAACTTCTAAATGCAATGAAGACTTAAGTAACAGCTACTTTAAAGTAGACTACCCTCAGGTCAGAGACCTTTTAAATGTTCTATGTTAATAATAATAATATATTTTAAAAACCTCCATAAATAGAAAAGCTATTAAAATGTATAAACAGAAGAACGGGATTGAGACAGGTGAACTATGTCTTAGCTAGAGAAAATACAAAAGTACTGAATTATTTCTTTAACATGTCATATAGGGAACCTAGAAAAAATGCTGACTTTATTCCTTTTCTATCCAATGACAGACAAATTGAAAAATACAGACATCAAAAGCTGTTTTGCTGAAATAAGCTTGCAGATTTCAAAATTAAGACTATGGAAATGCACGCCAAGAGTAAGAAGTTAAACAGAAAATCAAGCATTTATTCATTTTCAGATGTATTTCATTATATATTCTACAACTTCACAGTTCAAGCAACTATGAAAATGTATCTCCAATTTTATTGCTCCATCATTCTGGAGGGTAAAGTAGCCTTCTCTTTTCACCATCCTATTTAGTTGTTGCTACCTCTTCCATTTCTCTGTTTTATCTGCTTGCTCTCATCTGCTCTTGTTGTCACCAAAATCAGTGTTGTCCCATGGCATTTTTTGCTTTATTACATCAGTCATCTGACTATCGTATTCGCTCTCCTTGCTCACCTTTATGTCTCTCCTACATGCGCCTAACAGAAAAGTAACTTTGACAGTTTGGTTGTACACACACACATTTGTTCCCTCCTTCCTTATTACCTTCATTAGCTTCTAATTTTCTTCAGTTTTTCCGATATTCAAACCTTGTATTCACCCTGTAAGAGTTTTGCAATTCTCAAGTTACCAACATAGTGTTCCTTTTCCTACTTTCACCTTCCCTGAGGGCTATTATCTGCCAAAGCAACCCCTTTTCACCCCCTTTTCCAAAGAGAAATGTGCTTTTCTTCTGTGTCTGAAAATTATTTC